>NC_051063.1:93746704-94105454 GCF_004664715.2 Peromyscus leucopus | reverse complement strand
TGCCCACCAACCTGCCCCCCCCCAGCTCCCAAGGGGAAAAATAAACAGGAAGAACTGTCATGCACTGCCTTCCTGCCCCCTCTCAGACTCAATGTGGCAATTTTTATGAGAAAAGGACTCCAGGGTACCTGCAAACCTGCTCAGCACTGTGCGTCTTATGCAGCGTGGGAACAACTGCTCTTTGGGGAGCCAGACACTGAGTTAAGTGCTCTACTTAAGGGTTTTGGTTGGACCTACACCAAGACCCAAGGAAGTAGGTCTCGTGTTCGGGCCTGAAACTCAAAACTTGATAGTTTGCTGCACTCTCTGATGTCACAGAGCAAATACATCATGGTCCTAGAACTTAAACCCATAGTTGGGCTCCAAGTCCAGGTGCCCAGTTCCTGAGCTGCAGGCCCACTGGGCCTCTTTTCCTTCCTTTTCCTTCCTTCCTTCCTTTTCTTTCTTTCTCTCTCTCTCTTTCCTTCCTTCCTTCTTTCCTTTCTCTTTCCTTCTTTCCTTCCTTCCTTCTTTCTTTCATTCCTTCTTCCTTCCTTTCTTCCTTCCTCACTTTCTTTCTTGATTTCTTTCTTGTCTCTTTCTTTCTTCCTTCACTTTGTGTATGTATATGTGTGTGTATTGATATGGGTGGGTGTTCATGCAGGTGGTTATTCATGTTCGTATAGGTGGGTGTATATGTAAGTGTGTTGAAGTGTGTATGTTCATGTATGTGTGTATTCATGTGCATGTGAGTATTTGTGTGGGTGAGTGTTGATGTGTGTGTGTGTGTGTGTGTGTGTGTGTGTGTGTGTGTGTGTGTGATGTGCGTGGGTGGGTTCATATGAGTGCACATATATGTGGAAGCCAAAGTACAATCTCAGGTGCCATTCCTCAGGAGAACCTCAGTTTCTGTTTGTTTTTAAGGTTTCCTTATTTGTATTTCATATGTATGAGTGTTTTGCTTGCACATCTGTGAGTGTGCCAGGGGTTTGCAGTACCCAAGGAGGCCAGAAGAACTGGAGTTACAGGTAGCTGTGAGCTGCAGTGTGGGTGCTGGGAGTCAAACCCGGGTCCTCTGCAGCACTGAGCCAATTCTCCAGTCTCTGCCTGTCAGAATTTTTAAGACAAGGTCTTTCACTAGGACCTGGGCTGGCCTGGTGGTCTAGGCCTGTCTCTGTGTCCCCAGAGCTGGGGTTGATTACAAGCATGCACCCACCACACCCAGATATTTTAAACAAAGGTTTTGGGGACCAGACTCAGATCCTCATAGTTTGAGCACTTTACGAGTGGAGCCGTGGCCCCAGGCCAGAAAATGACTTTCTAAGGCCTGCCTTGCTTCTATCCACCACAATTGGAACCTACTCTTAGAGGCTCTCCTCCCTGCTCCCCGCCCCTCCTGTGAACAGTTAGATAACTGAAAGAACATTTGCAGTCTTAGTTCTTCACAAACCCTTTCTCCTCCAAAGAGCCTACCCAAAGCAGATCACATGCAGGAGGCAGGCCACCCGAGTTCAGGCATTCCATCCTGGAGAGGCACCGCAAGCTTTTGAGCCAAAGGGCCCTAGACTGGAAGCTGAGCTCCACCCTGTGTTGAGTGGAAGACACCCGCTCTGAGACATGCTCATCATCTGTCCTCAAAGTGGGATGAGTAATGTCCACTTCTCAGAGTGGTTAGAGACTGGCAGTGGGAGAGAACAGCCAAGGTTTCCTGCCCCCCTAATCCGAAGACACTGGCTTGAATCTCATCTCAGCCTCTACAAGAAGTTAAGATCCACATTGTTCTCCAGGTTTGAATTGTGCCACTTTCCTTAGAAGGCAGAGGCTGTTCTGGGTCCTGATTTAAATGCTTCTCCTCCTATGTGAAGTTCCAAGAACTGTGCCCGTGGTCACACTGAGGATCAAAAGACAGAAAGGAAGGAGAGAGCGGCTGCACCTCTCCAGGCCTCCCATCAAGAGTTCTGATGGGAGCTGCTGCTCCTTGGGAATTCTGGATAGAAGAAACAGAAAAGCCCAGTGTGAATGAATCAAAAAATCATAGCAATGTAACAATGGAATCTAAAGCACAAAGGTGGCACAGGCTGTTCTGGGGTTCCCAATATGGGGAGGAGGGGTGCCATTACCAACTCTGTCTGTAAGTCTCTCATCTGCATATACCCATCGGCCTTTTCTAACCTGGCCTTTTCTTGGAGTAACAGAATATTCGTTGACAGCTTCCACAGCTGCTTTGCTTACTCACTCGTTCTTGAAACAGTTGTAGTCACCAAGGCAGTATCAAGGGGCTGGGATTGTGTTGGTGGTAGCTGGGGGCTGAGAATTGATTTGATCCTAGACTCAGATCACACCAAGATGTGTGCACATAGTGCATGTGGTGTGTGGATGTGTGTTTATGCAAGGCGTATGAGCCGAGTAACCAAAATCTTGGACTAAGCAGTTCCCATGCAGGACCTTGCACTCTGGTTGCTGCTGCTGTGACCTCCATGGCCCCCAGGAACCAGTGCAAGATCCCTTTCCCCAGCAGTGCCCATGATAGGCTGGACATTTAAAACAAACACAAACAAAAGCCCTTACCAACGCAAAGGACAGAAGGAAAACCAACTCAGAGAAGAAAAGAAATGAAGGTATTTCTGACCACGTATGTCCTGGGACCAACACTTTCAGCCTTCCCAGCTCCCCGCTTAGCAAACAGGCCCCAGACCCCACTTGTAGTAGTCACCATTCCACCTTTCCGCCTGGGGTCCAGGCCGCCCTTCATAGCTCCACCCCCACCCGTCTTCCCATCTCATTTTTCCCTTTCCCGGGAACCCACAGGAAGACACTGACACTCAGTGCCGTATCAGCAGATCTCAACACAGTAGTAAGGCTCCCTCAAGCTCTGTCTTGACTCTGTCAAGCACTAGAGAACTGCGGAAAAACTAGAGAAGCCCAGGATGTGGCTGCTCAGCCCGGGACCTGCAGGCGGATCCCAGAGTCCAGGTCCTGCACGGACCTCTGCTGCCCCCTGCTGGGTCCTGGCCTGCACAGCCTCTGGCTCCCGAGCAACCGCCCATTCAGTCAACCCTCCCTAAAACAGGGTGGCCGACATTTTCACCTACACATCACACATCACTACTCACTATGCTGGAACCCATACAAAGTCACATCAATGTGGTTTTTTTTTTAAAGATTTATTTATTTGTTTGTTTGTTTGTTTGTCTGTCTGTTTGTTTATTTATTATGTATACTGTGTGCCTACAAACCAGAAGTGGCACCAGAGGGCACCAGGTGGTTCTGAGCCACCCTGTGGTTGCTGGGAATTGAACTCAGGACCTCAGCCAGTGCTCTTAACCTCGGATCCATCTCTCCAGCCCCTCAATGTTTTTCTTAAAAAACAAAAAGGAAGCTGGGCAGTTGTGGCCCACGCCTTTAATCCCAGCAGAGACAGGGGGATCTCTGAGTTTGAGGCCAGCCTGGTCTTCAGAGCGCATTACAGGACAGTCAGTGCTACACAGAGAAACCCTGTCTTGAAAAACAAAAAACAAAAATAAAAACCCCAACAACAACGAAAGGCACAAAAGGGTTAAAGTTACTTACAGGGTCACAGTACGGTTCAAAGCTTATTCACTGCTGAACCATGCTTACTGTACGCCTGCTATTTACCAGATTCTGGTCAGAACTAAGGACAAGAACAGGAACAAAAAAAAGCAAACCCTAGAGCAATTTGCCCTGAATCAACACAGCAGTGACTCATCCTGAAAATAAGGTGCTGTGGGGTGGGGGTGGAGTAAAAAGAGGCCACCAACCAGCTGATAAGGGGGCAAAGGACAAAGGGCCAGAGGCAAGGAGTCAGGGGAGATGGAGCCAAGAGCACAGGGGCAGGGGGGACGCCCTGAGCAGAAGATGAGAAGGACACTGGCCTGTCACCTAAAAGCCCTGTGTCCCGGAAGGCTGCACAGATAGGAGATGGTGCCTGCCTGTCTTTCTGTTCCCATCCCTGGCTGACCTCTCCTCCAGGCTCTGGGAACTGACATCCCTTGGTGTCTGTTTCCTGCTCTGTTCTGTCTGCACTCTTGTGCCCCATTGTTCTGATTCTAAACAACATTCACACATGGGCTCCTGTCTCCACGTGGACCTCTCTGCAGACTACATACGGCACAAACTCTTTTCTGCCTGCTTTTGGGTTTCCTAGGCATGACCTAACACCTCTACCCTAAACTCCACAGTTGATGCCAATCTCCTCCCCTTCACTCCCAACCCCATCTCTTCTAACCTTTCGTTAGCACACAGAGAAATGAGTTGTACTGTCACACGGTCATACAGATGTGTCATTATATCCTGTTTGTTCACCCCACATTCACTGCCCTCCAACACTCCACAAAGCTCCCCTTTGTTGGACCCTTTCCTCTCCCACCATGGTCCCCCTTCTTCTTTCATGACACTTATATTCCATTATCCCCTCTTGCCTGCTGCCCCAACCCACCTTGAATGCTTCCTTTCCTCTCGTGGTCTCATTTCTCCTTCTCTCTCTCTCTCTCTCTCTCTCTCTCTCTCTCTCTCTCTCTCTCTCTCTCTCTCTCACACACACACACACACACACACACACACACACACCAAAACAAATTTTTAATCTAGATTTTGTCTCTAAGTGAAAATATATAATATTTGCCTTTCTGTGGCTTATTTTTCTTAACGTAATGGTCTCCAGTTCCATCTACTGAAAAATGTAATTTCTTTCTTTTTTTACAACTAAACAGAATCTCACTATGTTTATCTACCACATTTCCTTTTTCCATGAATCTGTTGATGGAATATAAAACCCAGAGGCCTTAAAGAGAGAAGCCAATAAATTAGCACAAATAACACTATTATTTGGGTATGAAAAGAGAAAATTATTCAAAAGACAAACTTCCAAAACAGAAAAAAAAAATCTTAAAACAGATTTGCTGAAGAGTTCTTTCCTTAACTTAAACAGAACTAGTATAAATGAGTGTGTGTGTATGTGTGTGTGTGTGTGTGTGTGTGTGTGTGAAGCCAATAGAAAACCGTGCCAAGTATAGAAATATTTTATAGAAAAATAAATGTGAAAGACTCTGAACATATGGGAAGATGTTCTCCTCTGGTATAAGTAAAGAAATTAAAATAGTTCATTTAGCAAACTGGCAAAAAAAAAAAAAAAAAAAAAAAAAAACTCTGGTGCCAGTAGGAATCACCCCCTCACTGAGGGTGCAGGCAGAGCAAGTACATACATTCTTCTTTCTTTCCACCCCGCAGGACAGGGCTTCGGAGATGAGACTCCATCTGTCCTAGAACTGGCTCTGTAGACCAGGCTGGCCCCGTACTCACAGAGATCCACCTGCCTCTGACTCCCAAGCACTGAGATTAAAGGCCTGTGACACCACCACCTGGCACATTCATTCTTTTTTTTTTCTTTTTCTTTTTCTTTTTTTTTTTTTTTTTTTTTTTTTTTTTTTTTTTTTTTTTTTTTGCTTCTTGGGGATCAAACCCAGGAACTTGCACATGCCAAGTGGCATACTCTGCCCCCGAGCTACAGCCACAACCTGGATGCATCAAATTGCATTTTCATTTTAGAATCTATCAAAATTTAAAAGATATATGTCCATTCACATAGCAAATAACTTTGTATTACACTTGCATATACATGGAGCTATGTGTAGATACTACCTGTCTTTGTTAGGGTTTCTATTGCTGCAACGAAACACCCTGACTAAAAGGTGAGTTGGGGAGGAAAGGGTTTATTTGGCTTACACTTCCAGATCATAGTCCATCACTGGAGGAAGTCTGAGTAGGAACTCAAGCAGGGCTGGAACCTGGAAGCAAGAGCTGATGCAGAGACCATGGAGGGGAGCTGCTTACTGGCTTGCTTCCCATGGCTTGCTCAGTCTGCTTTCTTAGAGAACCCAGAACCACCAGCCCAGGAGTGGCACCACCCACAATGGGCTGGGCCCTCTCCCACTGGTCACTAAATGAGAAAATGCCTTACAGCTGGATCTATGGAGACATTTCATCAACTAGGGCTCCTTCCTCTCTGATGACTGACTCTAGTTTCTGTCAAGTTGACACACAAAACCAGCCAGTGAACTATCCTTGTGTATGTAGAGGGTTGTTCTTGACAGAATTTTTGTAAGAGCAAACTGCAAAGTACACAGCAAAGTAGGCAAATTGGGGCCTGGAAAAAATGGCCCAGCAGTAAGAGCACTTGCCCAGCAACTTTGAGGACCAGAGTTCAGATCCCAGCACCCACATAGGCCAGATATGGCCTTGCTGATGTCTGTAACTCCAGCACTGAGACGGGCAGAGACAGGAGAATCGTTGGAGCTCTTTGGGTACCAGCCTGGCTGAAACATAAAAGCTGGCGACTGAGTTGGTAACTGATCACCTGCATGATGAAGTCTCCATAAAAGTCCCTAAACTGCCCCATCCAGATGACTTAGATGCCTGGATACAGGAGGTGGGATCCTTGGGAGGACATAGCGGCCCAGCACCCTTCTCTACTGTATCTTGTCCCGTGCTTCTTTTCCTGGCTGTGTTCGTCTTTTTCACTTGTTTTTCAGCGGTGAGCAGCCTGTGATCCAGTGGTGCTCTGAGTTTGTGAGCTTCTCTCACAAGGTAATGGACCTAGAGGAGGGAGACACTGGAACCCCAGTTTAGAGCTGAAGGCGGAAGTGCTGCGTCACGACCTAGAACTTGAGATCTGCAGCTGAGAGAGGTAACAGTCTTGAGGTGCTGAGCCTTAATCTGTGGGCTGTGTGGCTCAGTCTCCATTGGATAGTACTCAAACTGAGTCAAATTAACAGGACCTCCAGATTGGGTCTTCTGAAGAATTCACTAATACATGGGAAACATCTCACATACATTTTAGTGACTGAACGCTGGAAGTGTCTGTGTTGAGTGGTAAGTAGGGAAAGACAAAAACATTGTATATGTCAGCAATCCCAGCATTTGGGGAGTGTTGCTGGGAAGGTTAGAGGTCATCTTCAGCTGTGTAGCTGTTTATGAGACTCTGCCTTAAAAAGCAAAACAAGGGGTTTGGGGATTTAGCTCAGTGGTAGAGCGCTTGCCTAGCAAGCACAAAGCCCTGGGTTTGGGCCTCAGCTCCAGAAAATTAAAAACAAAAAAAAACAAAAAAACAAAACAAACAAAAAAAGCAAAGCAAGAAGCCAGGTAAGGTGGGTCACACCTGTAACCCAGGCACTTAGGAGGCTCAGAAGGAGCTGGACTGTGAGGCCAGCCTCGGGGTACACAGCTGGGATTATTCTAACCTATGAGAGAGCCTCCCTCGAGAAACTGTAACACAGCTGGTGTGGTGCTCACCTTCAATCCCAGCACTTGGGAGGCAGAGGCAGGGGGATCTTTGCAATTTTCAGAACAGCCAGGGCTACACAGAAAACTCTCTGAGAGAGAGAGAGACAGACAGAGAGAGAGAGAGAGAGAGAGAGAGAGAGAGAGAGAGAGAGAGAACACTAAAACAAACACACAAGTATTCCTGAATGTAGAGGGAACTAGACAAAGTTTCATCTAGACAGACAAACTTATTTTAATAGATACCGCTTGGATCTAAAGACAGAAAAATCCTTTTTGTTTACTGTGTGTTCTTGGACAACTCAGTGAACTTTCTAAGCTTCGGGTCCTTCACCTGAAACAGGAACAGTCACTCTCCCTTTTGGAGATCTTACTCAAATCAGACACATTGTGTGCTGAGTGCCTGCCATTAGGTCATTTTTCTACTGTCTGACTTAACGATCTTCCATTCCTAGGTTCTCAATGTGTGGGCCCTGACCAGCAGCATCAGTATCAGCTGGAGACTCAATAAAAATGAACGTTATCCACCCTAAGAACTAGACACTGGGGAGCCACCCAGCAATCTGGGTTTAACTCACCCCCAGGTGAAGGCTGTAACACTGACAACTTGCAGAGCTCACAGAAACAGACTTGTCTCTGAAACACACGAAAATCTCTCCAGACCTTAAAAGGCTCTCCTTCTATCTGAGTGTGGTGGTGCACTCCTTTAATCCCAGCACTTTGGAGACAGAAGCAAGCAGATCTCTATGAGTTTGAGGCCAGCCTGGTCTACACAGTGAGTTCCAGGACTATGTAGAGATACCTTATCTCAAAAAACAAACGAAGAGATCCCCTTCCATCCCATCATAACAGAAAGTTATTTTAAAACACTATTAATGTTGGAAGAGAATCTTTCCAAACAAAGCAAAAAAGACTTGAAATAAAAATAGTGCTGACATTTAAATCCCAATGCCTTTTAAAATTATCTCTGTAAGCAGGTCTTCTGTATGGGAGCAGCCTGCCCTGTGGCAAAGGCATGTCAGGATGACCCCGATTTGAACTTTCCTTGGCCAAAACTCACTGATAAGTTGGCAAAGTTTACTACTCTGCTTAAGCCATTAATTTCACTAGCCACAAACTCCGTAGTCAAGTTGACTTTCCACATAATTGAGGGGATAGCTGGGAAAGACTTTTGTAAATCATTATATCATTCTTTAGGCATAAAATCACATGGGGATAAGCAAAAGAGTCTCCAGTAAAGAGCAAGTTGATTCACTTTGTTTTGTCTTGTTTTGTTTTTCTCTGCCATAACAAGTCCCAGAAGTCAGTGGTATGTTTCCTGTTTTTGTTTTATGTGTACGGGTGTTGGTCTACATCTATATCTATACAGCACATACATGCCCGGTGCCAACAGAGGCCAGAAGAAGGTACCAGACACCCTGAAACTAGGGTTACAGATGGTCGTGGGGCAGCCATGAGGGTGCTCACCATCCTGGGAACCACACTTTTGACACAGTTTAGCAGAATTTCAGCAGAAGGCTTCCTAAAGCAGAACTGAGACGCAGCAGACAGCAAAGAATTTAAGTTTTAGTGGTGTCGCGATCTCACTTGTCACCGGCCCTAGAGCATCTTCTTGTCAAGACACTGTTCTGCTTGAAATCCGTTCAAGCCTAGTTTAACTTTTTTACTTCCCTCCTTCAAAAACCATCAATAGTAAAGTCTTTAAAAGGAGAAGAGGGGGTCTAGTGTCTCTTGGGGGACAAGGAAAGTGGGGAGAGAAAAGCTAAGAAACTCTGTCCCACTTTAAATGAGAGAAAACACAAAGGACACATAGAGGGTGGGTGACGCAGAAACAGCATCGAGCACACATATTACACTTCATCTCATTTTCCTGTCATCACAGGAGACAGACGTGACTGCCATCACCTGCACCACAGACGACAGTGCTCATGTCATGGGGCTGCCCTGAAACAATGAATGGCTCTGTCTGTAATATTCTGACACAAGAAGACATTCACAGTTTGCTAGTTGCTACTATTCAATTACTACCTGAGGAAATAAGGATCAACCAAAGGGATTAAGTGACCTGCCCAGACATTCTGAGGATAGCACACACTTAAGGACCATCGCTACGTTTACCTGTTGGCTTGGGAAGTCCCAGGCCAGGCAAATCAACCTAAAATACAGACCTGTGCAAACACCTATACTTTAAAAAAAAAAAAAAAAAAAAAAAAAAAAAAAAAAAAAGGATTATTTCTTTTTAAAATCTCAATCCTTCTTCCCCTCTTTCCCTCTTCCTCCCCCCCCCCCCCGTGTGTGTCTGTGTGTGTATGTCTGTGTGTGTCTCTGTGTGTGTGTGTGTGTGTGTGTGAATGCCTTTGGAAGCCAGAAAAAGGGGATCCAATTCCCTGAGAAAGCTTTAAAAAAAGTTTCAAACACACAAAGAGCTGGATACGGATTCCTTGTCCCACAGCCTCTCAGGCCAGCTGGTGCCCAGTGGTATACAGAGACATGGCTCCCTGCCCCTGCGTGGGCTGGAGGCAGCTGTCAGAGCAGCACAGCAGCTGGTGTGGCCTTTAGAATATCTGGCTTCACAGGTAAATCTGTCAGATATGCTAGGCCTGTAGGCTGAAGATGGATGCTGCCAACATTGCAAAGAAACTTGAGTGTCTGTCCAGGCAGCCAGCTGTTTCTGACATTTCTCACATTTTTTGGAAGTCGCTTGTTTGCACTTTCTGTTTACTTTAGGTAACATTATTTCCTTCTCCGGTCTCTGAGGGAGTTGAAGACTAGGCAGTTATAGTTTTCCTTGTTAACAAATTCAGAAATTCACTAAATTCAGAAATTCACTAACAAATTCACTAAAGAGGTGTAAAGTGTATAAGTTTGAAAGACATCAAAAGATAGTTTTCAATAGGTAATACAAGTTAGGATAGAAAGTGAATTAGGATGGGATGGGGCAGGGTAAAAAAAAAAAAAAAAGGAAAAGAAAGTGAATTAGGTACATCAGTTTGAACTCACCAAAATATGATCAATAATTGAGTATTTTCTCTGAATCTGTCAAATGTTAATGGACTGGACATTGTTAATGTAATTCTTGACAATATATTGTATATACTTATTGTACTTATTGTATATAGTTTTTCTTATATTAGTCATAACCTTCTTTTATTATTTTATTATAATAATAATATAATATATTATTATTAAAAAAAGGGGAAATGTGGTGATATATTGTGTATCAAATAAAACTTGCCTGAGGATCAGAAGACAGAGCCATCCACTAGATTAAACACAGAGACCAGGCAGTAGTGGCACACACCTTTAATCCTAGGGGAGGCAGAGATCTGTCTGGATCTCTGTGAGTTCAAAGCCATCCTGGACTACATGAGATTGATTCAGTCCAGGAGAGAAACAGAGCCAGGCAGTGGTGGTACACACCTTTAATCCCAGCATTTGGGATATCATGCCTTTGCTAGCAGTGTTTGGGAAGCACACACGCCACTAATCCCAGCACTAGGAAGGGAGTGGTAAAGCTGGGCAGAGAAAGGCATATAAGGTATGAGGAGACAGGAACTAAAGCCCTTTCAGCTGAGTACTCAGAAGACCCTTTTCGGATGAGGACTCAGAGGCTTGCAGTCTAAGGATTTGTGGAGATAGGATCTTGCCTTCTATTCAGCCTGAGGATTCGGTAGTGGTGATAAGATTCTCTAGTGGCTTGTTCCTTTGTCTCTCTGATCTTTCAGTATTTATTTACCCCAATATTTTAAGACCATTTTAGATTTCATACAACACTAAGCTAAGGCCAAGCTTTCATAATTAATAAATCTCTGTGTCATTATTTGAGAGCTGGGAGGTGGCTGGTAGAACAGAGAAAGACTTTTTTTTTTTTTTTTTGGTTTTTCGAGACAGGGTGTCTCTATGTAGCTTTGTGCCTTTCCTGGAACTCACTCGGTAGCCCAGGCTGGCCTCGAACTCACAGAGATCCGCCTGCCTCTGCCTCCCAAGTGCTGGGATTAAAGGTGTGCGCCACCACCGCCCAGCCGAGAAAGACTTCTTACAGGAAAAAATTCTGGTTATTGTAATCTGCTGAAACAAAATTCCCATGTTAAAGTCTTAAGTTCCAATATGTAAAATACATTTAGAGACAGAATCATTGACAATGTAATTATATTAAAATAAAGTCATTAAGGTGACTCCTAGTCCCCCTTGAGTGATGTCCTAATAGGCAGTTGCAGGAAGAACTTTGGCCCACAGAGGGAATGACTGTATGAACACACAGGGAGAAAACATGCACACACAGGCCAAGACACCTCAGGGGAAAATAACCAGCCCCAACAACATCTTGGTCTTTAACTCTCAGCCTCTCAGAGCTGTGAGAAAATGAATTTCTGTACCCCAGCCTGAAGTACCTTATTATTTATTACTACCGTATCAAACTATTTACAGCTTCTCAAACCTTCTTAACGTGTACAAATTGCTCAAAATATTTCCTTTTGTGTACTCATACTTAAAAGAGATCTAATTGAAGAACTAAAATATTCTTTGTTAAGATGAAATATTCCTTACAACTTTTAATATTTAGCTATTGTGCCAACATCTGAAGTAGCTTGTTTTCCAGGTTGGCTCATTGTGTTTCACACAGCCACCGACCACAATGTTGACACAGGAGAGCAGCCCTCCCAATCTGTTCTGAATGTTTACTTCACATCCTCACAGTTACTAAGCATGCTCATGCTTCACCCTGACCTGGGGCACAGAGGCCCAACATGAAGCTCAGAATTTTTGTTGCTGTCATTGTTTATTTGTTTGGTTTTGATTTAGTTGAGTTCTCAATATTTAGCCCTGGCTGATCTAGTACTCTCTATGTAGACCAGACTAGCTGCCGACTCACAGAGATCCACCTCTCTGCTTCCTGGGGGTCAGGATTGAAGGCATGTGACACCACATCCAGTGGAGCTCAGCATTTTGTGATTAGACATTGCGAAATCAAGCTAACTGAAATACTCTTTGAAATCACTCTGAAACTGGACCTACAGCTTTAAAACCTCTGATCTAATCAGTGTCAGCCACAGTCAGGGAAAGACAAAAGGCAGGCTGCATTATGTCAGGAGTTGTACCTCAGGTCGCACTTCTCAGGACTGTGGCAGGTGGTCCTCTGCTCACCACTAGACATTGTCCTATATGGCTTATTTCAGAGCATGAAGTATTTTGCATTTCCTGCTGTGGGACATCAGCATGGACTGATAACATAGCCTTTGCTCTACATGGCTTCACCTACTCTCCACTCAGGTATTACGTTGCAGTCCCATGGCTTTCTTCTGGATTCATGAAGCTCTTCTTTCTAGTACACACCCACCCAAGTCATACTAATTTTCCTACTAATTATCACTTCTTCCAAATCCCAATCTAAATCAAGTTCTCTTCTTGGCCAACCATTGAGCTCTACATTATCAGTTAGGATATCCTTGGTTACCAGTAAAGAAAGACCAAACAGCTAATAGGGACTTTCATATCCTGGAGGCTTTGGGACATGTAAGATAACAGCTACCATCTACCACCCACCGTGGTGTGTATTTTATGTGATTTGTCATGTAATGAACAGAATTTACTGTAGTGCCCCAAACAGTATACATTAACTGCATATGAGGACACTTGAAATATGGCTAATCCAAGTGGAGGGTTGAATTTTAGTTTTAATTCATTGAAATTATGGAAAAATGAGGTGTATGACTTCTTTTCCAACTATAAATGTTAGGAAATATAAATATTGACCCAAATAAAGTTAAACAACTAAGTTAAGTTTATGTTTAAAATATAAACAAATATGTTTAAAATACATACTGGATTTCCAAGAACTAATAGGAAAAATGTAACTTATAACTCAACTTTAATAGTGATCATTAGTTGAATTCTGGATTTACTGAGTTTAAATAAAATGTATTACTAAATTTAGTTTCATCTGGCTTTTATGTTTTAATATGGCAGCTAAAATGTTTTAAGTTATGATAGGCATGATGGCACATACCTTTAATCCTAGCATTGGGAAGTCAGAGGTAGACGGATCTCTGTGAGTTCGAGACCAACCTGATCTACTTAGTGAGCTACAGGCCATTCAAGGTTACATAGCAAGACCTGGCCTAACAAAAACTTTTAAAAATTACATATGTAGTTAGCATTATACTTATATTGGCAAGCACTGATCTAAACATTTAAATAGTTGCACAACCATTAATCAAACATAAATTTAATACAGTTTCTCCTCAGGGGTTTTAAGGGAGTTGAGAGGAAAAATTATAAAGGAATTGGTATTTTTTTAAACCAAAGTGTATAATATGGCTGAAACTGGGTTGGAGCTTGAAAGCAAAGCAGATGAAGAGTCAGAAAGATGACAAAGGGTAATAGTGGCTTTGGCTCAGCAGAAGAAATGGGCAGGATGAGCAGGGACATCTCTGAAAACACTTGCAGGTGGGAGGGGGTGGCTGCTTGTTTCTTTTTTTCTTTCTTTGTTTTGAGACAAGGTCTCTCTATTATGTAGCCCCAGACTAGGCTGGAACTCGATATATAGAGCAGGGTGGCCTCAAACTCACAGAATCCACCTGCCTCTGCCTCCTGAGAGCTGGAGTAAAGGCGTTCATCACCATGCCCAGCTAAACTGGCACTTTTAACTTGCTTATTTATTTGAGATTCTTCCCTTATTTACTTTTTTACCCCAAACACAGAAAACTAATTTAATACTCTTCTATAATGAAATCATTAGCTAAAATATTTTCATTCAAGTTCTATAGTTCTATTATTTAGGTTTAACCAAATTCTTCTGATTTTATTTAAATAAAATCTAGCGGTGCCTTTTAACTGTGCTTCCAAAGAAATATAAGTACATAAAGAATTATATAAAAGCCAGGTGACCAAGCTCATGTCCGTAAGTGCAGCAATCAGAAGGCGGAAGGGTCGGGAGTTTCAGGTCAGCCTGGGGTAGTGAGACCCTGTCTCAAAAAATAAAATAGGGCCGGCAAGATGGTTCAGCAGGTAAAACCACCTGGCGCCAAACCTGACGACCTGAGTTCGATCCCCAGGACCTACAGAGTAAGAGAGGAGAAAACTGACTCCCACAAGGTGTCTGTCCCCTGACCTCCATTCGCCACACCATCGGTTGCGTGTCCCCATATACAAATACACGTAACAAATAAAAATAATAATTCGTGCAGTATCACCATAACTTCAGAATTCACTGAGCGTGTCTATTTAAACTAGTCACAAAGATATCACCAGTGTGACTTGCACAAACAGGATGCAGAAAGACGAAACGACTGCGGCACTGATGATAAATGACTGAGTTGGCCCCAAGAAACTTAGGGGGCCCGGCGGGGACCCGCCCATAGTAGTCGTCATCAGAGGCCCCTCCCCACCGGGGGGCGTGCCTTCGCCTTACACGCTTTTTCTCCCCTCGGCGCGGGCCTGTGCTGAACTCGGTTCGGGCAAATTAGGGGCAGACGCCGGGCTCCCGAAGGCGTTCGGGTCACCTGCGTCCGGCACACCGACAACCTCGGAAAGATCGGTCTAGCCAGAGACGGACGCGCCTGAGCCGCAGGGCGGAGCTCGCGTGGGACACGCCCTCTTGATAGTGCTTCCGGGACAGGGGGCGGGGCCTCCGGAAGTGGCTTGTCGCAGTCGGAGGCTCGTTGTTTCAGCGGCCGAGCAGGAGAGGGAAGCCGGAGCTGAGGCAGCTCGGCGGGGTGTGAGGTGTGGTAACCTCTACACGGCTAGAAGCCAGGACAGCGAGCTGCCGAGCGGCGGGGTGAGAAGTGCCCGCTTTCCGAGCTCGCCATGTCTCGGGGCTCCATCGAGATTCCCCTCCGGGATACTGACGAGGTGGGTGCCGAGTGTGGAGCGGGGGAGGGCTGTGAACTTGGACGATCCCAGCGCCGACTTTGCTCCCCTTGGTTTCTGAGCGGAGAGCCGCGGTCCAGCTCCCCGACCCAGGCTCCGCTCACCTGCTCGCCTTTCTAGCTGCAAGGACTTCGGGAAAGTTCGCCTGCAGCCTCTCCTTGTTGACAGTCCTCGGCTCGGCTGTCTTCCTAATTCCGGGGCGCAGGGGTGTGAGCGCCGGGTAAAGCTCACAGATTGCAGAGGGCGCTCGATGACCCTCCCCCACTCCCACCCCCGGGTCTACCTGCTGCTCAAACTCGCAGTCTTTTTTTTTTTTTAAACCTCCCTGGGGATCTCAGAGGTCGCTCTAGTGCCTTCGAAGAAGACTCTGTCAAGGCACACTCTTACACAGCTCCCTCACGGAGATAAGGGGCCCGAGATTTAGCCGCTCTGGTGTGCTGGGTGGCAATGACCCACTCTACTCCATGGGTGATGAGCGGTTTGTCTGAAAAAGCTCCAGCTTTGCTTCAGTCTTACTGGATATTTCACACTTTAATTTTTGATCGAGGTAGAATTTATTTCTAAAATCCGGTAGTCTTGGGTATATTCCAGAACACTTTTCTTCTTATTTTTGGTGTCCATATTTCAGGCATGTATGTGACACGCAATGCTGCCTCCATGATTTATGTTTACGTTAGCATTCAACTTTGGCCTCTGGGGTCGTGTTTCTCAAGATCTCAGACCTATGGCATCAGCACCTTATTGGATTATAGGTTATACAAGGTTTCATTTTGTTTTTGAATAAACAAGTCATTGGGAATTTTATAGTTTTAGTGATGTAAAGACAACTAACAGGATTTGTCTGCTTCTCTATGCTTTGACCAAATCAGACTACAACCTATTTGCTATGTATTCCCCAAATATGAACATGTATTAGTTCACCCCATTCAAAGTGAGTACACACCCTTTGTATATACATATTGCTGAGCATTCAAAAAACATAGAAAAGAAAAATTGTGAATTTAAAAAGGGAGATGAAACATTCATTTTGTGTTTTAGGTCATTGAACTTGACTTCGATCAGTTACCGGAGGGAGATGAAGTTATCAGTATTCTGAAGCAGGAACACACACAACTGCACATATGGATTGCTTTGGCGGTCAGTATTCATATAGCAGATTATTTGTTGACTGGAAAAATATGATTTTGGTTTTCAAGTACAGTAATAGCCCACATGATTAAACCAGATCAGTTGTACAATCATGTATGAAATCATCTGTATGAAAATCAGTTTTGCCAGGCATGGTGGCTCATACCTTTAATTCCAGCACTGGAGAAGCAGAAGCAGGTCAGTATCTGAGTTTGAGGCCAGCCTGGTCTATAAAAAACAGTGAGGGCTATACAGCCTATCTTGAAAAACCAAAAAAAAAAAAAAAAGAAAAGAAAAGACAATTATCTTATTGTTTATGGAACAAACAATAAGGGCAGTTTCCTAAGAACAACTCCACTTGTAAATTAATGTTTGTTGATAAAGGCAAGATTCATTTAAGGTAAATAGTTTTCTATATCGAGGTTTTAATTACTTAGAGATAATTCAATGAAGCTTAGCTTATGTATAGATTGTATAAATATTGCTTTCCATAACTTTTCTTTTAAAACATCTAGAAGGTGATTAGCCCTTTGGGGTAAAATTTATTTCAGCTTTATGCTTTTTTGTCTTATTTGTTGCTACTTCCATAATATGAATGTTACTGGAAATTCTCAGCAAAATCCGATCTGAGAGCCTAAAACTTTGGACTCTCTACTGCCTGGCACCATGTTTCCTTTTTATGAGAAATGATAAGATAAACTCGATACTCAATCCTAAACTGGTATGCCACAAGTGGCTTTCATATGGACACATAAGAAGTTCCTACTATTACCTTGATGGTCAGAAAAATAGATGTGGAATTGGGCCTATCTTTTGCTCAAGTATCCTGTGGATTGAACCTAGGTCCTTACAAATGCTAGGCAAACACTCATCTACTAAGCTATATCCCCAGCCTTGTTTTTACCTTTTATTTTGAGACAGTCTCACTAAGTTGCCCAGGCTGGCCTTGAACTTTTAGTCTTCCTACTCAGTCTTCCAAGTATACATTTAAAAAAAATATATACTTATTAATGCACAGTATACATATTAATGGATTTCTCCGGGACGTTTCCGTGTATGCGTATTTTGAATGTTGGTCATATCTACACCCTCTTACCTCCCTCACCCCCTTGCCCCTTCTGGTAATCCATCTACTTTGAGGTTATCCATTTTTTTCTCTTCTCAATTCCAGCTTCACATACAAAAAAAATCTGTATAATGCTTGACCTTTTATGTGTGTCCTCTAGTTCCATTCATTTTCCTGAATATAACATGATTCATTCTGTATGGCTAGATGAAACTCTCTTATATGGGTATATTTACCATTCATCTATTGATAGGCACGTAGGCTGATTCCATAGGTTGGCTATTGTGAATAGTGCCACACTAAAAGTGGATGTACAGGGGGCTGGAAAGGTGGCTCAGTGGTTAAGAGCACTGGCTGCTCTTCCAGAATGTCTGGGTTCATTTTCCAACACCCACATGACAGCTCACAATTGTGTGTAACTCTAGTTCCAGGGGATCTGGTGTCCTCATGCAAATGTACATGCAGGCAAAACACCAATGCACACGAAAATAAAAATAAATAATTTAAGTGGATGTGCAGGTAGTGTTTATATATGTTGACTTTACCACCTTTGGGTATGAGACTAGAAGTGGTATAGGTGGGTCTTATGGTCCTTGCCAATGTTTGTTATCGTTGTTGTTATTGAATATAGCCATTTTAACTAGGGTGAGGTAGAATCTCTGTATAATTTTAAATTTTAATTTGGTTTTATTCTTTGGGAGTTTTTGTTTTGTTTTTAAAGATTTATTCTATTTTATGTGTATGAGTGCTTTGGCTGCATGTATGCTTGTGTACCACATGTATGCCTGCTGCCTTCAGAGGCCAAAGGGGGTGTTGGACCCCCTAGAACTGGGGGTATGGACAGTTGTTAGTTGCCATTCAGTTTGCTGGTAACTAAACCCAGGTCTTCTGTAAGAGCAGCAAATGCTCTTAACTGCTAAGCCATCTTTCCATCCCCTGGTTTGTTGTTGTTGTTTGGGGTGATGTTGTTGTTTGAGACAGAATCTCACGTAGCCAGGCTGGCCTCAAACCTGCTATTTGGCTGAGGCTGGCCTTGAACTCCTCATCTTCCTGCCTTCGAATCCTGAGTGCTGGTCTTGAAGGTTTGTGCCGCTGTGCCCAGCTCACAATGTACTTTTCATATTCACTTTCATGATGGCTAAAGATGCTGAGCATTTTATGTCCTTAGTAGTTTGTACTCCCCCTTTTGAAAAGTATCTGTCATTATTAGTTAGTTTGTTACTTGGTTTACTTATTTTCGTGTCTGTTTGCTTATTGTTTTCTGAGTTCTTTATGTATTCTAGATATGAATTCTCTGTTAGGCTACTTTTTTCCATTCTGTAAGTTCTCCCCTTCACTCTATTGACCCCTTTGCTGTGCAGACCTTCAGTTTATCATAGTTCTGTATGTTAGTTTGTGCTTTTGTTTCCTGAGATGTCTACACAAAGATTATCTTCCCAGCTGGGTACAGTGGCATACTTCTAAAAGCCAGCATTTCAGGGTGTGAGGCAGGAGGATTACATGTTTGAAGCTACTCTAGGCTACATATTGAGACTGTTTCCAAATAAAACAACAACAAAAAGTGTATTCCATTCACATAGGATATTCAAAGAAGTAGTATTGCTGACAGACATTGCCCTTTTGGCTAGAGGAGTCAAGTGTTCCTATTCCCTAGAGAGTAAGCCATTAATCTTGTTATTAATTGGTAGAATTTGTACTAATGGCATGTAGCTCCATGAAACAGATGCCTAGGGTAGTTACTCATCTGTCCAAAGTCACTGGTAATTTTTGTTAGAACCAAAACCAGAGCCCAAGTTGGTTTGTTGGTTTTAAGACAATGTCTCTTGTAGCATGTTAAGATTTTATTTATTCTTTACTGTGGGGTGACAGTAGTATGGTGTATTCATGTGTTTACATGTGGGGTGTGTGTACATGCCCTTGTGTATGCATGTGGAGGCCAGAGGCTGTTTTGTTTTTTTTTGTTTGTTTTGTTTGTTTTTTTGAGACAGTGTTTCACTATGTATCCCTGGCTGGTCCAGATCTTATGTAGACCAGGCTGGCCTCAAACTCATAGAGATCCATCTGCCTCTGTCTCCCAGATGCTGAGATTAAATATGTGAACCACCACATCTGACTTCACATTGTTTTTTGAGACAGGGTCTCTCACTAAACATAGAACTCCCCACTTTATTTAGAGTGACTGGCCAAAAAGCTCCCAGGATCCACTTGTCTCTGTTTCCTCAGTACTGAGATTAAACTATTGCCAGGTGAGAAAAAGAAGTATCTTTGGTGATTCCAGTTTTTATGGCGTTATTCAAATCTAGCTGGCCTGTGATAAATTATTCATGTGTGAACTGTACCATTTGATGTTGAGTCTGGGTGTACCTGTGAAGTCAGTGAATGTGTCCATCCCCCAGAGTTCTTTCCCAGCCCTTCTTTTTCCAGCCACGACTGATTCGAATTTTTTAAAAGATTTATTTATTTATTTACTTGTTTGTTTGTTTGTATGAGTGCTCTATCTGCATGTACGACTTAATGCCAGAGGAGGGCATCAGATCCAACTACAGATGGTTGTGAGCCACCGTGTGGTTGCAGGGGATTGAACTCAGGACCTCTGGAAGAGCAGCCAGTGCTCTTAACCACCGAGCCATCTCTGCAGCCCCTCTAGTTGCATTTTTGTTGTTAAGTATTTTTTAGAGTCTTAAAAAAGTAGAATCACACAGTATGTATTCTTTTGATGGACAGGCTTCTTTGAGCATAATCATTTTGAGATTTATTTATGTTGTGGTAGCTGTCAATGATTCACTGCTTTCATCACAGAGATATACAACAACTGGTTTATCGATTCACTTGTTAATCAATAGTTGGCTTCCAGTTTTTTGCTATTCCAGATAAAGGTTCTATAAACATTTGTGTAGTTTTTGTGTGTGGACACATGTTTAGTGATATTAATTCCATCCTTTCCCTTTAGCTGGAGTACTACAAGCAAGGGAAAACAGAAGAGTTTGTAAAGTTGCTGGAAGCTGCACGGATAGATGGCAATTTGGACTATCGAGACCATGAGAAAGACCAGATGACTTGCTTGGATACATTGGCAGCCTACTATGTGCAACAGGCTCGGAAAGAAAAGAACAAAGACAATAAGAAGGACCTTATTACACAGGCAACCTTGTTGTATACAATGGCTGATAAAATTATTATGTATGATCAGGTAAGTCAAATTTGTCTGAATTTATGAGAGCACAAAATACCACATGAAAGCAAAATATGAGTGTAGCGGATTCTTTGTGAAAGAATTTTTACTAAAATAACTGTTGATATAGTCAAAAAGAAGGGTTTATTAAAGTCAGAATTGTATTAGTCCTTATACTGTTAAATTTGGGCAGATTTAGTAAATATGTACATGTTGAGTCCATAATCCCAGTGTTCTCACGTGAATTTCAAGCAGATTTTAAGAATTATGACCTTTGTTTTGTCGTTGTTACCAGCACAGATTTACATTTCTGGGTAAGCTTTTCATTGGTGCTTAGAGATTCTCATTGGCAACCACACTGGTCGATTACAGAGCAATGCTGTGCTTCCACCCTCTGTGCTTGCTTGGCATCGTTTGGCATGCTTTTGGTAAATTGTCTCTAGTCTTAGTAAAGTCTGTATATTACAGAACCATTTGTTGGGAAGAGCCTGCTTCTGCCTGCTCGAAGGTGACAAAATGGATCAGGCTGATGCACAGTTTCATTTTGTACTTAACCAGTCTCCAAACAATATTCCAGCCCTTCTTGGTGAGTGCTCTTCAGCAAGAACCTTAGGAATCTAGTTGATCAGTGTTATTGGAAGCGTTTATGTATAAATATATATATTATACAATATATACGTGTGTGTGTGTGTGTGTGTTTATATATATATTGTATTTTTTATATATATATATATATATATATATATATATATATGAATATAATAAGCTAATTGTGTATGTGTGTGTGTATGTCCTGGTTAGTTTTTTATTAATTTGACACAAGGTAGAGTCAAATGGGAAAAGGAACCCCTATCAGGTTACCTGTAGGCAAGTCTGTATGCAGGGCATTTTCTTGATTGATAATTGATAGAGAAGAGTCTAGGCCACTGGAACAGTGCCACTCTTGGGCAGGTGGTTTGGGGTGGTATAAAGAAAGCAGGCTGATGCCAGGCGGTGGTGGTGCACGCCTTTAATCCCAGCACTCAGGCGGCAGAGGCAGGTGGATCTCTGTGAGTTCGAGGCCAGCCTGGGCTACCGAGTGAGTTCCAAGAAAGGCACAGAGCTACACAGAGAAACCCTGTCTGGAAAAAAAAGAAAAAGAAAAAAAAGAAAGAAAGCAGGCTGAGCAAGTCAGGAGGAGCAAGCCAGTAAGCAGCATTCCTCCATGGCCCCTGCTTTATTTTCTGCCTCCAGGTTTCTACTTGCTGTTCATGTCCTAACTTCCCTTCGTGATAGACTAAACTGTAAGCTAAAATAAGCCTTCCCCCCCCCCCAAGTTGTTTTGCTCCTGGTGTTTATCACAGCAATTGAAGGCAAAGTAGAATAAATTATTGTTTGCATCCAAGGAATCAACAAATAATCTTTTCATAGAAAACTACAAGCTAGCTATTTATATTGTTATTTTACATAAAGACTTTTAGAACTAAATTAATGCACAACCTGTGGAAAACACATTTTAATATGTTAGTTCACTATTTTGAAGTATTTCTTACTAAGATATAAATTAGTGTAAAGCAGTAGATTTGTGTTCTTTAATCGACAGAAAATGTTTGTTTGTTTAAATCACCACAGGGAAAGCTTGCATTTCATTTAACAAGAAGGATTATAGAGGAGCTCTTGCTTACTATAAAAAAGCATTGCGTACTAACCCAGGATGTCCAGGTAAGGGAAAATTTTAATTCTAAGCTGTTTGTGATCCAAATTAAAATGTTGAAAATTAATTATAAAAAGATACTTTAGGAGTAATGAAATGACACTTTCAAAAAGTGATTTTGTTCTGGGGTTGGAGAAATGGTTCAGTGCATAAAGTACTGGCTGCCTAAGAGTAAGCCTGGAATTTAGATCTCCTGCTCCCATAGAAAAGCCAGGTGGGTGTGGTAGCCATCTGTAATCCCAGCACTCAGAAGACAGAGATGGGATGCTGGCACAAGCCAGCTAACGACACTCACCAGAATTGGTGAGCTCTGGTTTCATTGAGAGACTCTGCATAGATAAATTGAGAAGGATCGAGGAAGATACCCAATATCAACCTTATGCCGCCCCTCCCTCCCTACAACACACACACACACACACACACACACATACACACACACACACACACACACACACACACACACACACGAGAGAGAGAGAGAGAGAGAGAGAGAGAGAGAGAGAGAGAGAGAGAGAGAGAGAGAGATTTTTTTTCTTGGTGTTTTATTTGATTTAAAACCAAAACCTGGCTGGGGGGACTGGAGAGATGGCTCAGCAATTAAGAGCACTGACTGCTCTTCCAGAGGTCATGAGTTCAATTCCCAGCACCCACATGGCAGCTAACAACTGTCCGTAACTACAAGATCTGACACCCTCACACAGTCATGCATACAGGTAGAACACCAATGCACATAAAATAAAAATAAATACATTTTTTGCCGGGCAGTGGTGGCACACGCCTTTAATCCCAGCACTCGGGAGGCAGAGGCAGGCCTGGTCTCCAAAGCAGTTCCAGGAAAGGCACAAAGCTACACAGAGAAACCCTGTCTCCAAAAACCAAACCTAACCAAAACAAAACAAAAAAACCTGGCTGGGCAGTGGTGGTACACACCTTTAATCTCAGCACTAAGGAGTCAGAGGCAGTGAATCTCTGCAAGTTGAAGACCAGCTTGGTCTATGAATCGAGTTCCAGGACAGCTAGGGCTATCACAAAGAGAAACTCTGTCTTGAAAAACCAAAACAAACAAACAGAAAAACCTGAATGGCAGATCGTATCATATTTTTGAGCTATGCTACTTTTCTTCCCAAATAGTTTTCATTCAATATATTTGTATATCAACTATGTGCCAGGCACTGTTCTGTGCAGAAAATACAGCAGTGAACCAAAAGACAAAAGTTCCTGTCCAGTCATGTAATTCATCTCCTAGTGAATTAAATGAGAAAAATAGATACTGTAAAAGGTATTGGTAAAACTTAAGAACTTGAGGCAAAATAGGGCTATGAGAAGCATTGGGAGTTCCTTAGGGTGGCCAGGGAAACTCGGGGCTAGAAAGTGCTAGAGTGACCAAGGATCATACAGATAGATGGGAGGGTGCCATTTCCGAAGGAGCACAGCGGGTATGGAGGTCCTCAGAAACTGCTTGGCAGGTTTAGAAGTACTGTGAGGTCAGTGTGTCCAGAGTGGAGATGGATGGGAGAAAGGAGATCAGCTGTGCTGCCCGCTGCTTCTCAGGTTGAGCGTCTGAGACTGTGTTAGAGACTTCAAGCTTTTGACGGAGAAGCCTTGGAGGGCTTTGGGCAGAAGAAGGGTGTGATCTGACTTAGGTTTAAGAGCACTGTTGAACTAAATGCAGACTAGAGTGGGATGTGGGGTGAGGGGCAAGCACAGAGGTAGTGTGAACTGGGGAGAAGGCTCCTGCAAGTGTTTGGTCACAGACTGTTAGAGCTCACAGCTAGGGAGGCAACAGCGGTGGCGGCACAGGTGCTTATGTTCTAGTGTTTTGAAAGAGAGCCGATTGAAGCAAAAAGAGCAAGAATCAAAGGCCGAACAAACAGTTTTAGGAGTGGAGTTACATTTTACTACATTGTCAAACAGTTCAAGAGAAACTAGTTTTAGACATGAAAGATTGAAATGCCTATCTGAGGCACAAGAGGGCAGACTTGTGTCTCACAGTTGTTCAGAGAAGTCACCAGAATATGGATGGTGCAAAAGCCTGGAGAGTGCATGAAGACCCAAGGGGAGGAAGTGTGCCCAGGAAAGAGGGCCCTGCATCCCTGAGCGCAGTGGTTCTCAGCCTTCGTCATGCTCCCACCTTTAATACAGTTCCTCATGTGGTGACCCCAACCAGAAGTTATTTTCTTTGCTACTTCAGAACTGTCATTTTGCTACTGTTGTAATGTAAATATCTGTTTTCTGATGGTAGTAGGCAAACCCTTTGAAAGGGTCAGTTAACTCCCAAAGGAATTGAGAATAGCTGCTCTAAAGTGTAGAGATTAGGAATACGGAAGACTCAGAAAAGCAGACTAAAAAGCAGACTAAGGAGTGACCAGAGATAAGAAGAAAAAACTCAAAGTAATGTCCTTGAAGCCAAATGTGAAACATTTCTCAAGGAGAAGGTGATCTGCTGTGTCGAATTCTATGGTTAGGCCAGTGAAACGGGCGGAATTGATGGTTGGATTTAGCACAGTGCAAATCACTGGTGACATTTATAAAACAGTTTTAGTGGGATGGTGGGCATAGCACCTCACTAGAGTGGATGCCAGAGGAAATGGAAGAAAGGGATTAGAGGCAGCACTTGGAGGAGTCTGTTGTCAGGAAGAACAGGAGTGGGCTGGCCACCAGAAATGAAACAGGAGCAAGAAGTACTTCTGTAAGATGGTAGAGTTTGAATATGGCTGAGAGCGCTCCAGAGAATAGCAGGAAAAATGTTGACAGCAGCACTGTCTGCTGTCTTCACATAGATGAGAACGGATCCCATGACCAGTGGAGTAGCCTTAGGGAGGGACATGTGTGCTCTGATAGGACCTGAAATGAGGTAGATGTCTCAGCATAGCTCAGAAGCGAATGACAGCAGCTATGTGTACTCAGACACAGTCTGAAGGCCTTGATGGGGTTTTTAGTGTCTATTTAAATACTAGGGTTATTCATGTATGCACCAATGTATATGTGTGCTCACTGCATGTGTGTGTGTGTGTGTGTGCGCGCGCGCGCACATGTGTATAATAATTTTTAAATAGAAATGGAGCCAGTGGTGGTGGTTTACTGCAATGGGTGCTATAAGATAAGAAAAATGCCAGCATTATGGTTATTCTGTTGTATAGTAAGAGTGGTACCCAGAAGAGGAGAGAAGGATTGGAATGATACGGTCTAACTACTAGTGAAATCAAGTTTATGGTAGGCCAACAGGTCTTAAGGAGTCCAGATACTGGAAATTGAACTCTTAAGGTGTCCTAGGTTGACAGGACAAATGACTTGATTTTACTTACTTTTTAGCTGAAGTTCGTTTAGGAATGGGCCATTGCTTTGTCAAACTTAACAAACTGGAGAAAGCTCGACTAGCATTCAGCAGAGCCCTGGAACTCAACTCTAAGTGTGTGGGAGCACTGGTTGGACTGGCTGTTCTGGAACTCAACAATAAAGAGGTATGGGAGGAAGACGGTGTCTAGCTTCTGGTTTGCTGGGCCGGCTGTCCTTATCTAGGACTGCTAGAACAAGTTATGCTTTAGAAATCAAGATTGCAGCTTATAGACAGGAAGTGTGGTGCCTGTGCTGCAGGCACCGTCCCCAGAGCAAACACATTTGAATAGCATAGCCATATGAAGGTAGCCTCACAGCTTAGGGAAAGGACTTCCCCACCACGTGAGTTTGCTTGTAAGACTAGCGCTTGTGTGAATGTGGCACACACACCTCCAAAACGGCTGTAGAACTTTCTAAGGTTTAGAATTTCAGATGAGAGATTGCAGGCACATAAATCTGTCTGGAATGCATTTGACAAAGTAGGAAACCCACACTCAGCCGACTTAAACATTAACATTTTTATAGTTTACTAAATAAGTATCTAAGGTCTCATATTTGATACCACAATGTCACCAAACTCAGGGATTTTCAGTAACTTTATGTCAGCCCCTCCTTAGTGTGGACTTTTCCCTGTATCTGTCACTTCATATTCCTAAGATGGTGTGAAGCCCCAGGTGTCTGCTTGTTCCATTAGTCTCACAGGAGGGAAGGCAGCAAGAAGCTTTCCCCTAGGCTTTCTCTCGGAAGTTCTGGCCGATATATGAAGGCGGTTCCTGTCCTACCTGTTTATTTGATTGTCCAAATGGTTGCCGGTGTTTCTCAGTGTCAGCACTGTTGACAGTGAGCTGCATAATTCTTTATGTGAGTAACTGTCCTCTCTCTCATGAAATGTTAACCAGCCTCTCTGGCCTTTACCCCTAAATGGCAGTACCATCTCCACAGTAGTGGTGACAAAAACAGATATTGTCCCCGGTGGGAATTTCTGCCTTAGGCTAATCTGTAGAGAAGGAGAATAGATTATCTTGACTAGTTTAGTTCAATCATGATTTGTCACCTGGGATTGGAAAAGGGGAAGGGAGCTTTCCTTCCAGAAATCAAAAGGTCTCACAGATTACAAAACTAATTCTGAGGCCAGGCATGGTGAGTCATACTTTCAATCCTAGCACTCAGGAGGCAGAGGTAGGCAGATGTGTGAGTTTCAGGCCAGTTTGATATACATAGAGGGTGCCAGTCCGGCCAGAGGTATGTGGTGAGATCCTGTGTCAGAAAGAAAGGAAGGAAGCTGTGTTCTGTTAGCAAGGTAAAATGGCTGCCACACCAAGAAGACAGTTGAGGCAAAGACTAATAAGTAGACAACCTCAAGCAAGAACTGAATGACAGACACACCCCATACTCACACACAAAATCAAATACTGAGATGCAAATGGGGATTGCATTACAAATGAACGTTCAAAAAATGTAAGAGAGAGCTGGAGAGATGGCTCAGCAGTTAAGAACACTTGCTGTTCCTGCAGAGGACTTGAGTTCAGTTCCCAGCACCCACATTGTAGCTCACAACTACCTATAATTGCAGTTCCTCTGGCCTCCACAGTCACTGTACACACAAGTTAGTCACATACACAGGCAAAATGCTCATACTTATCAGTAAAAATAAATCTCCTAAAAATATGTTTTCTCTTCTTTGTCCTCGGAATGAGCGTAAGTTATTAAGACTGGTACTTCCTTATTGGGAACTTTGCCACTTTGAGATGAAGAATAGCAACCTGTCCTATGGTATTGAACTGCAGGCATGGGACCTTATTTCTTGAAACTAAGAAAACTGGATGTGCTGGTAAAGTGACGGTGCCACTCCACTCTGTTCCATTGTTTTCTTTTAGGCTGATTCCATCAAAAATGGTGTGCAGCTTCTTTCCAGAGCCTACACTATTGACCCTAGCAACCCTATGGTACTGAACCACTTGGCAAACCACTTTTTCTTCAAGAAGGTAAAACATCATTTATTCAGTTTTTAAATCTGATTTTTCTGAATGTAGTCAGTACATGATTTTAGTTTAACTTGGGAAGAAATTTGAAAATGTTATTATGTTTTTGTTTTATTCCCAAATTAGAGCTTGTATTAGTTGCCCAGGGATGAGTACATATTGATTCATTCTCTGACTTAATATGTATTGGTACTTTGTGCTGAGTACAACCTGTGATCGGATGTAAGATAAGACTGCTTTCTGCACTCAAAGAAGCAGGCATGTAAGCATATGTGAATGTGAATGGAAAGGCCTCTGCTCACAGAGAAATAAGGAAGTGGTCAAGTGGGAAGGGGAGGTTTCCCCACAGGGCAGAAGCTTTTAACTTGTGTTAGACTGGCCGTCTCTAGGTAGTTGGAAGAGGAAAGGCAGGGGCTGAAGAGACCTAAGCCTTTGGAGAAGTCAGAACATCACATGGATAGATAGACTACAACAGGTGCTGTGTTAGGCCCAGATAGGGGAGCCCTTGCTTGATAGAATTTGGCTGTAGTTATATAGGAAGGACCAGAGTCAATGGGGGTTCTCTTTATTTCTACCTGGTTGATCTTGCCTATTAATTCCAACAATTTTGTGGAAGCAACGGTATTTTATATTTCTTAACATACCAAATCCAAGATACTACTGATAAAATTTTACATTTTTAAAGTTTCTATTAGCATATATTAATCATACATAATGGGTTTCACTGTGTCATTTTCATATATGTATATAATATGCCTTGCTCATATACCTCCATTTCCCTCTCATCCTCCTCCTGCTGATCCCTTCTTCTTTTCCATTAGTCCCTCTGGTTTTTTGTCTTTTATTTGGTGACCCCACGGGTCTAATTAGGATTGCTTGTAGCAACTTGGGTGAGGGGTTTCTACAAGCTTATGGGCAGCTTACCAGAGGCTACACTGCTGAAGAAAATGTCTATCTCACTCACCAGTGACAAAGTTTTCACACAATAAACAGAAAAGTTTAACCTGCCTTCTTGGAACCAGGGACTAAACTGTACTATAAACTTTAAAATACTTGTGTAACAAGTTTAGGTAAAACTTGACAAAAATGTATCAACCTTACTAATATGAGCTGTCACTCATGTATGTACTCAGTGCTTACTAAATCCCAAGCATTGTTAAAAGTGCATTCCCAGTCCTTACTTCTGTAATGGTCACATCTGCCTGATGAGGTAAATAGTCTGATCCATCTATCCTCCCTCTCCCTTCCTCCTCTCTTCTTTCCTTGAGTGGGTGTGCGCACATGTGCATATGAGTACACAATTGTGTGGAGGCAAGAGGGTGGTGTTAGGTATCTTCCTCAATCACCCTTTACCTTTTTTTTGCAGATTTTATTTCTATCTTTTGTGTTGATGAATGTTTTGCCTACATGTATGTATGTACACCACATGGTGTCTGGTGCCTATGGAAGTTAGCAGAGGGCGTTGGATCCCCTGAAACTGGAATTACAGAAGGTTGTAAGCACCATGTCGGGGCTGGAAACAACCTGGGTCGTCTGCAAGAGCAGCAGAGTCATTTCTTTAGTCCCTCTCTCCTCGTTTTTTTGAGGTGGACCTGCACTCATGTCCCCATGACTGCATAGCTCTTACCAACTGAACTATCTCCAGCCTGTGCCCATTTTCTTGATGAATAAATTGAGGCCGAGTTAATAGCTTAGAGCTTAATAATGCTGCATTAATCCTATTTGATGTTTTACTTTTTGAATTTATGGAAGCATACTGATTATTCATTAAGCATTAGGTTATAACTGCTACAGTGCTAGAGTTTATTTAGGGAGAAGATGGAAATATACCTTATAGCTAAATGAAATGTTACCAGTTAAAGTAAACCACTATTCAAGCAGTCTTCTGACATCACTCAATTGATTTTTCTGGTCCTCCAATTCAGGATTATAGTAAAGTGCAGCACCTGGCTCTCCATGCATTCCACAACACAGAGGTGGAGGCTATGCAAGCAGAAAGCTGTTACCAGCTGGCTCGATCATTCCACGTTCAGGTAAGACCGTCCACCTTTCTAATTACAGATTTCAGTTTTCCAGTGCTTCTGTGTCTGTAACTTGTCTTGTTCTATTCTCATTTATTAGGAAGACTATGACCAAGCCTTTCAGTACTACTACCAAGCCACACAGTTTGCTTCATCCTCCTTTGTACTGCCGTTTTTTGGTTTGGGACAAATGTATATTTATCGAGGAGACAAAGAGAATGCGTCTCAGTGCTTCGAGAAAGTTTTGAAAGCTTATCCCAACAATTACGAAACTATGAAAATTCTTGGCTCTCTCTATGCTGCTTCAGAAGATCAGGAGAAACGAGACATAGCGAAGGTATGTTGTAAATCTTAACTACCCTGAGACTCTGAGAAGTGGGAACACGTTACAGAAGATGTGGGGTTTGGTTTGTTTTGGTTTGGTTTTTACTGACAGTATTATTTTAATGCTCTCATTTATCCCAGGGCCATTTGAAGAAGGTCACAGAACAGTATCCTGATGATGTGGAAGCTTGGATTGAATTGGCCCAGATCTTAGAACAGACTGACATACAGGTATTGACGTCTGCTTTTCATATCCTAAATGATGTGTTTCTCTTTGATCTGTGAGTGAACCTTACTCTGTCTGCCGTAAAAATACAGGGTGCCCTTTCAGCCTATGGAACAGCCACCCGCATCCTGCAGGAGAAGGTGCAGGCCGATGTCCCTCCTGAGATTCTGAATAATGTTGGGGCCCTCCATTTTAGACTTGGAAACCTAGGCGAAGCAAAGGTGGGGAACCAAACCTTCCCTTTTGTCTATGCTTGACCAAGCTGCAGGCACTTCGGTCAGCCATGGCCAATAACAATGTGTTTTCTTTCTCACAGAAATACTTCTTGGCATCACTGGACCGTGCAAAGGCAGAAGCCGAGCATGATGAACACTATTACAACGCCATCTCTGTTACCACGTCCTACAACTTAGCCAGGCTCTACGAGGCCATGTGTGAATTCCATGAAGCAGAGAAACTGTACAAAAACATTTTACGAGAGCATCCTAACTATGTTGACTGTAAGAATTCCAGATTTCTCTTGTGTGATAAAGTTCCTAAATTCGCATAGTAACTGAAAACTTACTTAGAAAACAAAGTCTTTTAAAGAGTCTAATATTCCCTTTTCTCCAAGGCAAATTTGTCTCCTTTAAAAAAAGATGCAGCTTAGTTTGGTAGTTCTCATCTGTAATCCTGGCACTCGGGAGACAGAGGCAGGAGCATCAGGGATTCGAGGCCAGCCTCCCTGTCTAGCAGGTTTGGGACCGACACACACCCCCACACCCCCACACCCCCCCCCCCCCCACACACACACACCCCGGCAGTGTATGGAATAAAACAAGTGCAGTTTCATGTACTTATACTGGGAAATAGAAGGGTCAGCAGAAGCCACTTGAGCCGTGTTCAGTGGCAGATTGTGCCTCTGCAGTGAGTCAGCTGCAGCTCCCTGGCATGTTTTATAATGGGTAGAGTTTGTAAGTTACCGTCTTTGACTTTGCACCAACATTTTTACATTGTGTGATAGTAAGACTGGTTTTGTTTTTTTTTTCTTGAAACAAGTATTACTAAAATGTCCTGGTTTGAATTTTTACAACAGGCACTGTAAATCATTGGCATTTAAAATTAACCTATATGCTTTTTAGCAGTTCTTCCTTTTCTAAGGTTTTATTCTCCATAGTTTCATTTACCTATACCAAATTCTGCTCTCAAAATACGATATGAAAAATTCCATAAGTAACCCATAAGTTCAAATTGTGGACCATTCTAAGTGTCGTGATGAAATCTTATGTTGCTCTGCTCCACCTGGCCCAGGATGTGAATCATCCCACTACTTGATGCTCATATTGTTGGTGACTGAGCAGCCATTTCAGAGAGCAGCTTGAGAGGACATCAGTATTTGTGTGCATGGTGGTCCCAGCCAGGTATGGTGCACACATCTTTAATCCCAGAACTCCTGAGGCAAAGGCAGGTGGAGCTCTCTGAGTTAAGGCCAGCCAGAGGTATATAGTAAGGCCCTGTCTCAAAAAAGAAAGATTGATCTAGTGATGCAGTTTCTCTTTTGCCTAGAGTGATGTGTCATGTGTCTTCATATATGAGGCTTTTCTCTTCTCTGACTGAAAGTATTAACAAAACATGACTGTTCCAAAAGTGGACTTCAGGGTTAGGCCCCTTTAGAGAGGAGATAGTGAAAATGAATTAAATGTTCTCTTTCAGGCTATCTTCGCCTAGGAGCCATGGCCAGAGATAAAGGAAACTTCTATGAAGCTTCAGATTGGTTTAAGGAAGCCCTTCAGATCAATCAGGTTGGTGGTGTCACCTTTTACCTTTCAAAATCAGTCTGTCCATTTAATGGCTGTGATGTCTCTTAGCTATGGCATCTGTTTTTAGTGGCTTGGTTTTGTTTTGTTTGTTTGTTCCACTTGTTAAAGACTGTAATAGTGTAATAGTGTGTGTGAGTAGTCACGTCAGAATCAGCGTCAGTTTTTTGAGTATATAGAGCTGTTTCCCTCTCATCCTTCCCTTCCCTTCCTTGTCTGCGTCCTGTCCTTTCCCCTGCATCAGCCCAGAGTCAGTGTCTCAGCATTCCATAGGTGATTGGAGCTTCTGATTGTGGCTCACAGGAAGAGGAGACTGCACACTGCAGCCCGGAGCCCTGAAAGACAGGTTTACAAGTTGTTATCTGCTCCAGCTGCCGGCCAGTACACTGTTGTTTACTTCAGTCCCTTCTGTTGACTTGGTGTCCTGATAAGACACTACGTTGATCTTGTAACTCACTAATGGGTCTCAACTGGCAGTCTGAAAACCACCATTGTAATGTAGCTGTGAACCTCTTCAGTTATTAGCCATTGTCAGATGACTGAGTTCTCAGATCCCAGATTGGAAATTTCGCTTCTTTATATTTACATAGGATCACCCAGATGCCTGGTCTTTGATTGGTAACCTCCATCTGGCCAAACAAGAGTGGGGCCCGGGCCAGAAGAAGTTTGAGAGGATATTAAAACAGCCAGCCACACAGAGTGACACCTACTCTATGCTGGCCCTTGGCAACGTGTGGCTCCAGACTTTGCACCAGCCAACCCGAGACCGAGAAAAGGTAATCCCCTGTCTCCTTCAGCAAGATTGGTGTCCCTGTCCTTGTTGAGTTTTCCAGTAATTATTCTTTCCTATAGGAAAAGCGTCATCAAGACCGTGCCCTGGCCATCTACAAACAAGTCCTCAGAAATGATGCCAAGAACCTGTATGCTGCCAATGGCATAGGTAACTAGAAGCCTTGGTCCATAGTGACTGGTGAAAGTAGTGCTTTTGTTTTTCCTGATCGGTGCAGCTGCTTTAATATTGGACTTTTAGTCGTTTTGGCAGAGGTTAGGACATTCTCAGTGTCAGCCTTTGTGTAACTTTAGGAGCAGTATTGGCCCACAAAGGATACTTCCGTGAAGCCCGTGATGTGTTTGCCCAAGTGAGAGAAGCAACAGCAGATATCAGTGACGTGTGGCTGAACTTAGCACACATCTACGTGGAGCAGAAGCAGTACATCAGCGCCGTTCAGATGGTAACGTCTTTGCCTCTCCAGATAGCTGCATGTCGTGGGGAGCCAATGCTTCCTTAACCCTTCTGACCCCATCATGGACTTTTGAGATCTCCTCTGATACTGTCTGTTCAGAGGTTTGTAACCATGTAATGACAAGGCCAGGTAGATGTGAGTCCCAGTTCCAGGAATGCATGCCACAGACAGAAACTATCCTCTTTGACCATTTCCCTCTCTGTAAAGTGGAAGTCTCTTAACCTAGAGAACTTTGTGAGGACCTGGAATGAAAAGAACTGGGCTAACAAGAAGAACAAGTATCCACTAAAGAGCAGGGTTTAGTATTTATTCCTTCAGTTTCTGAAGTGAATCGAGTTCCAGAAATGTTAAGTGATTTTATTGTTAATTTGTTTTGCTGTGTTGTTTGTTGTTTAAACAGTCTCTTTATTGCCCTGGCTGATCTTAAGTGCCTGTGTTTAAGTGTCCTCCCACTTCAGCCCTCCAAGTACTTGGGATTACAATCTCATACAACTGCCTTTAGTTTAAATGGCTTGTGTTTGTTTTGTTGGTGGGTTTCTCTGTGTATCCCTGGCTGTCCTGCATCACTTTATATACCTGGCTGGCCTTGAACTCAGTGATCCACCTGTCTCTGCCTCCCGAGTGCTAGGATTAAAGGTGTGTACCACAACTACCCAGCTTAAATGACTTATCTTTTAGTTTTTTTTTTTTTTTTTTTTTTTTTTTTTTTTTTTTTTTTTTTTTTTTACTTTTATGTGGACATACGTTGTATGAAAGTATGCCATGGTACCTGAGGAGTCCAGAAAAGGCTTTGATCTGGAGCTGGAGCTACAGGCTGCTGTGGACCACCTGACCATGGGTGCTGGGAGATAAACCATCCCAATCTGTAGAATAGCAGCACTGCCTTCTAGAAGTGCCAATTAGTTATTAGGGATATTCCTGGAAAAACTGTCTTACCATTTCCCATGAAATTACTTTGTCAGTTACCTATAACAGGGTATATGCTTGTGGTTAAAAAGTGTCGTGTTTAAATAAAACTTAACTCTGGGGGCTGGGGAGGTTACTCGGTGGGTAGGAGCACTTGTGCATGGTCGTGAGGACCTAAGAGTTGAGATTCCTAGCACCATGTCAAATCTGACCATGCCTGTTTGTAATCTCAGTGCTGTCAGGGTAGAGAAAGGAGGATCACTGGGGCAGCAAACCAAAGGGCAGTGTGTGTGTGTGTGTGGCAAGCTCTAGGTCCGTGAGAAGTCCTGTCTCAAGGGGATACGGTGGCAAGTGATAGATCAGAGCACCTGACATCCTCTTTTGGCCTCTGCAGCCACACCTCCCCCATACATGTGAGGTACAGGTCACGTGTATTAGAGTAAAAAGTAAAAAAAAAAAAATTAAGTCAGATATTCATTTGTTAGTCTGACCAACAAATTAACTGAAGTTAACAAATTAACTTCCTATGTTCATTCCACAGATCCCAAGAGGACAATGCTAAAGTATGTCACCCACAGGATCCAGGGTGTAATCTGTCATGGTGGTTAGCAAAGTGATTCTAGATAGTGTTCTAAAGATAGAAGCTAAAGGGGAGGCAGACAGACAGACAGACTTCAATTTCTTTACCCTTCCATTCAGCATTGGTCCAAATTTCAAGTGAAAAAGTATTTTGCGTCTAATTTTTCTGTGGTCAGATTTTTATGTTGTAAAAGTGTATACTGGCAAATGTCAGAAGTCAACTCCAGATATTCTCTGAAATTCATCGGAGTGGAGTGTCTTCAGAGCTTGAAAACTGCTTTGAGATCCTGACGTAGCATAAAAATACACTTCATCCCCGCTGTGTCTCTGACTAACATTTCCTTTTTGTAGTATGAGAACTGCCTCAGAAAGTTCTATAAGCACCAAAACACTGAAGTCGTGCTCTACCTGGCCCGGGCCCTCTTCAAGTGTGGCAAGTTACAGGAGTGTAAGCAAACTCTGCTGAAGGTAAAGGACTCCTGTGCCCGCCCACTGCTCCTGAACCGCTCACTTCCTGCTTTTTCCTTGTTAAAATCCCTTCTGTGGCATTCAGTCATAAGAAGTTATTTGCTTTGCTTTCTGTCTACAGGCCAGACATGTGGCACCCAGTGATACAGTTCTGATGTTTAATGTGGCCTTGGTCTTGCAAAGATTAGCTACCTCTGTCCTGAAAGATGAAAAGAGTAATCTGAAGGAAGTCCTTAATGCTGTGAAGGAGCTGGAGCTTGCACATAGGTAATAATTTTGAAGAAGAAGAATGGCTTTGCAATGGTTGGCTTCCTGGAAACTGTCTCAAAAGATACAAAAAGATGACTTCCCTCAAAGAATAACCGTTGGAGGTCTAGCACAGGTTCGTTTAGGCCAAAGCACACAGTTACCATGTGGTGGCGCCAAACTCCAGGCAGAGTTCTGCCACACTGGGCTCTTGAAGCCTGATCTCTGACCCTGGCTGGCTAGCTGCAGGCCTGCCCTAGAGTTTTCATTACTCTCTCAGGAGTACGAGCGAGCACGTTACACATGTGAACTGTTTAGTCTCCACTTGTGTGGGTTCATGTTTTGTACCATATGTCTTTATAGGATATTGATTTTCATCAAGTTAGGATTAAGATTTTTATCACTCACTGCTTACCAGATTTATTCAGCTCAGTTCAAAGGTGTTTATCCTCATAGGACTTAGCAATTCAGTGTGTGGTAAAATGAAAAGCTCACATCTCTGAGTGATCAGGTAAAGTATTAGTGCTAAACCCCACCCACCAGGCTGATACAGTTACTTAGTCAGTCTACTGCTTACGACCTGTCGTTAGTAATCTCTTAGTTTACTGACAGTATTAATACATTTTTGCCTTTCTTGATGAACTTCTGTTTATTAAACATACTGAGGCTATTAATGATGCAGATTAAATGAAATGTCTTTCCTTTTCATTTAGATACTTCAGTTACTTGAGTAAAGTAGGAGATAAAATGAGATTCGATTTGGCCCTTGCTGCCTCTGAAGCCAGGTAATGCCTGTTTACAGAGGTGGCTTTGGGGGAAGTGGCTGTATTGGTGTGCATCAGGAAAGTGTGGCCATAACACGGTGGTTCCTGGCCTTCTCGGGTTACTTACTCCCTCTCCTACAACATCTTCTCAGACTTTGAGGAAATTGATGGACCATTAGCACTTAGGTTGGAGAAATTGTTTCTCTTTCTTTCTGTTGTCTTTTTAAAGCAGGGTCTTGCTCTGCAGCCAGGCTAGAACTCAGGATCCTCCGAGGGATGGGAGTACCGGCCTGAGCCACCTGTCATTGAATCGAGACAGGAACCCAGAGTTGGGGAGCTTAGCACAGTTGGTAGCATTGGCGTGGTTTAAGGAACGCAGATATCCTAAGTGATGCGTTTCTCTGCATCTGAAATGTTAGGCAGTGCTCTGACTTACTGAGCCAGGCCCAGTACCATGTGGCCCGGGCACGCAAGCAGGATGAGGAAGAACGGGAGCTGCGCGCCAAGCAGGAGCAGGAGAAGGAGCTCCTGAGACAGAAGCTTCTCAAGGAGCAGGTGCGTGCACACGCTGTGGGTTAGGAGCTCGTCCTCTGTCTACTCTGTGGTGGTTTTGTTCATTTTAAGAACATTTTCATAAGTCCCCATACTGCCTCTTAGGAAGAGAAACGTCTCAGAGAAAAGGAAGAGCAAAAGAAACTTCTGGAGCAGCGGGCTCAGTATGTGGAGAAGACCAAAAATATCCTCATGTTCACTGGCGAGACTGAAGCAACAAAGGAGAAGAAAAGAGGTGGAGGTGGAGGGCGGGTAAGATCCAGCCCCGTGTCTGCCTTTGGGCTTTCCGAAATGAAGAGCAGAGTTTAGTTGGGTCTGCTCTTAGTTCTTAGCCTTGACTTCTACCAAGGGATAGTCTTCCACCACAGAATTGCAGTGTCCGGTGTAGGCAGGGGCCCCTGCCTTTGTGGTGTGCGTGGTGCTGTGGAGGAACACAGGTCTTGACACATGTGTGCTCTGCAGTTCAGCTGCTGACCTCGCCAACCAGATGGTTCCTGCTTTCATGATGGCTTGATCTACGCTTCTTGACTTCACATAGTGTAAAAATGAGCCCTTGGTAGAACTGTACTTTGAATCTTGGTCTTTTGCCAAGCTGAGACATTTGGTGTGAAGTTCTTTTGTGATGTTGGGTGGCTGCAGAGACCCACAGCTCCCAGTCAGCCACATGATCATGAGGGCGAACAACCAATACTTCTCTACATTCTGTGGGGCTAAATGGGTTAAATGCATTTTTGATTGAAGATGTGTTTACCTTGTGGTGAGTTCTCAGGTGGTTGATGATATTTGCCAAATTGAAAACAATGGGCTCTCTTGATAAGTGCTGGAAATCGGGCCTATCCAAGCCCCTCTTCCATGTGACTTAGTAAAAGGTCCTCAGTTGTCAGAGACCTGCAAAGGCACTGTGCGGCTTTCGGCACCTCAGGTGCCGTCACTACCTGTAACTAGCTGACTGTGGTCTCCTTGGGCCGTAGCGTTCTAAGAAAGGAGGCGAGTTTGAGGAGTTTGTCAATGACGACACCGATGACGACCTCCCTATATCCAAAAAGAAGAAGAGAAGGAAGGGCAGTGGCAGTGAACCGGAAGGCGAAGAGGAGGAAGGTGGAGAGAGGAAGAGGAAGAGGAGGAGAAGGTAGTGTCTTCATTAATGTTCTAAGTGTCTGTAAAGCCAGGAGACCTTTCTTTTCTGAATTATACATCTCCATCTTCCCAGACTGACTCCCTGCTTCAACCTATTTCAGTATCCAGGCACTTAGTTTGCATGTATCTCTACATTGTCCCCTGAAAACAGCTGACAGTCACCATTGTCTTTCTTGTCATTTGTTTCTTGAAATAGGATCTCATGTACCTCACACTGGCTTTGAATTCGCTATGTAGCCCAGGTTGACCTTGACCTCAGAGATCTACTTGTCTCTGGCTTAGGAGCACTGGGATTATTGGTGTATGCCACCACACCAGTTTTCTTTTCTTGTAATGTATTTTGGACCCAAATGTGAAGTGAGCAGCCTAGGTGGCAGGGAGGGAGGGAGAGTTGAGGAAGATTTGGAGATCTCCAAACCCAGGGCGTTCTTTACTCCGTCCCTGCTCCAGCACAGACTGCAGTGGAGATGGAGGAGGGAGCTGCACAGTGACGAGTTAGTAGCAGATGTCGTGCAGACCAGTGATGTGCAGGCTGTATGCCCTGTGCCCTTGAACCCACAGTGTAGCTGAGGTCAGATCCACACAGGAAGGTTCTACTGTGATGGCAGAGTAGCCTCAGGCCTGGCAGGTGTGACCCTCCTGACAAGTTCTTGATGTTCACTGTTTAAGACCTCAGAAGGGAGAAGAAGGATCTGACGATGATGATACAGAAAATGGCCCCAAACCAAAGAAACGCCGTCCACCAAGAGCAGAGAAGAAGAAGGCTGTAAGTTCTAGAGCTATCTTCCTGCTCCCCCACCCCCAACCCCGGGAGGAGGGGCCTATAAGGCTGACAGTGTGAGCGTGCTGCAGTGCACTTCTGCAGCTTCTCCCAGCACAGATGCTTGCTTCCACTGGTGGCTGCTGGTCTGTCGTTATTATAAAACCTGGTCTAATAAGATGGCCCAGTAACGTGAGAACCTCAACTAATGGGCCATGCTTGACATTCTCTAGCCCAAGCCAGAACGCCTGCCTCCTTCAATGAAGGGAAAAATAAAATCCAAAGCCATTATATCATCGAGCGACGATTCTTCAGATGAGGATAAACTGAAGATTGCTGATGAAGGGTAAGAATCACTCTGTCCCCACTAAGTTCTAATGGTGGTAAGTTCCGGTCTGGGCAAGAATTTCCCCAGGGTAAATTCTAACAGCTCGAAGCCACAGTGGCTGCTGACCAGCTGTCTGCGTCCTCTTCTTTGTCTCTGTTGTCCTACGAGGGAGAACAAAGTTGGAGAACAGGTGACTGGGGGTGGCCAGTGTGCCATGCTGTCTTCTCACCAGCTTCAGGCTGGCATTGTATTTCAGTGACTTCCTGCCTCAGACTTGTACTCCGTGCCTAGCTGTCTTGGCCTCTTGCTATAGAAGAAACCATAACAGACATCTCATCTCACTCAGAAACTTGGCTGATGTTTCCTGGGGGCATAACCACTCCTAAGCAAAGTGTCATTCTGCTGCCCAGGACTGACTGGCTAACAGTACTAGGAGTAGCCTGGCCCTGGCCTTGAGATGAGGAATTTAGTGTCCATTTCTTGCCCTGATGGGTAGGTGACACACCTCGGCCTTCCTTGGTGGATTTATCCTGGACAGCCTGTCCGGAGTTTACCCTGAGCTCCTGGCCTTGGTGAAGTGACACCTGACTGTGCTAGCCTCTGGAGCTCCCAGGCCCACCCCTAGACTCCTGGAATAGAGCTCCTAGATCCTAGGAGTCACACTCCCAGGACTCCTCTGCTGTTACGTCATTCATCCTGTTGATGGCCCTCCTGAGAAACTGACAGGTGAAGAGGATACAGAGGTCAAGACAGGCTCAGGAATTCCCCAAGGAACTTCTTTTTTTTGTTTGTTTGTTTTTTGTTTTGTTTTTCGAGACAGGGTTTCTCTGTGTAGCTTTGTGCCTTTCCTGGGACTCACTTGGTAGCCCAGGCTGGCCTCGAACTCACAGAGATCCACCTGGCTCTGCCTCCCGAGTGCTGGGATTAAAGTTGTGCGCTACCACCGCCCGGCCCCCAAGGAACTTCTTTAGCTGCAGTGGAGAGTAACAGACCCAAACCACCTTGCAGTGGGCTATGTGTGTCCACCTCACATTCCATTTCCTGCTCTGGGGAGCACACCCACCCTGGAGGTGGTAGAGGTAACTCCTGGTTTTGGCAAGTGCTGTGGTAGGGGAGAGGGAGTGTGGTGGTCAGAGGAGACACCATCTGTGAGCCTGTCTGTGGTCTCCTCTGCTCTGGCGATACTGGCTGACAAAGCTGGATCGCTTTTCCCTGAAGAGCTGCTTTGTCCCTGTCCTCACAGTATCCCCTCGGGGCTGTTGGTTAGAGGTCTGAGGCCAGTGGAAGAGATGCAGAATGTTCAAAAAATAAGTCTCTGAGGCCGAGCTGCTACCAGGCTTGTGCCTGTAGTCAAGGCCAAATTTATTTGTGCCGTTTACATCAGTTCAACTTTGTCCCAGCCGTCATGAAAGATCTGAGCACTGGGGCAGCTGAATGAAGTGACCCGTTGACCTGAGTGGATCTGCAGAGTGAACGTCAGTGCCATCGCTTGGTCACAGCTCCATGTTCTCAGAGTGACCTGGGCTAGCTCGTGCATGTATGGTTCCTTCTTTCAGACTTCGGCACAAGGAGCCTCTCTTGAGTCTGTAGGGATGTTTTCCCTTCTGAGAGAGGAACACACTCCACCTTCCTCACCCTTCCTGGTCTGAGGCATGCCAGAAGGTATCATGGAAACCAAAGCTGTGAAATATGCCAGAGCAGCACATGGCTGAGGCAGCCTCCCAGTGGTCAGGGGCATGCTTCTAACCTGTGGAAGCTCCAGGAGGCCTCACTTTCCCTGACACTTGTCAGCCGACGGGGGAACTTGGGAACAAAAGTTAGTAAGCTTAGCCCCTTCGGCCAGCTCCTGTCTGATAAGCTCATCCTGGTGAAGACCTGGTGCTTCACAAATCCCAGAACAGCAGTGAGGTGACTCTTCAGGTGTCTGTTGACAAGGGTGTTCTAAGACAGGAAATGGCCACCATCAGAGGTCCAGCCTAGGATTTGTTGATATGATCAACTGAGGACTTCCCACCCTGGGCCCTTTTGAGAAGCCCACATTTACAGTGTCCCAGGGGCTCCTGTGTAAGGCCCCGGGCATGACCCAGAACAAGAAGTGCTGCTGGCTGACCTGGTGTCTCACCTACACCTCTCTCCTCAGACATCCCAGGAATAGCAACAGCGATTCCGATGATGACGAGCGACCCACTAGACGGGCCTCCTCCGAGAGCGAGTCAGATGACAACCAGAACAAGTCTGGCAGCGAGGCAGGCAGCCCTCCAAGGTCGGGAAGACAGGAGTCGGAGGAGGATTCCGACAGTGACCAGCCATCCAGAAAGAGAAGACGCTCGGGCTCTGAGCAGTCGGACAATGAGTCTGTGCAGTCTGGGAGAAGCCCCTCCGGAGGCTCGGAAAACGATTCTCGCCCAGCTTCTCCAAGTGCAGAGTCAGACCGGGAATCGGAGCAGGGATCCGATAACGAGGGTTCTGGCCAAGGCTCTGGGAATGAATCGGAACCAGAGGGCTCCAACAATGAGGCCTCAGACCGAGCCTCGGAACGTGGATCAGATGATAGTGACTAGGTTTTATTTCATCAAAGACTCCGTGGGGGTGGGGGAAGCTTTATAATATATAAAAGCTGTGATAAAAAACATTTCAGATGGTTAGTCATTTGTGAAACTTTTCTTAAGGCATTTTTTTTCTATTTGTATATTTACTAAACTCCAAGAGACATTTCCTGTGCTAGAGTCCAGTGTCTGGAACTGGAGCAATGAGACTCCTTCATTGTGGTGCAGCTCCACCTGTCATATGTGAAAACTGCAGTATCATATGCTAAGCATTCCTGCAAGGCTTGCCCAGGCTAGCCTGGTCTCCGGTAGGCAGCATGCTGCTATGTACGGTTTTTGTGGCAAACTTTTACCAAATGTTGCAGAAACCGGGATGTATTTGTTACCTTTTGAGTTGAAATGTAAGTTTTATTTCTAGAGGAAGAGACGTCCCTTTGTGGAACTGGGAGAGGAAGGCGTTCACAGTGTGAAGCTGCAGCCACGGGTCAGTTGTAAACACTGGGGTGGGTAAGGTGTGGAAAGTGCTTTTCTGTTGTTGGAATGGGAAGACCTCCCCCAGCCACTTAATAAATCCTTCTGCCAACCATAGTGGGGAGCCTTGCGTCCTTTCTTTTTGCTCAGTAACATATATTTAATACAAATATCTTAAGCAAAAATTTGGAAAACCGACCAAACCAAAGGCCATTTCCTCAAGGCTTTTGTAATTCATGGCAGATTCCTGGAGGCTTTTTTTAAATACACAAGAAGACTATGAATTTTTTTTTTATATTTTATTTATTTATTTATTTATTTTTTGTGGTTTTTGTTTGTTTGAGGCAAGGTCTCTACATAGCCCTGTCTATTCAGAAATTCAGTATGCATACTAGGGCTGACCTCCAACTCACAGAGATCCACCTCCCTCTGCCTCCCAAGTGCTGGGATTAAAACCACACCAGGCTGAATTTTTATTTTTACTAATTAAATAATATATTTTGGTAAGCATTGTAAGAAAGCTTTAATGGCCGGGCGGTGGTGGCTCACGCCTTTAATCCCAGCACTTGGGAGGCAGAGGCAGGTGGATCTCTGTGAGTTCGAGCCCAGCCTGGTCTACAAAGTGAGATCCAGAACAGGCTCCAAAACTACACAGAGAAACTCTGTCTCAAGAAAGAAAGAAAGAAAGAGAGAGAGAAGAAAGAAAGAAGGAGAGAAAGAAGAAAGAAAGAAAGCTTTAGTGAGTGTGTGAAGTGGACCTTAAGTCAGTGAACTGAGAAAGCAGAGGCAAAATGCCCTCTTGCCAAAACCCCGTGAATACGTTTGTCCCTGTGCTATGAAGTGGAGTGCTAGTGTCTGCACAGTGTAGAGAAAGCAGACCAGGCAAGATTTCCTGAAAGACAGGAGCCTGCAGGCCCTGGGCAGCCCTGCTTCACGGAGGACCTCTGGGGTGCTGCGGGCAGAGGCAAGGGCAGTGATGGATGGAGGGGGGCAATAACTCCTGGGGAGCTAAGGATGTGGGTGTGCTGAATGGGTGCAGGTCATACCACTCGTTCTATGATGTGCAGATGAGAAGGCATGTGATGATATATCTGCACTTTTCCAGAACACCAGTAGCACTCAAATCTGTCCATCAAAAAAAAAATTTTTTTCCCCTATTTGGAAGTTCCCATGACTGCAAGTATATTTACTACCCACCAGAAGGCAGGCCTTGGGGAAGCCAGAGATAACACATAGAGTGGTTTCTGTTGTGATCTGGCCATGTCCCGCTCTCAGTTACTCCATATGGTATAAAACTAACATTCCAGGCTGTGCCTTGCTCTAGGAGACTTCAATTTTATAAGCAACTTTAAAAATGTATGTGTGCCTGTGTGTACATATGTGCACCACATGCATGAAGACATTCTGAAGGCCAGCAGAGCCGCCTGAGGTGGGTGTTAGGAACGGAACTCTAGTCCTGGAAACGCAGCAAACACTTATAAGCAGTGAGCCATTTCTCCAGTTCCTATAAACGGGGTTTTTGTTTTTGTTTTAATTCCATTTTGAGGGAAAAAGATGGCCATGGTCTCTGGATGGACCTAGAAATACCATCTGCCAGACACTGCTCATTCAGTGCAGATTAATAAGTGACTTACTCCTGGGAATAGGAAGGGTACCACCCTGTAAGCTGACTGGAGTGAATTAAGACGGGGGGGGGGGGGGGGGGACATGGAAGTGTTAAAATCACATCAGGAGGCAGAGGCAGGTGGATGAAATCCTGCCTCAAAAGGAAGAAAACCAGGGGGAACCAGGTCCGAGACTTTATTGGACACGTCAACCAAGGAAAGGGTGGAACTCTCTTCCCTGGATCCTATGGGCGATGGACACCGGCCACTGAGACAGCAGTCTCACATCAACCTCCTGTCTGATACCTGGTGTGTAGGTCGCGCAGACTGAGGACCCTCCGCATCCCTAGAGCTTCAGCTATGTTCAGCCCCTGACTGTTAACAAGGCCTACTTGACTGACTATCCCCCTTGTCTGCCCCTCTGGACCAGGTCCTGGTCACCTGTTTCCTGCTCCTAACCCATATCCTGCTTCAGAAAGGTTTAGTCTTTCATCTAGCAGCTGTGCTCTGCAGCTTTGCTCTCAGTCCTGATTCCAGCAGCTCCCTCCAGGCACGCTCTGGTCATCATCACTACAGTCCTCTGAAGCCTCTCAAACTGCTGCATGCAGCCTCTTTAACTTGTATTCATTCTGTAACCCTCATATAAGAATGGCCCCCATAGCCTATGTTTGAATGCTTGGTCCACACACAGTTGGTGAACTATTTGGGAAGGATTAAGAGGTGGAGCATTGTTGGGGGAGGTGTGTCACTGACTTTGAGATTTGAAAGCCCACAGTATTCCCAGTCTCTCTCTCTCTCTCTCTCTCTCTCTCTCTCTCTCTCCTCTCCTCTCTCTCTCTCCCTCCCCTCCCCTCCCCTCCCCCCTCCCCTCCCCTCCCCTCCCCTCCCTCTCCTCTCCTCTCCTCTCCTCTCCTCTGCTCTCCTCTCTGCTCTCTCTGCCATGTGCTTGTGGACCAGATGTAAGCTCTCAGCTACTGCTCCAGCACCATGCTTGCCTGCCTACTGCCATGCTCCCCACCATGATGGCCATGGACTCATCCTCTGGAACCGTGAGTCCCCAAATTAGGTGCTTTATTTTATAAGTTGCCTAGGTCATGATGTCTTATCACAGCAATAGAAAAGTAACCAAGACTACAGATATGTAGATACATTTACTGTGCTGTGTGGGATATGAGCATTAATAGTAATTAGACTGGGAAGAGAGGAGGGAGGGGAAACTGTCAGGATGTGATATATTAGAGAAGAATTAAAAAAAAAAGAAAAAAGAACCTGCATTTGCCTCAGCCAACCTACCAAGGCAGACAAACTATATGCAAGTTGCTCTCCCTGAAAACATGAAATCTTGTGAATGTATTGTCCCTCAATAAATCCTGACATTGTCTTCCTATGTGTCTAGCGTAGTACATTCACATGTCTGTGGTGATTTGGCCTCAGAAGTGCCTCTGGGTCACACCCCATCTGCTTCTGTTGAGTCAGGCTGGTTCTGTGTCCCCAGATTACCACAACAGCAATATTTTCATCACCCTAGCCTGCTTCAGAAGACACTGAGGTTCCCTGAGGCATAGCTTCCTTTGGAGCCTACATCTTGGAGCCTGGACACTCACTACAGGAGTGGTCCCGAGAGGGAAAGCCCTCTGACAAAGGACCCATGACTGACCTAACTGGCCCTGCTTGGCTGCGGCCCTCTGGGACCCACAGAAACTGGTCTCCGTTGTCCTGGAGCTGGGATTCTATGTCATCAGCTCCATTCCCTTAGTGGAGCTGGTGCCAACAGAAGGCTGTAGAGAAGAACCCGTAGGGGAAGAGCCCAGACCCTATGGCTGAGGGTGTAACTTGGTTGGTTGGGTATCTGGCATGCATGAAGGCCAAGTCTGAGTTTTTCCTGAGCTACACGAGACCCTGGAGTTCAGCAGTCTTGGGTCAGATCTCACTCCTTGGTGTGCAGAAGCTGTGTGACCTTGGGCATGTTTGTCTCCCCAGCTGGCTTCTTGGCCCCTCTGAATCAGACCATTTCTCCTACAGTAAGGTTTAAAACCTCATTTGAGAAAATGATTCATTGTCTTTGTCGATAAGTCAGAATTAGACCAGGCATCACCATAAAACCAGAACTACTGAATTGAAAAATAAGTTTTGTTGCCATTTATGCAAGAAAAACCATTTTATTCTAAACCCAAAGCCTTAACCACCTCCCCCAAGTTACTGTTGTCAGATGCAGTGAGCACACAGCTCTTCCCTAACAAGAGTGCATTGAGCTCTCAGGATACAACCGAGGATTATAAACAGATTAAAAGCAAAACTGTAAATTCCCAGAAAAATCACCCTGTGGATGCATTCCTCATGCCCAACTTGTCTGGACCAATGGGGCGAGGTCAGATATTCCTTCCTCGGTTCTTCTTCTAAAATGTTTTCTTCCTCCCATGCTTTGTGCCACCCAGTCCTCCCAGCAAAACATCCACTGTCAGCTGAGCGGTGGTGGCACACACCTTTAATCCCCGCACTTGGGAGGCAGAGGCAAACGGATCTCTGTGAGTTCGAGGCCAGCCTGGTCTACAGAGCAAGTTCCAGGCAGGCTCCAAAGCTACACAGAGAAATCCTGTCTCGGAAGGAAAACAAAAACAAAACACCGTCTTTCAGATCAGCTGTACCTGTTTGCAGTAGCCTGTCACTAGCCGGCCTGTAAACTGTTAACATTCCCTCATAGAAAGATGCAGAGGAGAGAGAGGGTCAATGGACCCTCCTCTGAGATTCCACCGCACCTCTCGGCCATCTAGAGGCAGTTCTGCCCTAATTCCACATAGCCTCAGGGGCTCGGGAGCCACTGGAGTAAATAGGCTGTGGAAAGCCGCCTGAAGGGGGCACCCACGCTATGAGGAAACCACCAATCCATGCTGGTGAAGATTTTTGGGTAAGTCGGCTTTGGGGACCCCACACTCCCGCCGCTAGCACCGCCCAGTGAACTCATTGCTTCCCGGGTTGATCTTTGTTCTTAGGGCTCGAGGAGGAGGGGTAGATGTTGTTGACGACTCTCCAGAGAAGGAATTCTCAAAACGCCAGTGTTCTTTGAGAAAAATATTTTAATCTAATGCAGCTGAAGTGCTTGAGTGTTTCTAAATAATTGAAAATGGTATTTACTATTTCAGGCCTAAAATTTCATAGATATATTTGCCTATAAATCTATGTATTTGGCTCTAGTTTCTTGCTTTTCCTCTGCTTTGTAGAAGAAATGTTTCTGGTAATATTTTCCATTTCTAAATATTAATTCTTAGAAAAGACTTCAACTTTGAGTTAATAAAAAGATTTTATGTTAATTACATATTTATTTTGGGTGCATGTGTGTAGCTGATCCAATCTTGCCACTGTCGTCTCTCCAGGGACTAGCAGATACTTGGTCATGAAAGCCACAGTTAGTGACTGACACTGAGTAGGAGTGAGGCTTCTAGAGACCAGATTTTCAGATGTTCTATTGCTGAGTTTGAGTTCACATTCTCATCCACCTTGTCTTTCAAATAGAGCTTTATGCCCAAGAGTCTTTTCTAGGACACACAGTCTCCTTTAAGAAGTCCAGGGAAGCCGGGCAGTGGTGGCGCACGCCTTTAATCCCAGCACTCGGGAGGCAGAGGCAGGTGGATCTCTGTGAGTTCAAACCCAGCCTGGTCTACAGAATAAGTTCCAGGACAGCTAGAGCTATGCAGAGAAGCCCTGTTTTGAAAAACAAAACAGAGAGAGAGAGAGAGAGAGAGAGAGAGAGAGAGAGAGAGAGAGAGAGAGAGAGAGAGAAGCCCACAGACCAGTTGTGAAAATGCTGCACTCTATAGCCCTGTGAAAATGAGCGAAATTTTCTGTGTCAAATCACAGAAACCCTGTTTTAAATTAATTTAACAGGAGCTTGGATAGCTTGGATTGGTTGTACCTGGAGTGGAGCCGCACTTAGGAGAGATTGGTGACAGGAATGTGTGGCCCAATTAGAAGACTCAGTGTCGCCAGGTTTCGTGGCAGAGGCTGGTAACCCCTATATTCCAGAGGCTGAGGCAGAAGGATCTCTGTCAGTTTGAGACCAGCTTGGGCTACATAGTGAGGTCCAGATGAGTCTGAGATACATAATGAGACCCTGTCTTAAAAAAAAAAAAAAAAAAAAAAAAAAAAAACCACTAACAAAACAAAAACAACTTCCCCTTGAACAAGCAAGAAGACCCGATGTCCAAAAAACTCAGCTTCATCCTTTTAATCATGGGTGCCAGATGTATGATACAAAATGCAAAGCTGATCCACTGGCCCTGCTCCTCATTGTTTTTAGGATTCATTTGATTCTAATCTTGTGCCTGTGTCTCTGTGAGGGTATGCGGTGCATATGAGGGCAAGTGCCTGTAGAGGACAGAGACATCGGCTGCCCTGGAGCTGGAGTCACAAGCTGTTGCAAGCCACCCAGTATGGGTGAGTACTGGGAACCAAACTCAGCTCCTCTGGAAAATTAACAATTGCTCCTCATCACTGAACTATGTCTTCAGTCCCTGTACTGTCTTAAAAAAATTTTTTTTACGTTATTTATTTGTGGGGAAGGAGAGTTGATGTGTATGCCACAGTCCACATGTGGGAGTCAGAGGAAAACTTGTGGAAGTTGCTTCTCTCCATCCACCACGTGGGGCCTTGGAATTGAACTCCCGTCACCAGGCGCCTTTCCCTGTGGAACCGCCTCATGCATGTGCGTGCGCGCATGCGCGCCCGCCCACGACCATGTGGTCTCTCAATTGCACTGCTCTCGTTTCTCACAGAGTTGGAGGTAGGGGATACATACGTGGTGCCACAGCACACGTATAGAGGTCAGAGGACAACTTGCGGGAATTGGTTCTGTCCTCTCCTGTGAGTCCCTGAGATGAGATTTAGGTCACCTTGGTGGCAAGCACCTTTACCCGCTGCGCCATCTCGCCCACCTCCCCAGCAGTCTCCTGGGTGCAGGATAGAAACTGAAACTGCATGGGGCAATAACTTGGACATTGGTCATTGTCACTTGTTGATAAAAATCTATAGTATGTAAGGCTCCCTGGTATGGCCCTGTAGATTCTCATACTGCTAATTGAAATGATCTGTTGAAAAGTCCCCACCAGACAGAGCATTCATGAACGGTGGGGAGTGAGTGTGCCCCTGTGTGTATGAGTGTTCATGACCTACCATGTCAAGGACATCAATGCCTCAGAACTATGGGAAAGGCAAGACATTCCCCTGGTCCGAGTGTCGACAAAGGGATGACCTTTAGGTGAAAACAGTATGTGCAAAAAGTACCCACTGCAGCCTCCTCATCCTGGATGACTATGAGATCACACCCTGTGTGATGTAATACTCTGAAAATCTCTCTTATGTTTTAAGAGACCGAAACTTTTGCTGGACCTCACAGCCAGAGTTAATAATACACCTTAAAGGCATATAAGACTGCCATGCTGCAGTGTATTCAGCGTGTTTGTTTAGCCTTTAAGAGAACTCTGAGGGGTTGAGGATCTAGCTCAGTGGTAGAGTGCTTGCCTAGCAAGCCCAAGGCCCTAAGCTCCTGGGGGTGGGTGGGTGGGTGGGGAGAGCTCTGTAACAACCTTACTTGCCTTGGATTTCTCATGTAATCAGCTTTTACATCAAAACTAATGCTGAGCTGCAGTCTTAAGATATGTAACTTCCATGACCCTGACCCAAGAGTAATGCATGTGTGTTTGTGGCTTTTGATAGTCGTTTGTTGGAAATAGACTGAAAGCAAGTCTTAAAAAATGAATATCCACATAAGTGCTGAATGCAGCTTTTGGACATTGTTTGATAGTGTTTGCTTCTTGTCTGAGTCAGTGGGAGTCGGTGACTTCATCCCTTGTAAAATGGTTAAGGATTTCTGTAAAGCATTCCTCATTCCTTTCTCCATCTGATGCTTTCTATGCTGTTCAATTTAAAGAAAGAGATCAAAGCCCTTTGCTAGGGACAGATACATTCAGACACACGGCCAAGGACAGACGGATTCTGAAGACAGCGCTAGGCAGGCACAGATTCCGATTCATACAACAGACGGATGGGAATGATGGCAGACATGGAGAAAGCAGAGGAGAGGAGTCAAATCTGGGCTCACTCTTGGGAAAATGACACCAAGAAGTGCTTTGATTTCTGTCCTTAGTGTGACACCAATCAATGCATTATTGGTGACTCTGAGTTTATTATCAATGTGTTCAAACTGATGAAATCCTCCCCCGTCACTACTCCCCTCCAGAGACACCCTACTGAGATTAGCTGACCCTCCTCCTCACTCATGCGCTGCTGGTTCATCTCCATCTGAGCAGAGGGCACCTGATCCCAGCTCTATGTTACTTGTGTCTGTCTTTCTTAATCAGCTGTTGCTCCCAGCCAGGTTTCCAGGGGCCAGCCGCAGCAAAAATAGACCTTATATCTTTTATATCTGTTTCCTAAGGTCCCCTGGTCATTAAGACTTAGCAAGAAGTATTCATTAATTTTTTTGTTCTTTGCATTTCTTGACAGAAATGGTGGCTAATCCCAGCACTTATCAGCAGAAGGCAGGAGGAACAAAGCCTGAGGACAGCCTGGACTATATGGTGAGACTCGGCGGAAACAAAACAAAACAAAAACACTTATCTAAAGAGAGGAGCTCGGGCCAGTAATTGGACCCTTGGCTCTTTGTCATGCCTTGCGCCTCTCTCTTCTACCGGGAATGTCTTGCTTTTCCCATAGTTCTGAGGCATTGATGTCCTTGACATGGTAGGTCATGAACACTCATACACACAGGGGCACACTCACTCCCCACCGTTCATGAATGCTCTGTCTGGTGGGGAGTTTTCAACAGATCATTTCAATTAGCAGTTCGGTTGATGAGTCAGGTTGGCACGTGAGCTATAAAAGAGCAGCCACGTGTCATGAGGCAACACTATGAAGATTCTCTCTCTGCTTCAAGTTTTTGAGGGCCAGAGAGGTGGCTTAGCAGGTAAAGGTGTTTGCCAACAGGCTTTACTCTGGCACCCAAATGCTGGAAGGAGAAAACCCTCAAGTTGTCTGCTGGCCTCCACATGCACACCATGGCTTGCACATGCCCATACACATATACACACTTGCACACAAAATAAATATTAACATAAATTTTTTATTAACTAAAATTTATAAGCCTTTGGGAGGTATGTGAAATAGTTCAGTTACTAATATTTCATTCACTGTTACATTAAAATGCACATTTAAAAGCATATATTATATTAGTGTGTAGCTTGAGTTTTTCTGCCTTGCCCACAGTCAGGACAAATCTCTTTTTACCCGCCAGTCCCACAGCCGCTCAGACCCAACCAAGTAAACACAGAGACTTATATTACTTACAAACTGTATGGCTGTGGCCGGCTTCTTGCTAACTGTTCTTTTATCTTAAATTAACCATTTCCACAAATCTATACCTTGCCACGTGGCTGGTGGCTTACCAGCGTCTTCACATGCTGCTGGTCATGGCGGCGGCGGCTGCAGTGTCTCTCCGCCTCAGCCTTCCGCTTCCCAGCTTTCTCCTCTCTCCTTGTCCCACCTACTTCCTGCCTGGCCACTGGCCAACCAGTGTTTTATTTATTGACCAATCAGAGCAATTTGACATACAGACCATACCACAGCACTTCCCCTTTTCTTTTTTTTAAAAGGAAGGTTTTAACTTTTACACATCTCCAAAGCCAGCTTGGTATATTTGGGAATTTGGGCGTAGCATCTCTTACTACTTCCTGCTGGAGGGGGGCGCTGTATCTTATGGGGATGCAAAGAAAATTTTAGGATCATGGAGTAGTCCGTGAGACTGTATCATCTGAGCTAGTTGCCCTGAAACGATTCTGGATGTTGGATCATCTGGGCCATGGTGTCATCAGAGACCTTTCAGGTGGTCTTGGCTGGTCAAACCTGATGTATCTTAATCTGGAACAAATCCATAGCCTCTGGCTTTCTGTAGAAACAAAAGCAGAGCCTCTTTTCCAAAGCAACATATCCTTATAGCAAAATTTTGAAGTCAAGGTACCTTAAAATATACATTTTGGCATAACTCAACAGCTTTTGCAATCAAATGTTTTTCTTCAGTTACGAATATCAAAGAGAACATAATCCAGATTCTCTGTGTGGTAGCCATCTTTATGTGGCTTATTTTTTATATTATCTTAAGCCTATTGCTTTAAACTGCAGCCTTTTAAGCCTGAAACTGCGCTGTGGCTGCTGGCTCCGCCCACTTCAGCTTCCCAACATGGCGGTGGTACGTTTTCCGCCAGCTTTGGGAGCCATCAATTCTCAGAAATAGTGGGTCTATGCTTCTTATCAAAGCAGCGTGTAGCCCAGAAACTTTTTTTGTTTTGTAACTAGCAAAGGCTAAATCCACCATGCAGCTTAATGTGCCACTTGCAGAGGCCTCATTCCCGCCATACTGCAGGTCAAGCACACATGCCAGAACCCGCCAGTAACTCAAACCGGCAGCTGCTGCTCATTTGAGAGAGACAATTAGGAAGCTGTTTTTAGTTCCATTTTAGAATCTTTTCTCAGGTTTTAGGTAGAAACTCTTGCCCTCTCGTTGGGCGCCATTTGTAGCTTGAGTTTTTCTGCCTTGCCCACAGTCAGGACAAATCTCTTTTACCCGCCAGTCCCACAGCCGCTCAGACCCAACCAAGTAAACACAGAGACTTATATTGCTTACAAACTGTATGGCTGTGGCCGGCTTCTTGCTAACTGTTCTTCTATCTTAAATTAACCATTTCCACAAATCTATACCTTGCCACGTGGCTGGTGGCTTACCAGCGTCTTCACATGCTGCTGGTCATGGCGGCGGCGGCTGCAGTGTCTCTCCGCCTCAGCCTTCCGCTTCCCAGCTTTCTCCTCTCTCCTTGTCCCACCTACTTCCTGCCTGGCCACTGGCCAACCAGTGTTTTATTTATTGACCAATCAGAGCAATTTGACATACAGACCATACCACAGCATTAGTGTGTATTAATAACTAGTGTTTTCTTCTGCCCACATTTCATAAAATAATTTCGTTCAACTCTACATAAAATCTTTGGCCAGTGACTTGACCCTATGGTTTTTTGTTTGTTTGTTTGTTTTGAGACCAGGTTTCTCTGTATAATTTTGGCTGTCCTAGATCTCGCTCTGTAGACCAGGCTGGCCTCAAACTCACAAAGATCCTCCCGCCTCTGCCTCCCTAGTGCTGGGATTAAAGGCATGTGCCACCACCGCCCGGCACCCTCATGGTTTTTGAGAGAGCATCACCATTGTGTTGCTTGAAGTCCAGGCCTTGGGAATCTGTGTCCCTGATCAGCCAGAAACATTATCCTAAACTCCAGGATAATGAGTGCCTGTCCTCACATTAGGACAGCTGGCCTTCCCATTTACCCAGTAGGTGGGGACTCCCTTCAATGTACTGCTTTAAAAAGTACTTGGAGCTGGAGAGATGGTGCAGTGGGTAAGACCTCACACTGCTTCCTCTTCTAGAGGACCCAAGTTCAGTTCCCAGTGCCCATGTTGGGCAGCTCACAATATCCTGTAACTTAAGCTCTAGGGAGATCTGATACCTCTTGCTTCCATGGACACCTTCATTCGTGTGCACAGTCCCACACAAATATCTACTCAGAAACACAAGTAAAGGTAATAAAAATAGCTGGGCAGTGGTGGTGCACACCTTTAATCCCAGCACCTGGGAGGCAGAGGCAGGCAGATTTCTGGGTTTGAGGCCAGCCAGATCTACAGAGCAAGTTCTAGGACAGACAGAGCTGTACACAGAGAAACCCTGTCTCAAAAAAAAAAAAAAAAAAGTAATAAAAATAAATCTTAAAGAAACATATGCCCTGGGCTGGAGAGATGGCTCAGTGGTGAAGAGGACATGCATTCAATTCCTGGCACCCATCTAACAGCTCACAAACACCTGTAACTCCAGCTCCAGGGGATGATGTCCTCTTCTGGCCCCCACAGGAACTGCAAGCAAATGGTGCACATACATACACCATACACATACACAATATTAAGTTTAAAGTTGTCTTTAAAAATGCTTGTTTTGGCTTCTGATGACTCTTGAGACTGTACAGTCAAGTCTCCCAGAACAGTGCTGAAAGCTTTCAGTTTCTTTAAAGACCAACTCTTTCAAGGCCTTTGTGAACATCACAAACCAGCAGTGGTGGGGACAATTTCAAACAGATGTGTCATTCCCAAACAAAACAATGTTGTGCAGAACAAGTAACTGCGAAGGCCTTGTGTGGCTGGAGAGAACTGACAAGAGCTGGATTTTTGTGTTTTCTGAAGAGTAATTTGGAGATTAAAATTTGCGGTCTGAGGAGGGGTTGTAGCTTCGTGGTAAAATTCTTGCCTAGCATGTATGAGGCTCTGAGTTCCATCTTCAGTATTGCAAACAAAATACCACAAAATGGTTGCCATAGATGCTGTACCTGGAGTTTCCTCATTGTATTTGGAAATGAACTCCAGTTTGAACTGCTGCATTAGAAGAAAATGTGAGCTTTAGAGTTATTCAAACTCTTAGTTCCCAGGCTCCTGACAGCTGTGCCTTCCTACTGTCCGAATTGGGATATATGATGTCTCCATCTCAGGGCTTTGAAACGTTGCTCTTTTTCCTGCCTGATTTTTGAAGAGCTGTTTGTGGTCAGCTCCTGAGGTGTGTCTGACAGATTCTTTTCTTAGCTTGCCATTAATTATCCGTGTTTTGAATCAGACATATTGGCAACCCCCTCACGCCCCATGCTGCCATTTACCTTTATGGTTTAAGTATTTTCACACAATCATGATTTTCACTCGGGCATCCTTGAAGGCCCTGCATTGACTTTATGATTTTATATTATAAATTATATAAATTAAGCTCCTCAAAATCTGAAACTTCCTCAAAAGGTCATTCCCTGCCAAGTTACAGAAATTGTTAGTATAATTACCTTTCTTCTTTCCCTTTTTAATTTTTTTTTTTAAATTTTCACTCCTAAAACAGATGACTCCTGGAAGTTTCTTCAATTATTCTGAGTAACTGAATAGAAGACCATCATTCATTCATTCACTTGCAGCATCATGCTTGGCTTGACTACACCAGTGGTTCTCAACCTGTGGGTCTTGAGCCCTTTGGCAAACTTCTATGAAAATATTTACATTATGCTTCATAACAGTAACAAAATTACAGCTATAAAGTAGCAATGAAAATAATTTTATGGTTGGGGGTCACCACAATATAAGGAATTATTTTAAAGGGTCATGGCATTGAATGAAGCAGCTTTGGAGTTCTTGAGTGGGGGATGGCTCAAGGTGTCGCCTGCACTCTCAGGCATCCCTCCATGTGTAGAGGTCATCCCTCGTATCTCTGCCTCTGTCATCAATGATATTGTCTGTGTCTGTGTTTCTTCTCTTTTTGTAAGGACATTTTCCCACAGGACTAGGGACCAATCCTCAGGACTTCATCTTAACTTGGTCACATTGGCAAAGACCTTTCCCAAGTGAGGCCACATTTAGGCCTCCTTTTGAGTTGGATACAATCCAATCCATCACAGAGGCGTTGAAAGCCAAGTGTCCCTTACTTCAGGTCTTCTAGTCCAACCCCATGGTGACTGCAGCTCCAGAGACTCTCCCAGCTCCAGCCACACAAGTCCAGTGCAGAAGTTACTGTCTTTTACTTTTCTGTTGCTGTGTGTCACAAAACACCATGACCATGCCAATGGCTAACAGTTTATTTTGGCTTATGGTTCCAAAGGAGTCCATAATGGTGAGGAAGGCATGGCAGCAAGTGGCCAGAGCAGGGTGCTGGATGACGTCATTTTTGCTGTACATTGGAAACAGAAAGCAAGAACTGGAAGTTGGGTGAGGCAATAAAGCTTCAAATCCTGTTCCCAGTGACATAACTGCCTCCAGCAAGGCTCCACTTCCTAAAGATTTCATAACCTCTCCAAATAGTGCAACCACCTGGGCGACAAAGTGTTCAGTTACATGCTCCTACAGGGGACATTTCCCATTCAAACCACCAGTAACTTCTCTGGTTAATGAGACCAAAATAGCTAACAAGCAATTCACGGAGGGAAGGATTTATTTTGAGCTACATTTCAAGAGATATAGTCCAAAGTGGCAGAGAAGGCATGGTGGTGGTAACATGAGGTCACTGGTCACATTGTACCCACAATCAGGAAGCAAAGAAAGGTGAGTGCTAGTACTTTATCCATGCTTCTATACACTCACTGGCTCCCCAAACTAGACTTGGATGATTTTTTTTTTTTTTTTGGTCTGTCATCCTCTATCTAGGGTGACTAGACATTTGTTTACCTCATTCCCATTCCAGGAAGTCACACAGGAGTACTTGACCAGTCACATTATAAGAAGGAGTGCAGAAAAAGGGAAAAGAAATGAAAGGGGGCTGGTGACATGGCATTTGCTGCACAAGTCACATGATCTGAACTGAATTCCAAGAACCAACCTTAAAGCCAGCTAAAGTGGCTCATGTCTGTAATTCTAGCACTCCAATGGGATGGAAAGTGGAGACAGAAGTGGATGGAAACTCACTGTTGTGCTGTGGCAGGAACAAAGAGACTCTTCCTCACAAACAAGGTAGGAGAATGGACTTCCGAAAAGCTGTCCTCTGTCCCCATGCAAGTGCTGTGTCATTACACACAGACAGGCAGACACACACATACACATGTATGTATGTATGAAGGGCCCATCCCATAGGTATGAAGCTTCTTACTGGATGTGATGGTTAACCTTCCTTGCTAACTTTATTGTAAGTAAACTTCTGGGTGTGTCTATTTCCAGAGAGTTTTAAATATTTACTATTATTATTATTGGTTTTTTTGAGACAGAGTTTCTCTGTGTAGTTTTGGTGCCTGTCCTGGAGCTCGCTCTGTAGACCAGGCTGGCCTTGAACTCACAGAAATCCACCTGGCTCTGCCTCCTGAGTGCTGGGATTCAAGGCATGTGTCACGGATGCCCGGCCTATTTATGCATTTTTAAAAAAATGTATGAATGCTGTCTGTATGTATGCCTGCATGCCAGAAGAGGGCATCAGATACCATTATAGATGGTTGGAGCCACCATGTGGTTGCTGGATATTGAACTCAGGACTCCTGGAAGAGCCGAGCCATCTCTCCAGCCCTATTTTAACTGGAGAGAGAAGAGCCACCTGAATGTGGGTGGGATCATCCTTGAGCAGGGGTCCCAGACTGAATAAAAAGAAATGAGCAATAACTTGAACCACAATGCAAGATTGGGGTTGGAATCATTTAAAGCTTTTGGTCAAGGTGTTATGACTTATTCAATTGTTTCCCCCATCAGTAAATTAGAGATAGCATAGTACCTGGGGAAGCTAGGAAGATTAGATGGAATGAAGCAGTGTTTCTACTCCAATTTGACATACTAAATGCTCAGTGAATCAACCAAATGTCATAAAACAATGCAGACACTGGGTATTTTAGTGAATTATCACTGCTTGATAATATGATCCTTAGAGGACAGCCCATTCCATTTTTAATAAAGGCCTGTCTTTATTCTCTTGGACTGGTTTTACCATCACCCCATTGGTCTCCAGCCTCAGGCAACCTTACTCTGTTCAACCACCCTGACCTCAACATTCTCAAGACACAGTGAGCATCCATCCCCAACTCAGGTCCGTGGATTTGCTTCCTCTGAATGTTCTTCCTCTAGATAGTGGCTTGATTCCCTCCTGAACTTTGATCTTTTATCTCCCAAGTGGTATTCTTTGAACACCATTTCAGGTAGCACTGACGTCATTCCCTTCTCCTTGTCTCCCCTCCCTCGATGGAATACTACCCTAAGTATCTGTCTCTCCTGCCGACCAGAGTATGTTCCAGATCAGTGTTCAGCTGACCTGAACAGCCAGCCCTAAGGTGTCACTGAGTCACATCATTGTCATTGAACCAAGCTGAAGCTGAGATTCTCACTTGAGTATGTCCACCAGGTCTTTTTGGATGCAGGACAAAGATCCTTTTATCTTGCCACCCAAGTCCCATCCTGGGGCCTGGCAGAGGGCTCTGAGAGCACTCTTAGTGGGTAGATGGAAGGCTTTCTGGCCTGTTTTCCAGACCCAGGTTCCAAGTGACGTGGGGGTGTGGAGAGGCCATGTGATTCCCCATGTTTCAGCTCTTCTGCTCATATCTACCTGGACTGGACTTGCCAGCTTGTCTGACAGGGAGACAAAGTGGGGAAGAGCTTTGTAAATCTGTCTCCTGCTCTACCTCAACACTGAGGGTTACTGGTCCACAACACCCCAAGGATTTGAAGGATAACCTTCATTTGGGGGTATGAAAGGATTAGCCATCCATCAAAGCATGAGCAGCAGTTCCAGAGCCTGCTTTCAAGAAACTCACTTTTGAGTGTGCCTTAAAAAATTCTCTCTCTCTCACACACACACACACACACACATACATTTCATATAACCATTGCATTTGTGAAGGATGTTTAAAACTGGGTCACAAGCACTGTAAAGTATTAGGATCAAGGGGTGTAACAAATGAGAAAAACCCAGGTCACTATCCAAACATTTATTTGTTACTAGTTTTTCTAGTGGGTGGGGCAATACACAGATCATTTCAGTTAGTGTGTTAGCCCTAACTCAGTTACCATGCAGTCAATCAATCTTCAGTTCAAAGACAATTTTTTATCCAGGACATTTTGGATCCTAAACCTAATTCTGAATTGCCCTGTAATTCCTAATTCCCAAAATTCACTAAGATTGAAGGTCACGAAATCCCATTCAGCAGTGATGAGATGCACCTACACTGTCCCTTTGGTGCTCAGCTTTCACCAAGGGGTGGATGAGTAGTGGACCACATGGTAGGTTATTGTGGGATGAGCCTCAATCCCACAATTACCCTTGTCTGTCCACTTAAGCAACTCTTCCCAGATTCTTTTACTCCACTGAGAGTTGATGATGAGAGCCCCCAAAGCAGACCAGGGTTCTGGCTGGGAGAAAGCAAGGGGTCTATCTGTCCCTACTCAATTCTGCTGTAGGCTTTTGGAGCTGGTGACACCTGAGAACAGATATTGGCAGAGGATGCTGGGGACACAGTGGGACTTGACCCAGCCAGGCTATTTCTGTGGTCTACTGTTCTCTGGGTTCCCTGTGGACCTTCCAGTAACATCTCAAAAAAACCTTGACTGACACACTCCTCACTGTCCTGGCAGAGGAAGAAGGCAAGATCTTTGAGTGAAATTAATTACACCAACATCTGAAGGTTAACAGCTTAAGGAGAGCACTGTTTCAGGTAGAGGAACTGCATATTGCAAGGGCTAGACAAAATCAAAAGCAGTGAGAGGGAGCCAACTTTATGATGACCTAAAGTCTAGCATTTGCTGGGTTCTAAACAACAGGGCAGTTTATTTTTCCGTTTTTTGCTCTGCTTGTTTTGTTTTGAAGAGTAAATGGAGATTAAGGGCAAAGCAGGTACCTCAGAGCAAAGAGGAAGCAGAGCTGAAGAGTTGATACACAGTCTATAACAGTAAAGGCAGCTCCAGACTAAGTTGACAGTTTGTATTAGAACAAGACTGACAGGAAAACAGTCATAGGGTGAAAAACTGAATACCTGAAAATATGACAACGAATGATGCTTACAGGGTGAATCACTACTGAATAGCACTGGTGTTAAGACTATGTAGCTAAAAATTTCCCAAGTTCTTAAACTGAGATAAGTCCATACCTCAAAACAAAATGAACAATTCTCCATAACTTTGCAGGTACTATTTGAAGTCATGTACAACTACATCAAGTATCACAATGTTTATTGATAGATACAAGTATATAAAATCAGGGCATGAACATGACTTGATAAATTAAGTAGACTTAATTTCAATACTATAATAAGAGGGACCAATTCAAATTCTCACCATTTGTTTCACACCCACAAAAACCACTTCAAGGGCATTAAAGATCTCTCAAAACTGATCAGTTTTGTGCAAGTAAACCATGTTTCTTTTAAAAAGACTTGTGCACTTGCCCAGGCTCAAGGATATTAAAATCTAGCACATAAAGCCCATTACTAGAGGTAGAAATACAGGCAATATACTATTACGGCAACAACCATCAATTACAGTTAAGAATTTTTCTGTAACAACCAAATGGATAATCAAATATTGCAACAACTCAAGTATTACTGAGCAAAGTGCATCTCTACAGTATTCAGTGTTGCTATTCAGTTTTCTAACTTAAAACAGCCTATGGTAACTGGCAGCAAAGAAGGTCCTTGCAATAGACTGCCTCTGCTTGAGAACTTAGGATGTAATTATTGCATGCTGCTAATATTCTATCTAAACATTAAGGATACTCCTAAAGTATTTGATGGTAGACTATGATTAAGACATCACACTACAAAAACCTTATGCAGAAGGAAACCTTACTGACGTGCTTCTGCTTTAAATATTGTGAAAAAACGTTACAGCGGAATGAATTTTCGCAGTGGTTAGGTCAAATGCAGTTACATCATAGCAACAGTATGTTTTGCACAATTTAAGGCTTTGGCTGGTTCTTTAGTCAGCTTCTTCCTCTGATTCTTCTTCTTCAGCAGTTTCTAGCCAGGTTAGCCACTGATTTACCTGTAAATTAAATTTGTAATTTAATGAAACTTAGTAGTATAGTATATAAAAATTAAGTTTTGAGGGCTGGAGAGATGGCTCGGTGGTTAATTAAGAACACTGACTGCTCTTCCAGAGGACCTGGGTTCAATACCTAGCATTCACATGGCAGCTCACAACTGTCTATAGCTCCAATTCTAGGGGATCTAGCAAAATACCCAATGCACATAAAATAAAAATATATCGGCAGGGCTGTGGTGGCGCACGCCTTTAATCCCAGCACTCGGGAGGCAGAGGCAGGCGGATCTTTGTGAGTTCGAGGCCAGCCTGCCTCTAACCCCTAAGTGTTAGGTGGCTTCAAGGCACCTAGCTGTCAATGAACTAGCCTTATACTTCAGCTTGTCCACGACAGCAACTCTTCCAAACCAAATTTTATCAGCATATATATAGGAAGTAGGGTATGCCAAGCTGCATTCTGGAATTACTGTCAGATTCTCAAAAAAAAAAAAAAAAAAAAAGAATAGGGATAAATTCTTAAGAATGATCCTTATAAAAGTAGTCTAACAAACCTTAGAAGCTGTAAACCAGGGCTTCCTTAAAGCGGAGGCCCTAGAAAAATTAGAGTACTACCTCAATTGTGCTAAATAATAACCTTTAGCACTCAAGTTAATATATTTACACTATGTAAAGATTAAGAGTAGTTTCAAGTTCTATCCCCAGGGCTCCAATTCCACTTGGTAACAGAAAACCAAACTAGATCAAACTAAAAAATATGCTTTTAAGTTAAAACCCAAACTTATTTAATCCTTTAACCATGCAAGCAAGCAGCTTTGCCAAAATCATTACCTACCTCTAATTGAACACCTTTACATCCCACTATGATTTTAAGCATGATTTCATACTATACTATCTCTTTATCACATTTGCTAGCTGCCTAGTTAACCACATCTTGTATATAACAGTGCAGACTGACATACTACCAAAGACAGACAATAAAAAAAAAAAAAAAAAAAAAAAAAAAAAACAAAAAAAAACATACCAGGTCAAGTCAATAGCAAAAAAATCTTAACAAAGCACTTACCTGGAACAAAGCCTTGCCTTTTCCTGGAAACTCTTGAGTTATGTCTTCCTTCCAAGCCAAGAAAGCTTCCTCCTCAATAATTTCCATGTCATAGAAATGAACAAAAAATCGAAGTAACATGCCTTAAAACAGAACAAAAACCCAGCATGTGATTCCATTATTCGGTGTGGTATTTCAGACTGCCCTCATCCCCTAACTCCTGCCCCCAGTCACCTCACCTTTTGGGAAGCTGCTGTTGTAACAGTGCACCTGCAGAGCATACAGGGCACTGACCTGGAGATCCACATGATCATGAAGGAATTTCTGCATCACTGGCTTAAAAGAGAGCAGCAGTTGTTTTTCTTGCTCTAACTGTTCTTTGGAAGGAGCAGAGGAAGAATCTGTTTCATCGCTAGGTGGGCTTACTTCACTAGAAATGTACTGTAAGAAGCTGAACAGCAGGATCATGTTAGAAACTGCAGTTGTCTAGTTTAACACTAATTCTCGGGCCTCTGCCCTGTATAGGCTTTCTTTCTAGCAAATGAAACTATTCAGCTTACCTGGTCATTAAGATGTTCACAAATCCTTTATCTACATGAAGTTTGGGAGAGATGTTATCTTTAATCCATTTATATATAGTTTGAGGGGATGGATCCAGCTTAATTTGCTTCAATAGCTCCTTCTCCAATTTAAGGAGCGGGAATAAGAAACTCAGTCCCTTTCCTTCCAAAATCTCCAACATTCGATCCTTATTCTGATCAATTTCTGTAAAGACATTTTTCATTTTACCAGGTTGGCCTAAGACAAGAGTTTCACAAATGATTTCCTAATACACAAAAGTCTCCATCAGTCAGCGAGCTCTTACCCGGCAGCATTTTCTGCATATTGACCTTGCTTTGTTGAAAGAGTTCAGTGAGCCATTCTCGGTCTTGTAATTTAGCTAACTGTTGAAGACAAAGTAAGAAGAGAGGGAAGTGGGTGCCACTCTCCAGCGGCTGAGCTAGTTCGGAAATGCTCACCAACTCCGAAATTATAGCACGAGCTGCAAACTGTGCCAAGTAAGATTTCACCAAGGGGATGTCAACCTCCAGTTTGGGGCACTGCTCCAATACGTTCAGGAAAGCCTTGGGAAGAATGTAAAAAAGTTTTAGTTTCCAACCATAACTGGAAAGTGTTATCATACAATCAGTACAATGTTCTACCTGCATGAAGTTGTCACTTGTGGCTATCCCTTCCTGTTTGAGTAAACTGATCAAAGAGCTTGCTTTTTCTTTATCTTCATCACTTCTATCTAGTGACAGGATGATCACTTTGCTTAACATCTCAGGAAGAAAGTGTTTCGGGGCTCTCATTTCTCTCACACCACTGACTGCCTCATTTGCATTTCCACTGTTCAGATATTCAGTCACAACGGCTTCCTGAAAAGAACACAATCCAATTCCCATCAGTGGTCCCTGTCCTCATTTGTTTTCTAAGCAGTAGAGATGATGATTTAGGGAGCTATTTGTAACTTACAGTCAGTTTAAGTAGTTCCTCCTTTGACGGTGGTGGCTTTTTGGTAGTCTTGGCAGGCTTTTCCTGGATAAGTGGTGGATTAGTTTTGAGACCAAGCTGAGGTGTCTAAAGACAAGCAGTACAACACATGTTTAATCAAAATGTAACAAACCAAAAAGAACAGTACCACCATGATGCAGAGGGAAGGCAACACTGAGAAGTGAGGACACATCTTCAGGGAGTAGAGACTTTGGGCCCATACCTGTCCCAGAGGTGGTGTTTGAGTGCGTGGTGGCTGTGCACTGGGAGGAATCATGGTTATCTGGGGCTGAAGCTTTGGCACCTGATTTTTATTCATTAGGAACGACTGAGCAGGCCTCAAACTAATCTAAAATCAAAAATAAATCAACACATAACAAGTTAAAAGAGCTAATAAACATGAAATGTTAACACTTTTAATACCTAGCATTAATTCTAAACAAAACTAAGATACTTCCTATCATGTAATAAATTCAACTGGGAAAAGTCATCTGCAGAAGATACTGGGGAAGAGTAAGATACTGTTTACAAACCTTAGTTTGTACCACAATTTGCCAGTATCAGCAATACAGATAGATACTTTATTCTACTTACAGAGAAACCACCAACATCTTAACCATTTTTTATGCTAACTAGTAAAAGTTACTTAGAAACTTGCCCTCATATCTCATAATCTTCGCTCATAGGACGCTGGACATCCAAAGAGAGAAAAAGAAGCGAGAGAAAAAGGAGGAAAAGTAGATAGAGAAGAGTTAAAGAAAGAGTAGAGAAGAGAAGAGGAAAAAAAGGGAAAGCATCCAGCTTAAGTCCTCTTTCGCGTCTTTTTATAATCATCGGGCAAGAGACATCTGCACTGACAAACTACTGCATAGAAGTAATGTAGGCAATGTACCTCATCTGCATTAAGCTGTCCTTTCTTAGAAAACCGAGGTGGCATATCCTTCGACTGTCCTTGCAGCTGGGATAAGAGTCCCTGACTCTGGTTATGGTAGAGCTGGCTTAGCCCCTATTTCAGAAAGGGAGAGAGAAAGTCTAGATAAAAATCATGGTAATCAAGTACCAAGGGAATGAGCCAAGCCATTGCCTTGCCCAGAGATTAACTGCAATTGCCCAGAAAAGATGAAACAGGGAAGAATATCTAACCTATCTGTTGAATAAACTGATGTGATTTTACTAATTAAGGATACACATTTTACTCAATTTGAAACAACAGTCAGACGGAGAGTTGGTTAAGAAAAAAAAAGTATCAAAAGTAAAATTCCGCTTCATTTAAAAATAAATAATAAAGGGCAAAATGTATTGGACCTAAAGCTAGCCCTGACGTTATAAACACTGTCAATATCTTACCTGGCTTTTCATAAATTTGCCCCCCATCTCTCCAAATTGCGACTGTGTGGGAGGCATGATGTGTCCCCCATGGCCATTGAAGAGCTGATTTGAACGATGACGTCCCATCGTGGGTGAAAATCTATCCTGGATAACTCCTGGACCAGTACCAATTCCACTACCTTAAAATACAGAAAATTCTTAGAACACCATTAAAACATTAACTTTTAGTTTAACCAAAACACTACTTTATTTAAAAACTACCTGGCATTTGTCCAAACATATCAGCAAGTCCTCCAAGTGGGTCCCTATCCATTTTCATCCTTGGCGGCATGAACGGTCCCTCCAGGAAGAAGTCATTCCTCCCTTGAGCCATAGGAGCAGGAATAAACACTCCTAGATCCTTTGAGAAGAAAGTGGATAAATATTGTTGTCTGTAGACCCTGTAATTACTTACAGTTCTCTAACTTCCCTCCAAAATGGCATGAAGGACACTAGGAAACCTCACTACCAGTAAGACAATTCTAGTTTTCAGAAGAGTTAAGGAAAGGACTACACTATAAAAAAGAATCCAAAACTTCTCTTACTTTTACTGCATCTTGACGGATTTGATTGATCGTCTTTGGTCCATTGTCAAGAAAAGCCTTGCGAGGAACCCAATGGTGTTCTCGCAACTCTACGGTATCCTGTCATTTTAAAAAGTATACATTTTATTTTACTATTCCAAAGGAAAAACTCAATCTTATTGGACATTGTTAAAAATCTTACCTGCAGTAGGAAACGAATCCTTGCTGGCAATTCCTTACTTAACATTAAGGAACACATTCTGGCAAAGTACTGATCCATTAAGGACTGATAAAAAGACAAAACAAAACAAAACTAGAACTAAGATAAATGTGCATACTATTTAAGGCATTTTGGAGTATCACACCCCAACTCACAAGACATACTACCTTCCCACTGTTCTCATACCTTGGCTCGTTCATGGTCTAAGCGAGGTCCTACTGTCCTCATTATCTGACAGAGGCACTCCAAATCCTCTCCCATATCTTTGAGTTGGACTCTCTTCTTCTTTTCCAAAAGCTACCAAAAGAACAGATTTAAAACAGTTATTCTGGCTTATGTTGTATTATCTCCTTAGATTTGGACTGACTCAATTCCTAGAGCATGTAAAACAATGCTTTCCTACTAGCCTGTGTTGAAGAAATTAAATTCCTCTAGGAAATTTTAACACAGACAAAGCAATCCAATCTATCTCTATAATGCATACTTCAAAATCCTCAATTTTCTTTCGTTACCACAACTATGTTAGTAGCCACCCAGCTATCTTCTCATATGCTACAATTGACTAATTTCCCCCCAAATAAGGACATTCTCACTGACTACCTCACCCTAAGCTACTCCAGTCATACTCACTGTTTTGATGCACTTATGAAGGATAGATTCATGAATAAGATCAAGCTTGCCAAGTTCTCCAATGAATTTGATGTTCCCCAACATCTTGATCTTAGCAATGGCTCTCTGTTCCTCCTCCTCAGGGAGGAGGGGATTTTCACGCTTATCATAGACTGAGGAAGAGGAGGCAAACAGAAGAACACTTAGAACCATTCTTGCACGTGTTCTGACCTAGTTTACACCTAGGCCACGGAATGCATGAATCTAATAAAAAGACACAGTACTAGTTAACAGTAAATTTAAATTCTTACCATCAACATTTCTGGTTCGGTTTTCAAATTCATCTTGCAATTTGGAAATCAAGAGGCGTCTGAATGTCTATTTGCAAACAACAGGCATTATACTTTGTTAATAAGGAATCTTCCAAATTACTTTTAAAACAAAATAAACAAAAAACTGCCACTTACTGTGCTTTGCTTCTGTCCTGGTTGACCCTCTGCTGCTGGGCCATCAAAGTTTGGTGCATCTTCTGCCAATCGCAGACATAGCTGAGCATACAGCGAGCTATACTTTGGCTCTTCTAGGGCTTTGTCCACAATCTACAAAAGTCATCACAAAACAAACTAGCATGAATCAGAGGCTGAAAAGAGCCCCCTCTTAAATAGCCTTAATCTTACAATTCACAATAAACTACAGTCTCAATTCATTTGGACTTGGACAACACCTCAGAAAAATAAAACCATTTCTAAAGTTTTTTTTTTTTTTTAAACATCATCTGTGGTACAATCTAATAAATGTCATGTTGTATACCCCAGCTAAAAAATATCAGGACTAGGGGCTGGAGAGATGGCTCAGCAGTTAAGAGTACTGGCTGCTCTTCCAGAGGTCCTGAGTTCAATTCCCAGCAACCACATGGTGGCTCACAAGCATCTGTAATGAGATCTGGTGCCCTCTTCTGGCCTGCAGGCATACATGCAGGCAGAACACTGTATACATAATAAATAAATAAATCTTTAAGAACTATAAACCACAAAGACAGTGTTGAGTGGGGGATCTTACTCTGTGGTTGCTAGTCTTGCAAAACAAGATGCCAGAATGCTATAAATTATCACAAATTCCCAAAACCACTTTCACAAAAGGAAAACTCAACAGCTGTTTCCAGACAGCTTGGTAAACCAAGGCAAATGAGGATTCAAGGTTCACCTTTTGAATCTTGATGCCATTAAAAGTGGTTCTGTTTTTATTAATATCATTACTCAGACACACATACCTATACCTAGGACTTATCTCATGATTTAATGCAATAATCAAGTGTAAGAAATTTGGGTCTGTTAATTTATTTTCTTCCCCTCTTTTAAGCTAACATTTTAAACTTACCAGCAGTATGACCCCTTTAAGGATGAGTTTAGACTCTACACCCACATTGAGGAGCTCAAGGCATAGCTTGTCAAACTTTTCAGGAGTAAGCTTATTTAGTATGCTGGGGGAAAAAACAACACATTTCAAGTGTGGGTTAACAATTATTTTCTGAGCTGAAAAAATAGCATTTAAATTGAGTCTCCCTTTACTAGCTCCCTAAAGAGGGACAAACGTTCCCCTTTCTTCCCAATTTATTCTTTGATAATTCCATACAGTGTATTTTTATTATACTCTTTTCTGACCTCCAACTCCTTCCCTACCCCACTTCATGCTCTTTGCTCTTTCTCTAAGAAAAAGTCACTGAAAACCTAATTTGTGTTGGCCATTTGTTCTTGAGCATAGATAGGACCTTGCCCTGGAATGTGGCTAACATGTCCAGCATCACTCCATGGGACAAAACAAAATTCTCTCCCTCCCAACAGCTCTGAATTGCCAGTAGCTTCTTGGCTAAGAGTGGGACTTTATGGGCCCACTCCCCAACCTTTATGTTGGGAATTTTCTCTGGCTTGACTTATGTAAATCTTGTGCATGCTGTCACAGAAGTGTTCATTTTTCATCTAACCAGAGATGCTGGAATACACTTCTCACAGATACATACTATGACATCTGAATTATATCTGGGCTTTCCTGCCGTTTCACAAGAAACCTTCCTCAAAACTCAGAGCACAAGGTTCTCATTATCTGGACTTAACCATACGTAAGTTAAGATGGTTGTATTTACCCACATCACTGATGTTACACACCAGTCCAACATGGATATGACAGCACAAGCTTATGGGTAAAATAAGCAAATGACTCCTGCTGCCAAATACCTATAGGCAATGGAGTACTCTTCTAAGGTGAATCTTCCCTTTCAATTGTGCACCACACACTACAACAGCAGAGCTAATCTCTACTCCCTCCTAACAGACCCTGACACTTACCCTCTTACTTTCCTGAAGATTGCATCATGTCGTTCTTTTTCATTTGCGGAGTTGTTTGCTGCGGAGTTGTCATCTCGTCTAGTGCTTCGTGCAGGAATCCATTTCTGAGCGTTTTGCCCTGGGGTTTTCCCCAGGAACTCGCTAATTTGATAAAACATCAACAAAGTAGCTTACAATTAGGAAAGTCTAACACAGCATGCACTCATATAACCCTAAAACTTTGCTAAACAGAAACAAAACCTTAGGCTTTACATTTTCCCCCACAACAAAGCAATCCTGGAAATTTTATTTCTCAAACAGCACCAGAATCATCTAGAAGGCCATTCCCAATTTCTGTTGTAGTAAGTTTTGGGTAGTACTGAGAATTTTCATTCCTGGTAATATATTCCCAGGTAATGTCAAAACTGCTGATTCAGGAACCAAACCTTGAGACTTAATACTAAAATGCTTAACAAACATATTCCATACTGGCCACATCACAAAAACCAAATATCAGGGATAGTAATTTTGGAATACCAGTAAATATAAACCAAGAGAATGAAAAACAGTTTGAATTTATAAATTCACATCAGAATTACTGATGATTTCCCAAGAATTATCCTGTTAGGCACTGAGAAGTCTTTAATCAATCAAATTGACAATTTATAAAAGTCACTGTCTTTCAAGTTACCATACCTGTTGCCAGCAGTCTTGGGATAGTGCTGAGGTGCACCCCTACTTCCTCCTCCGCCCGAAGAAGCACTATTCAAAAGAAATTTTTACTATACCAATTATGTCTCACTCAAAAGGGAACCTATTTATATTTTAGAAATTGCACCACACCCGAGACTGAACTCTGGCCTAAAAGAAAATGAACCAGAGGCTAGAGATGGCTCAGCTGTTTGATAGCGGTGGCTGCTCTTCCAAAGGACAAGGGTTCAATTCCTAACACCCACATGGCGGCTCACAACTGTCTTCAACTCCAGTCCCAGGGGATCTGATGCCCTCTTCTGACACTGCACACGGAGGTGCAGACAAAACAGCACCCCCCACCAAAAAATAATCCATTTACTCTTCCGAAAACAATTCTAGAACCGCAGCACCATTAAGTGGGATTTGGTAGTGGTTTTTATGATTTGCCATTTCATCCCCCCCATGTATCTACCCGTACCTGAAACGAGAAGCACCCCCTTCTGCAATCGCACTCTCCACTTTGGCGGCTTGACAACGAAGAATCTTCAAAAGAATAATATTAATGGATGGGGTGGGGAGGGGAGGGGATGGTACAAATGAAAAGCCTGGAACGAGAGAGAACACCAAAATTAGGCACTGCCAGCATACAGATCTATAAATCTTCAGTCTATCGTAATTTATTTCAGCGCTCATACTGCAGCTGATTAACTTTCACTGCATTGCAGCCCTCAGAAGACTAAAATAGAACAAAGTCAAAACCACAAATACAAATTAAAATCTTGTTTAGTTACGTGGATTCCCTTAGTGTTCAAGGTTGCAAAGAATAGCCTTTGTGTGTGTGTGGGGGGGGTGTGTGAAAAAAAATCTGGATATTGCCTAGAACGCAGCCATATTCTGGGGCCTTATTTAACAGAAATGCTCTTAACACCGGCGGTGCTACGAGGGAAATGTCTGCTGTACTGATAAGTGGGGCCTGGGCACCGAGAGGCAGGCCAGGGTCTCACTACCCGCTGTTGGACAGCTTTTTCCTCTGCTCGTCCTTTCACCCCTTCCCACAGGGCGCGTGTGGAAAGCCGCCGCCGGAAGACCGGGGCCACAACATGGCAGCAGGAACCTCCGCCCCACTCCGCGCGAACAAAAGAGCAGCGGGTTCCTCCCCTAAGCCAAGTCTGGCCGGGCTTCCGACCGGCGCCTAAGAAGGACCAGGGCCTGGGCGGGAGGCGCCCCCTCCGGGCCGGCCCTTTCTTTGTTCTCCCGCAGGAAGGCGGCCTCCTGCCCACCCGCCGCCTCCACCATAAATCCCCGGCTGACAGCGCCGCGGCCCACAAAGGGAACGGAGACCCGCTCTCGGCCTCCCCGGAGCGGGGCAGCCCGCGACAGGACCCACACACCTCCTCCCCACCGGGAGGCCGGGCTCCGGACTCGTCCGCCTCGCTGGTCCCGCGCCAACGGCCGGGCCCTGCCGCTGGCCGCGTCCCTCCCGCCGAGGCGCGAGGCCCGCCACGCTCGCACGCTGTCCTCGCACCCCGCGGCAGGGTCCCGGCCGAGCCCGCCACTCGGCCGCACGCCGGCCTAGCCCAGACCGCAGAGTCTCTCTCCTCGGTCGGCACGGGAAGGAGAGCAGAGGCCAGAGACTTCTAGGTGGCCCAGAGGTAGAGGAAAGGCGCCCCGCCCGGCTCCGCCTGCGGCCGCCATTTTGTACCACTCGACAAGAAGCGGCCAGGGGCGGCGGCCATCTTAGAGGGCTCCGCTCGGCGGCGGCGGCTCCACTCACCTTCACCGAGAACTCAGCAGCTGCCGCCGCAGCTGCCTCCTCTGGATCCGGTCGTCGGGGACGGGGAAGGGAGGGGGAAGGGGAACGGAAAACAAAAAAGGGGGAGGGAAGGGGGAGGAAGGAGTCGGGGACGGCCTGAAACTCTCAGCTCAGAGGACTCGCTGCTGCAGCCACCACCTGGTACCCGCCGCCACCTCCATAGAGCTCCGGCTCGCTGCTGGCGCTGAGGCGTGTCTGAAGCCGAACTTATCACTCTGGGGCGGCCGACCCACCAGAGCCTCCCCGAGTGGCTCCTTCGCTATCCAATCAGCAGCCGGGCTTCCGTCCACCACCAATCCGCGCAGACCGGCGGGGAGGAGCCACCGGGCAAGCTAGGTTGCGGCGCAGCCCCGCCGCAGTGCGCAAAGCCATATTCGCGAAGGCTCTGGGGCCAAGCCAGTGGCGTAAGGGTGGCGGGCCGGCGCGCTGCGGGGCTTTTGCGTAGCGCCGGGAGCCCGGTGAGTGTGCGTCGCCGGGCCGGCGTGTCTTCCCGGGCCGGCGCTTTGTTCCAGAGTCCGAGCCCCACGCTTGCCTAGAAGAACCTCTTCCTTGCCTCTCCTCCTGGACCTGCCCGGGCCTGGCGCCCTGAGAACTCCGCGTGGCCTCGTGGCCTGGCCTCGGGCGGGCCTGCGGACTGAGGAGAGGGACGTGTGCCCATCGAAAGGAGAGCGTTCTGTTTGTTGGTCCTCCATCTGCAGAGTAACGAGAAAAGGATCAAGAGGAGGGATTGCCTTTGTGCCCTAGGCTAGAGCCCTCGTATTCCCTCAGTGTTCGGCCTGCTGTGTCCAAGCTTGACCCAGAATATGCTAGGCTGCCTAGAGAAGTGTTTGTAGAGAGCGAGCATTTGGAGGATTTAAAATTGCAAGCTCGTTTTTAAAAAATTTCCTTCATATTTAAAAAATGTTAAAAGATGGGCTGCATACTGTTTTCACTTTTACTTAGGGTTATAAAGGAAAACGAGGCATTACAAAGGTGGTAGGTTAAACTACTTACAGGTGGCATTTTAAAGGATGCGTTATGTGTGTGTGGTGGTGGTGGGGGGGGCGCGTTTGAAGACATGATTACTCTGTAACAGCCCTGGTCCTGGAACCCGCTTTGTAGACCAGACTGGCCTTGAACTCACAGAGATCTGCCTTCTGCTTTCCAAGTGCTGGGATTAAAGGTATGTGCCACCACCGCCCAGATGTTTTCGGTATTTTTAGCTTTACAAAAATGAGGATACTGCCGGGCGGTGGTGGCACACGCCTTTAATCCCAGCACTTGGGAGGCAGAGGCAGGCAGATCTCTGTGAGTTCAAGGCCAGCCTGGTCTACAGAGCGAGATTCAGGGGAGGCGCAAAGCTACACAAAGAAACCCTGTCTCGAAAAACCAAAAAATAAATAAATAAATAAATAAAAATGAAGGTATGTAAACAATAGAAACGCCCAATCTCCGTGTTTGAGCTTTGTAGTTTTTGGTACAACGGGTGACACCCCCCCCCCAAAAGCACGTGTGTTTTTAAGTCATGACTTGGAATGCCCAAGAACTGGATTTTCAAAGACCCAAACTTAATTTGGCATGTCTTGATGGTGAAAGACCTAGTCCTTAAATAGAATTTTCAGAAGAAATTGTACTCTCCTTAACATTTAAGTCTGATAATAGCACAGTGTGGTAGCACAGTTTCTAATGCAATCTAGAATCCTTAGATCTTTGCTATAGAATTAATGCTATTAAATAAAATTCACTTAAACTAAAAACTGCAAAAAGCATTTTTTCATTTTTGGAGTTAGTTATGTGTGGGGAAAAAAAAACCTTTTTGGGGAAAGGGCAGTTTTTAAAGATACAAGAGATTTCACTTTGTATAACTTCTGTAAAAGTTTATAACTTGTAGAAATATATAATGTGATACTTTAGTTTTATACAAGTGATTTATTTGCCTCATGATATACTGAAAACATCTGTGTGGTAGAAACAGTGATTAAAAAACTCCATACTCATTATAATAATGTAGATGTGAAAGAATAGTCACTTGGTCCTAAAACATGGATGTCCTAAAAATAAGGAATTTGACTTCAATTAAATTTTTTTAAAGGGGCCAGCAAGATGGTAATGCTGGTAAAGGTACTTGCTGCTAAGCCTGATGACTGAGTTCAATCTCCAGGACCCACATGATAGAAAGAGGTTGACTTCTTACCTCCACGTGTATGCTGAGGCACCATGCACATATATCTTTAAAGGGTCTTTTCTCGACTTGCTAATTGGAAAACTCTGCTGTGAGTTTTGTAGATATGCAAGCATGTGAGGTGCTGAGCTCACAGGGAGTAAACCAAAGTAGAACAAATAAAAATAAAGACAAAAATAAAAAATAAATGTAGATTTTAAAAAATCGATTTTTTCAGCTGGGGGGTGGTGGCACACACCTTTAACCCCAGCACTTGAGGCAGAGGCAGGCAGATCTCTGTGAGTTCAAGGCCAGCCTAGTGTACAGAGTGAGTTCAAGGATAGCTAAGGCTATCAAGACAGTGAAACCCTGTCTTGAAAAAAAAATCTTTTCAGTCATACAAATTTGAAGTTTGCATATTTTGAATGTATAAAATTTCAAATACTTGGATTCTAAATGTAACCAAATAGCTTTACATATCTATTTTATTCATTTCTAGTAAGTCTGGGAAACTGCTAAGATCGATCTCTCTCTCTCTCTCTCTCTCTCTCTCTCTCTCCATATATATATATATATATATATTGAGACAGGGTTTCACTGTGTAGTCTTGGCTGTCCTGGAACTTGCTCTGCAGAATGGTGTCCTCAAACTCATAAAGTTCCTCTTGCTGGCTGGGCTGTGGTGGTGCAGGCCTTTGATCCCAGCACTCGGGAGGCAGGCAGATCTCTGTGAATTGAGCCCAGCTTGGTCTACAGAGCGAGATCCAGGACAGGCACCAAAACTACACAGAGAAACCCTGTCTGGGGGTGGGGGTGGGGTGGGGGTTCTTCCGGCCTCTGCTGTAGTTAAGGGTGTGCCCCACCACTGCCTGGCTTTTCACATTGTTTTTAACTAATCATGTCAAGTATCATTTTTGTTTTTTTGAGCCTCTCACCATGTAACTCAGGATGGCCTCATACTTGGTATCTTCCTGCCTCAGCTTCCTAAATGTTTTGTTGTCTGTGCCTGGGATTCCTGCACCACCCACCTCATTGGTTATTATTCCATCACACACTATTCCTGGTGTGTGACTATCATTTGTGCTTAAGAATTTCCTAGTCTTGTATCTGAAGTTCAGAGCTCTTCCTTCTGAATTTCAACATCATACGAACCAGAGAAGCAAACTTGAGCCTTATTTGGTTTGAACTACATAATATTGTTTTAAGCAACTTGACACTGAAATATTAAGAGATTATATGCAAAGAAAAGATTTCCATCTTTTTTTTTTTGAAAAATCTTAAAATATGACCCTGAAATTCCCATATGGCAAGAGTGGCTGAGTAGATTTTTCTCTTGGGATAGGAATGTAATTTAGCAGTAGAGCACTTGCCTACCCTTCCTGAGAGGTTTTAGGTTGATTCTCAGCCATGGACAGATGGGTGTGGGTAGGTGGAAAGGACTTCTCTGTAGTTAATCTGACTTGATCCACTCCTTTCCTGGTGTTCTCTAGCCTGTATAGTCAGTTTGCTGTTTTGAACTGTTCAACAGATTCAGTACATCAGTACTCGATCCTGGGAGTAATTTGTTCTCTTCGGTTTTGAACCTGTAAAGAGAGGAATGACATTTATAGAGCTGTAATGATTAAATGAGAGTATATATGCAAGGGACATAGCATAGTCACCGACATAGAATGTCACATACTGAGTTACGATTTGACTCTGAACTGTCCCTTTCAGGCATGTGATTTGAGCATTTGTTCTCTGGCTAGTGGCACTTTTTGAAGGCTGTGGAGCTGTTTGGAGATTGAACATGACGAGTGAAGTAGGTCACTGGAGGCAAGCCTTTGAAGGTTACACTTACTCCTGGTACTGCTCCCTCTCTTCTCTGCTCCCAGATCTGGTGGTTTCGCCTCACACTCCTTACCTTAGACAAAGCTGTGTGTGCCTGCTACTGTACCCTCCTTGCTTCGATGGACTGAAATCTCTGACGTTTTGTGCTAAAATATTCTTCCCTTCAGGTGTTACTGTAATTTTTGTCACAGGAATAAGACAATTAACACAGAGATGACCATGAACCTATTGGGAGCTGCTTATAGCTTCAAAGTGATGTGTCACCCACAGTCTCTTGCACTTGGTCCCAGCTGTTGATTCTAGACCAGATAATTCTGGGTTTTGGAACCCAGATATCAATAGTATTTAAAGTTCTGATTTTATTTCCAGTGTGTGATCAAGTTTTAACAATCACTACCACAGGGAAGAGGATTATAGAAAATTATATTTGCAGTTCCCAGGAAAGGAAACTGCTCTCTAGAAAGTGGAAATTGACTTTTCCCAAGCAGACATCAGACATTCAAACCCAGGGATCTCAGCTTTTAATTCCTTTATATTCTGGGCTAACCCTACCTCTTCTGCTGGCCTTATTTTTCATCACTCCCAGACATCCTGTCATCTCTTAGGGAGCCAGTTAGACAGGTACTGCTGCCTTTAAAAATTTATTTCTGGGCTGGTAAAATGGCCCAGTGAGTAAAGGTGCTTGCCCCTAAGTCTGAAAATGAGTTTGAGCCCCAGGACCAATTCCTGGAAGTTGTCCTCTGATCTCAACAGGTGCACTGTGGCAGGTACAAGTGACCCACTCATCCCCAAGCATACAAATAGATATAAATGTGTTTTTTTAAATGCTCACACCTAATACTCCACTGCATGCATTTATTTCCCCTACCATCTCATTTTTGAAGCACAGATATAAGTATCAAGCCCTCACTGTTGTATTGCTGTGAAGAGACACCATGACCAAGGCAACTCTTAGAAAAATAAAGCATTTAATTGTGGCCTTGCTTACAGTTTCAGAGGCTTAGTCCATCATGGCAGAGAGCATGGTGGTAGGCAGGTGTGATTCTGGAGAAGTAGCTGAGAGCTACATCCTCATCCACAATGAGAGAGAGGGAGGGAGGAAGAGAGAGAGTGTGTGTCTGGGCTTGCCATGGGCTTTTGAAACATCAAAGCCCACTACCAGTGAAATACTTCCTCTAACAAGGCCATACCTACTAATCCTAATCCTTTCAAATAGTGCCACTCCTTGGTGACTAATCATTTAAATATATGAGCCTATAAGGGCCATTCTTTTTGTTTGTTTGTTTTGCTTTGTTTTGAGACAGGGTTTCTTTGTTTAATGCTGGCTGTCCTGGAACTAGCTTGGTAGTTCAGGCTGGCCTCGAACTCACAGATTCGCCTCCCTCTGCCTTCCAAGTGCTGGGATTAAAAGCGGGTGCTGCCTTGGGAGACAGGTAGGCAGATCTCTGAGAGTGAGGCCAGCCTCATCTACAAGGTGAAGCCTTGTCTCAAGAAATCAAAAAGTGCCGGGTTGTGGTGGAGCACACCTTTAATCCCAGCACTCGGGAGGCAGAGGCAGGTGGATCTCTGTCAGTTCGAGGCCAGCATGGAATACAAAGCGAGATCCAGGACAACACCAAAGCTACACAGAGAAACACTGTCTCGAAAAAAACAAAAAAAAAAAATATGTAATTGGAGGGAGACGCAAAGTTCCAGCTCCAGTAAGTTGCAGAACTTGGCAGTTTGACCACATGGTTCTTGCTTTAGAGTCAAGAATACAAGAAATGGTTTATAGAATCTCCCTCCATGACTAAAGAAAACGACTAAGGCCTGATGTGTGTCATGGGTGTTCTTGCATGGAAGCCTAGAAACACTATTAGGTGAAGCTGTGAAGGTGAACCCAAGATTTCATTGGAGACCCCAAGATGTTAGATGCCAGAGTCATGGGATATCTGCCAAGGCAAGCTGCAGACTGGATGGGAAACCACCGCCCGGCTCCAATTACATTTGTAACATCTTTCTGTTGTCGATGATCCCTTTCTACTGCTTATTGTTTCCTTTATTTTTTTTTTCACAAGCTGGAAACTTAGCAGGTTGGGGTCTTTCTCTCAAGTCACCACTTCCTTTATTCCATTTAGCATCAGGCTTTTCTTTACACTTTTTTTTTTTTTTTACATTTTTTATTACACTTCCTGGTGCTCCTTTTCTCTTTACACTGTACATTTTGTATTCCTCTTTGTCTAGGTTGCTCCTTTTCATTATAGATGAAGTCATGATGAAGTCAATACTAGGCTGTATTGAAATCTCTTGCCATTAGTCCGAAACTCTTCAATTTAGCCTCAGGCTTTTTTTTTTTTTTTTTTTTTTTTTTTTTTTTTTTTTTTAAGCACAATCGCAAAAAGCAGCCACATTCTTCACCAAAATATCAAAAGAATAGTCCCTAGGACATTTACTAATATTTTTCCTCCCTGAAACTTCTTGAGCCAGCCCATAATTTACATTGCTCCCTGCACCACTCTCTCCCATGCTCTTACCAGTATGGCCCATCAAGCCCTGTTTTCATTATTTAACTGCTTTCCTAACCCAAAGTCCCCAAGTCAACATTCCACTAATAAGCAGCCTGGGGAAACCTGTCACAGCAGTAACCCACTCCTGTACCAGCCTCTATCTTAGTCACCGTTCTAGTGCTGTGAAGAGACACCATGATCAAGGCAACTCTTACAAAAGAAAGCATTTAGTTAGGGGCTGGCTTACAGTTCCAGAGGTTTGTCCATTATCATGGCAGAGAGCGCGGTGGCAGGCAGAACTACACCCTGATCTGCAAGCAGAAAGTCTGGGCTTGACGTGGGCTTTTGAAACCTCAAGGCCCACTCCCAGTGACACACTTCTAACAAGTTCATGCCTCATAATCCTAATTCTTTCAAATGGTGACATTCCCCAGTGACTAGGCATTTAAAATATATGAGCCTATACTGGCCATTCTTATTCAAATCACCACACTACCTTTCCTCTAACAGAATAACCTCTGAATTCCTTTCCTTAGTTTGGCATAAAAGGACTTCTGCTTGTTTCAAACTGTTTCCCTATTTCTAGGCATACCCCTCCTTCATTCCTATAGTTAACCTTAATCTAGTCTCATGGTACTCACGTTTTGCTCCATTATACCATGTTCTATATCAATGTTTCTCAACCTTCACAATGCTGTGACCCATTAATACAGCTCCTCATGTTGTAGTGACCCCAAGCCATCAAAATTATTTTTGTTGTTACTTCATAACTGCAGTTTTGCTACTGTTATGAACTGTTATGTAAATACCTGTGTTTCCAATGGTTTTAGGTGACCCCTGTAAAAGGGTCAGTTAACCTCCAGAGGGGTTGTAACCCACAGGTTGAGAACCACTCTTCTATATGATTAAAATTCAGTTTTTATCCATCTAGGAGAGGTTAATGTGTTAATATACTAAGGATTATGCAAGGAGCTTAGGTATAATTACTTTCAAGTGGTTCACAGTGTAGAAAAAAAAAAAAACAAAAAAGAAATATGCCAATCCAGCACTTGGGAGGCAAAGGCAGGCAGATCTCTGAGTTTGAGGCCAGCCTGGTCTACATAATGAGTTCCAGGACAGCCAGCGCTACATACTGAAACTCTGTCTCAGAAATACAAAAAAAAAAAAAAAAAAAAAAAAAAAAAAAAAGAAAAAAAAAAAAGAAAAAATTCTGGTCAGGGAAGGGTTGAAATCCATGCTAAATTGGACAACCAAGAAAAAAATTCTGTAAGATTTTATAGAAGGAATAATAGGAGATAAGTTGTGGACATTCATTCTTCAGTAACAGAGAGATGCTTTGATATTTGACCATGCAGGCAAAGAAAGCTCTTGAACATATCTGTGCTCGGCTCAGTTTTGTTTAACGCTAATAACTTTTCATTGGTGAGTGGATGGTTTTAGGGAAATTACCACTACCACAAAAGCTTTCACTCCAGTTTCTTATATAGCTGACTTTTTTTTTTTCACCCCATAGTTTAGGGTTCAACCTGGATAGCCACCTTTGAAGAAGTTTTACATGAGTTACAGATGTCATTCAGTGACTGCTTAGCATGCTCAAGGCCTTGGGATCAATCCCCAGAGCTGCAGGGGTCAGAATGGTGCTTCCCTTAGTACCCTTTTCTAAGCACTCTGTAATAGTCCCCTCACTTGGAAGTCCTTCTTTTCTGAAATGATTTTCATTCTTAGGTGTTGTCTTCTCATTGCATTAGTATGTAAGCGCAATGACAGTAGGAACCTTGCCTGTCATGTTTATCACTTAAGAGTTTCTTTTTTCAATGACTGGTTTTGGGTGGAGAACAGGTAAAACTTTCTGTACTGAATTAGAGAAACAAGTGAACATTGTGAAGAGGACAGCTGATTTTCTTTTCACTTACTGTGATTCATAATATATTTAGAAAAATTAAAGTTGGAGAATGGATGATACTCATTTGCAAGAAGCATTCCTGAAAATTGATCAAGATTAACTGGCAGCAAGTTAAAGGAGAGCTGCTTCAAGTTGTGTAGGATTCCTACTATTCCTTGTCTCTCCAAAGCAGTAAAAGATACATGAATACAAGTTACTATTATAGGGATAATACCAAATTCTTTCTTGTAGATGTAACCAACCGTCTTATTAAAATAAGAAACACAGAACCAATGTAAAAGAGAAAGCCGAGAGGTCAGAGCTCAGAGCTAAAATCTTACCTCCTGCACTGCTCCAACCTCCCAGAAAGAGAGCTACTTCCTGTGTGTCTGTCTTTAAATAGTCTTTCTGTTCTGCCTTCTCATTGGTTGTAAACCCAAACACATGACTGCCTCGTCACTGCCTGTAAGTACAGCCCTCCAGGTCTTAAAGGCATATGTCTCCAATGCTGGCTGTATCCCTGAATACACAGAGATCTACCTAGCTCTTCTACCAAGTGCTGGGATTAAAGGCGTGTGCTGCCACCGCTGCCGCCACCACCACCACCACCACCACGCTCTTGCTATGGCTCTAATAGCTCAGACCCCTGGGCAACTTTATTTATTAACATACAATGAAAATCACATTTCAGTACAAATAAAATACCACCATACTTTCTCCTCTTTTCCTTTTCTTTTTATATCCTTTGAGAATTTCATACAATGAGTTTTGACCATATTCAACCCTTCCTACAACTACTTTCACATCTACCTCTTCCCTACCCACCCAATTTTGTGTCCTTTTTTTTTTTTTTAAATACCCATTAAGTACATGTATTTATAGATGTGTGGCCCTCCTTTGGAGTATGGGCAAGCTAACAGGGGCAACACTCTCTCTTTGCAGCGGCTGTCATTTGCCTGTAGCTCCTCAGATAGGGCTGGGACTTCATGTCCATCTTCCTTCTTCATTCTAGGATTTGGTCTGGCTTGAGCTTGCACAGGGCTTGTGCATGTTCTCATAACCACTGTGAGTTTATATGTGCAGCTGTCCTATGTGTCTGGAAGCTACTGTTTGTATTCATTCACACCACTGGCTCTTCTACAGTGATCCCTGAGCTTTGGCGGAAGAACAGAATAGATGTTGCATTTAGGGCTGAGCATTCTACAGTGTCTTATTCTGTGCACCTTTGGCCATTTGTGGGTCTTTGTGTTAACCTCCATCTAGTGCAAATAGACGTTTCTCTGGTAAAGGTTGAGAGATGATTAATCTGCATCTCTGTGCCATCATATCCTTTCTTATTTATTGAAAAAGAAAATCACAGCTCAGTTTGGTGGTTCGTGCCTGCCTTTGATTCCATCACTTGAGAGGTCAAGGAAGGAGAATTGCTGCAAGTTTTAAATCAGCCTGGGCTATAGACCTTATCTTAACAGAGTCATTTACAGATAGAAATAATTTATACTTTTTATTTGCAACAATATTAATAATCCATTTTATAATTAAATGTGATCAAAATTTGCTAAAACAATGCAGCTGAAGAACTTTGTCTTAGAAAATAGAAATTAGTGAAATGCAACAGAAAAATTTAATTGCAATAAACCAATTATTTTATTATACTTTGGAGGAAAGTACATCTTATTGGCACAGATTAGGAAGTTGGTTCTCTTTCTTCACAATGTGTGTCCTAGAGATGGAACTCATGAGACTTGGTGGCAAGTACTTTTACCTGCTGAGCCATCTTACAGACTCTGAAGGATGCTTTTGTGTAGACGAATTTTTTAAACTGTCTTATTAAATAAAAAACATGGAGCCAAATATAGGGGTGAAAGCCTTAGAGATCAGGGAAATAGTTATAGCCACCAACCTTACCTCTCCAGCTCTGCAGCTACCAAAAGTGAGCTACTTCCTGTCTACCCACACCTTTACTGGCTTGCTGTTCTGACCTTTCATTGTCTCTTAGCCCAGCTACCTCACTTCCTTGTCACTGCCTGTTTGTACAGACCTCCAGGTCTCTATGGTTGGTACTGGGATTAAAGGCGTGTGTCACCATGCTTGGCTGTTCCCTAGTGTGGCCTTGAACACACAGAGACTCTGCCTGCCACGTGATCGGGATTAAGGGTGTGTGCTATCACTGTCTAACTTTTGTGTTTACTTAATGGCTTGCTATTTCCTCTGATCTCCAGGCAAACTTTATTTATTAACATACAAATAAAATATCACCACACTTTTGTGTGCAGAGGAAATAAATCTTTTGCTGCTAACAGTTGAATGCAAGACCTCAAATATAAGGTTCTGGAATTTTCATTATGGGAGGCATTCTATTATTGACTCAAATTCCTTACTCATTGAACTGTTCAGATTTTTTATTTTTTCATTATTATTTTGTTTTTGTAGTGTCCTTTATTGATTTTAGAATCAAGGTAAGATATGTTCCGACTTTTGGATATAAAGTTAATAAAGACCACTGGAATAAAGGTATAAAACAATAGATACAGGCATCAGGTTTTTTTTTTTTTTCAACTTAATTTTTTTCATCTATAAAATGAAGAAAAATACTTCTTGTGTGCTGTGAATGTAGCTTAGTGCTAGACCACATAGTTAGTATAATCAGATGATTTGGGGCCTGTGAGATGACTCAGTGGGTAAACATGTTTGCCATCAAGCCTCACAAGTTGTGTGTATGCTCACACCCACACCCATACATGAGTGAACACACAAAATGTGATACATTTTTAAAAGATGATTTGCCCTGGTTAAGTGGGATTCATCTTAGAGATGCAAATATCTTTCAACATCCAGACATCTATAAATGTAATATATCACATTAGCAGAATAAAGTAAAACACTGTATGATCATTTAAATAGTCACAGACAGCAAAGGGATTTGACAAAATTTAACATTCATTCTTGACAAAAACCCTCAGCAAATTAGGTATAGAAGCAGCATACACCTCAGCACAATAAACCCACTCACAGGACAACCCACAGTTAACTCACACTCAACAGAAAAAAGTTGAAAGCTTTTCTTCTAATAGCTGCATTGTAATAGAAGTTGGAAACAGAGAAGTTAAGAGAAAGGGAGAAAAAAAATCCACTGATATTGGAAAGGAGGAAGTTAAAATTTCCTTGTTTGGAGACTATGTAGACTTCCATGTAGAAAACGCTAGAGATGCCTCTCGGAGATAAAAGCTTTTAGAATAAAGTAGGATTTTAGGATACAGAAAATAAAAACAAAAACAAAAACAAAACCAGAAAAATCAATAGTTTCTGTGCCCTAATTGTGAGCTATCTGAAAAAGAAAGCAAGAAAATAATCCCATATGGTAGCTTCAGAAAATGTGTTTAGGAATAAATTTAAAGAAGTAAACAATCTCTAAACAAAATTACAAAGCATAAATGGCAGGAATGAGACAAAAAAGAAATGGACAGAGATCACATGCTTGTGGGTTGGAAAAATACTGTTAAGATGCTCATTCTACATAGATTAATCTATAGAGTCAATGCAATCTCTATCAAAATATCAATAACATTCTTTATAGAAATAGAAAAATTCTAAACTTTATATGGAAATAGAAAAGACCCTGAGTAGTCAAAGCAATCTAGAGGTACCATAACAGGACTTCAAAGCTATTTTTATCAAAGCAGCATGCTACTAACATACAAAGAAACAGACCAATGTGATAGAACAGGGAACCTGGAAATAAATTCACAAACTGATAGTCAACTGATTTCAAAAAAGTTGCCAAGAATATCCAGTATAGGGATGGCCTTTTCAATAAATAGTGCAGGGAAAACAGAATATCCACATGATCTAAGAATGAATTGAAACTCTCATTTCATAATCATATATAGAAATCAATTGAAAATGGATTAAAGACTTAAATATAAGTCCAGGAATGATAAAGCTACCAGCAGAAAATATATGCTCTGTGGCACTGGTCTGGTGTCTTAGGTTTTTATTGCTGTGAAGAGACACCATGACCACAGCAACTCCTATAAATAAAAACATTTAATTGAGGTGGCTAGCTTACAGTTTCAGAGGTTCAGTCCATTATCATCAGGATAGGGAGCATAGTGGTATGCAGGGAGATGTGGTACTGGAGCTGAGAGTCTTACATTTTGACTCAGAGGCAATGGGAAGTTGACTGAGACACTGGGCAGTATCCTGAGCATAGGAAACCTCAAAGCTTCCTCCCCCAGTGACATACTTCATCCAATAAGGCCATACCCACTCCAATAAAGTCACATCTCCTAATAGTGCCACTCCCTATGAGATTATGGGGCCAATTACATCCAAACTACCACATCTGGGAATGCTTTCTTTAAATATAGCTCCCAGAGCACAAGCAACCAAAACAATAGGGCATATAGGATTATACCAAACTAAACAGCATAGCTAAAGAAACAGTGAACAGAATGAAGAACTTGTAGGATGAAAGGAAATATTTATAAACCATTCACCTGGTAAGAGGTTTCTGTTCAAAATATACAAAGAATTCAACCCAAAAGCTAGAAAGCAAATAACCTGATTGAAAACCAGGTAAAGTACCTAAATAGGCATATATCAAAAGACACACAAATGGCCAGTAGGTAATATATTAAAAATGTTCAGAGAGAAAATGCAAATTTAAAACACAATGAGATGTACTGCCCCATACTTGCTAGAATACCCATCACAATTGTTAGAGAGGGTATGGCAAAACGTGTACCTTTATATTCTTGGTGGGAATGCAACTTAGTTTGGTTATTAGGGAAAATAGTATGGTGGTTCCACAAAACACTAGATGGCCACATAATCCAGCAGTTCCAATGCTGGGTATATATGCAAAGGAAATAAAGTTAGTGTGTCCAAGAGACAGCTACATTCCCATGTTTATTGCAACATTATTTGGAATAGCCGAGACATGAAATCAACTGAAGCGTCCATTAAATGATAAATGGATGAAGAAAATATTCCTTTCTCCCCCATCTACAACTCTTCCCTGCCTCTAGCCTGCTGGTTTATCCCATTTTATGTTCGCCTTCAAGTGAGCCAATTGCTCAGTATCTGTCTCTCTGTCTCTTTCTCCCAGTCTCTCTACACACACATGTAGAGAGACCACATACACACATATTCTTGGTTCTAGTACTCAGGAAAACTCGAATACAGAGGTTGTTGGGAAGACTATTACAGAAACTGGAATTAATTTTATTCTCGATTTATTCAGAACACTGATAATTTTAAAAGCTATTAATTAAAAAAGATTGCCTACCTGGGGATAGTAATTCATGCTTGTAATCTCCCAGTACTTGTGGAGGCTAACACAGGCAGATCATAAATTCAAAGCTAGTCTGGAATACATAGAAATTCAAAACCAGCCTGGGCTACATGAGACCTTGTTTGAAAAAAATAATGAAAATGTGGTACATAAACACAATGGAATTTTATTCAGCCACAAAGAAAAATGAAGTTATGAACTTTTCAGGCAAGAGGATGGAACTGGAAAATATATTAAGTGAGGTGACCTTGGCTCAGAAAGACTAATAGTTCATGCTCTTTCTCATGCAGATCCTAGCTTCTGAGTTTTATGTATCTGTTTTATGTGGTAGTAAGTGTATATAAAGGACAAGAAGCTGGAAGGGGGCATTGTGGAGAGCTTCAAGAAAGAGGTATAGTAGAACAGATGTCCTATAAAAATGTCTTAAGAAAATTAATGGGGGTGGATATTGGAAATAGAAAAGTTTAAACAGGGATGGACATACTGGGAATGGAAGAGTTTAAGCAGGGATGGATATACTGGGAATAGAAAAGTTTAAGCAGGGATGGATATACTGGGAATAGAAGAGTCTAAGTAGGGATGGATATACTGGAAATAGAAAAGTTTAAGCAGGGATGGATATCCTGGGAATAGAAAAGTTTAAGCAGGGAGATGAGGAGAGGAGATTCAACTCGAACCAAAGATGTTTGGAAAAGCCATTTAAAAAAAAAAAAACCCTGCTATTTAGTAAGGAGAGAGAGAGAGAGAGAGAGAGAGAGAGAGAGAGAGAGAGAGAGAGAGAGAGAGAGAGAGAGCGCTAGGCATGGTGGAATGTGCCTTTAATCCCTGCACTCAGGAGGCAGGTGGATCCCTGGGAGTATGAGGCCAGCCTGGTTTATAGAGTGAGTTCCAGGACAGCTAGGGTTATGTAGATAGACCCTGTCTTAAAACAAATATAACAAAGCAAAACAAAATTATCCAAAACAAAACAAACAAATAATAATAAAAGTTTGAATGGAGGTACTCTGTATGGGTGGATAAAGCTATTCCTAGAGCCACAGGTAAAAATAAAATGAAATACCTGATTGTAGATAATTTTTAAAGTGTAATTACAATGCTTCAAACGATATAGCACTGTTTTTCTGAGTTCTGCACTTTCTTGCAATCAGATCTCAGTATCCATGAAAGGAGACTGTAAAGAGGAACTAGAACTATTCAAGTCTACAGATGATGAAACCAAAGCATGATGAGATCCATGTTTAGGGTCTTGCCCTAAAGTTGCACAAGGCAGGGAGTAGATGCCAGCACAAACTCCCTTGCCAAGTCTTTGAAATTCATTTGCTTCATGCCTCCTGTGCTAGGAATTTCATACTTTGATTCTGATCCATGTTCAGGCAGTGAATCAGAGCTGTGCTTGCTGTATGGTTAGATACTCTCTTTGTTTTTAGTAATTTTGTCACAAATTGAAATATAAATTCAAAGGACCATGTGGTGGTCTGAAGGAGAATGGCCCCCATAGGCTTTTTGATTTGAATATTTGATCACTGGGGAGTGGTACTATTTGAAAAGATTAAGAGGCCTTGTTGTGACACTGGGGGAGGACTTTGAAGTTCCAAAAAGCCCATTACAAACCCAGTGTCTCGCTCTTCCTGCTGCTTGTGCATCCGGATGTAGAACTCTCAGCTCCTTCTCCAGTTCCATGTCTACCTGTGTGCCACCATGCTTCTTACCATGATGACAATGAACTAAACCTCTGAACTGTAAGCCAGCCCCAATTAGATGTTTTCCTTTATAAAAGCTGCTGTGGTCATGGTGTCTCTTCATAGCAATAGGACAGACACTAAGACAGACCACTTTAAGAAAGAGAATTTCAAATATCTGTATTGTATGTTTCCCATGTTTTCATTTTCATATTCTGGTTGCTGAGCATCCTCCAGAAGAGATAATACTTGTAACTATACAAATAAAGATGTCTCTGTTTAGGTGGAAATGATAAAAAAAGAACAAAGAATTGTTCTTTATTTATTTTTTGGCTAATTCACCATATTTTCCTGAAGATCCACTCCCTCCTCTTTTTGACTCTCAGGTGTCATTTATATTAGAACTTCACATTTTGTTTTAGAAAGTGTTCTTTATTATCTTCAGGTGAGAACATTTAAAAAATTTGGCTCTTTTCTGCATGTTTTTACTACTAATCATAAGCCAGTAATAAATCTAGCTAGATCTGGGAAGTAACTGGTGAGAAAAGTCCCTAAGTTAAGTGTAGACATCAATGGTTGATTCTGACACCTTTCTGATTACAGTTGAATTCTCACATCTCATATCAGCCAAAGGGAAAGTGTACATATTGACAAACCACCAACTCAAAAAGCCAGAAGGAGAAAACCAGAAAGATTGGAACCAGCTCAAGATTCAAAGCAAAAGCAAAGATTTTTGAGAACTTGGAGAACTGAGAATTCAGGGAAAGACAGCATGTAGTTTTTCTTTCTTTCTTTCTTTTTTTTTTTTTTTTTTTTTTTTTTTTTGGTTTTTGGTTTTTGGTTTTTTGAGACAGGGTTGTTTCTCTGTGTAGCTTTGCGCCTTTCCTGGAACTCATTCTGTAGCCCAAGCTGGCCTCAAACTCACAGAGATCCGCCTGCCTCTGCTTCCCAAGTGCTGGGATTAAAGGCGTGTGCCGCCACCACCGCCCAGCTAGTTTTTCTTATTCTTAAAAAAAAAAAAAAAAAAAAAAAAAATCAAACTCAGAGCTCACAAGTTGGGTCTAGAAATCCCACCATCTAAGACTGGAAGTACAGGCCAGCTGCCATCCCCACTCAGTACTGACTCAGGTTCTGGGGCTCCAAACTTGCACAGTAAGTGCTTTAACTACTGAGTCATCTCACCATCCCTAGTTTATTTTAATAATAGGAAAAGTTATAGTCTTGACAGTCTCTATTAGATTTAGTCAAGACAGACAAACGGAATCATGCAGACCATGAATGTGAAATGTGCTTCTGTCCTCCTGAGGGAAACAATCTATAAAAGAATGCTAGGGCTATTACAAAAAGGTGTTTTCTACTGGGATAGCAGTATGTGAACAACAGCCAACCAGCTGGCTCAGCAGCTAGGCGTGGGGGCAAACTTTTTAATCCCAGCACTCAGGAGGCAGAGGCAGGTGATCTCTGTAAATTCAGGGCCAGACTAGTCTATATATCAAATTCCAGGAAGGGATGAACTCATAGACCCTTCCTCAAAAATAAATACATGCACACATGTGTGTGTGTGTGTGTGTGTGTGTGTGTGTGAGAGAGAGAGAGAGAGAGAGAGAGAGAGAGAGAGAGAGAGAGAGAGAGAGAGAGTGTCAAGTTAAGGTAAAAATGCTTTTTTGCATGAAAAAGTAAACAGATCTGGTGAGATGGCTTAGCAGGGTAAAATACACACACACACACACACACACACACACACACACACACACACACACAACACACACCAGTAGAACCTGGAATGGTGGCACAAATCTGTAATTCCAGCACCCAGGAGATAGAGGGAGAAGAGTTGCTCTAAGTTTGAGAGCAGCCTGCATCATACAGCAGTTCAAGCCAGCCAAGGCTACTTAGCAAGACCCTGTGTCGAAACAAACCAACAAAAGGATCATCAAGAAAAACAAGCTATTCCTTGCCATTGGCACTATCAATAGAGCAAGCAGTGCTCATGAAAGCTGAGGTTAGTTTTTGTTTCAAATCTATGATCTGCCTAGCACACTGTCTGGATCCTATGGCTAATAAACACTTGCTGAATTGTTACTGTGATATAAGAAGTACTATGAGTCTCTCTCAAGCAAGGTCCTGGGTCAATCCATAATAATAATAAATGCAGATGTTTACCATGTTTCACTCTGTGTTCCAAATATTTCATAAGTGTATACCAATCTTAGGAGGTAGTTGATATTATTTCTTTAATAGACAAGAAGACATAGACACAGAAAAATAAGTAAATGGGTTTCAGAGCTATAAACTAGCTGGGCGGTGGTGGCACACACCTTTAATCCCAGCACTGGGAGGCAGAGGCAGGAGGGTTTCTTTGAGTTCGAGGCCGGCCTGGAGTTCCAGGAAAGGCGCAAAGCTACACAGAGAAACCCTGTCTCGAATCCCCCCCCCCAAAAAAAAAAGCTATAAACTATACTACCACATTTCTAAATTAGAAAAAAGAACCCTGGGGTAACTAGCTACATTAAACAGGAGTTGACTACCTGTTTGGCCCAAGAACAAGGATGTCTGCTAGCCATAGAATGGAGTGACTCATTCCCTCATACAGCTTGGGTAGTGGGTAACAGAGCAGTGGATTTCAGAGGGTCATCAATCCTTGGGCTACTATTAAGGAGATTGCAGAGAGCCAAAGTGAGGGAAGCAAGGAGAAGGAGGATGAAGAAGAGTGGAAGGAGGAAAGAGAGGAAAACAGAAAGAGTTAAGTCAAGGACAAAACTTGGCAAGGAGGATGGGGTAAATAACAGATGGCTCCAGAGAATCAAGTTGACCTTTTAGTAGTGGCAGCATGCTTAAACTTAGAATTTTAATATTTCTCCCTAATTCTTAAAATCTGACAAGTAGTAATGATCATGGCTAAGAAAATGTCTGCTATGGGGTGTGAAATGTGCTTCCCTGGACCAATTTATATGCTGAAGTTTTAATTCCCCAGGTGACAGTTTAAGAAGTAAGGCCTTTGGGAGGTGATTAGATCAAGAGGGGAGATCCCTTATTAATATGGTAAGTGCTCTGATGAAGGACCAAGGGAGCTTGTTTTGCTTCTTCATCATAGACACAAAGAGGAGAACCACCTATGAATCAGAAGCAGGGCCCTTACCTGACACTGGATCTGCTGGGACTTTGGTTTTGGACTTCCCAACCTCCAGATTAAGAAAAAAAAAATTTGCTATAGTTAAAAAATTGCCCAGTGAATGGTAATGTTATACCCACCCAAGTGGACTAATATACTTTTAAATCAATCTTTTCTAAAAATATATTCAAGTGGTATATGAAATTTAGTTTAACTTAATGAATTTAAAATTTTTGTTTGGCATGTTTCTAAAATGGAGGCAATCAAGAAGAAACGGTCTTGGTTAGATTAAAGTATTTTTTTTCTTTTCTTTCTGATTAACTCAAGAGGTTTGCCTTGCCAGCTCTCTTGGTTCAACCATTACAGAGAGAGTCAAAGAAAGACAGTGTCTTAGTTAGGGTTTCTATTGCTGTGAAGAGACACAATGACCATGGCAACTCTTATAAAGGAAAACATTTCATTGCAGTGGCAGCTTACAGTTCAGAGGTTCAGTCTATTATCATCATGGCAAAGAGTATGGCAGCATGCAACCAGACATGGTACTGGCTACATCTTCATCAGAAGGCAACAGGAAGTGAACTCAAGCAATGGGGGTTTGGGCATATATGAGACCTCAAGCCCACCCCCACAGTGACATACTTCCTCCAACAAGGCCACACCTACTTCAACAAAGCCATACCTCCTAACAATGCCACTCCTTATGAGATTATGGGGGCCAATTACACTCAAACTACCACATTCTACTCCCTGGCCCCCATAAGCTTGTAACAATATCAATGCAAAATGTATTTAGTACAACTTCAAAAGTCCCCATAATCTATCACAGTCTCAACAATGTTTTAAAGTCCAAAGCTTAAAGTCTCTTCTGGGATTCATGTAATCCCTTAACTGTAATCCCCTGTAAAATCAAAATAAAAAAACAGATCACATACTTCCAACATATAATGACACAGGATATACATTACTATTCCAAATGCAGGGAAGGGAGTATATTGGGGGAAAATACAGGACAAAAAGCAAGACTGAAAACCAGCTGGGCAAACTCCAAACTCTGCATCTCCGTGTCTGATGTCAAAACACTCTTCAGACCCCCAACTCTGTTCATCTTTGTTGACTGCAACACACTTCTTCCTCTTGGGCTGGCTCCACTCCCTGTTAACAGTTCTCCTCAGCAGGTATCCCATCTCTAACATCTTGGGGTCTCCAAAGCAATCTAGGCTTCACCTTTACAGCTTCACAGAATGGCCTCTCTAGGCCTCCATGCAGGGGCACCCCTGACACATGTCTGGCCTCAGTGGCTTTCCTTAGGTGTGGAGGCAAATTCCATAACCTGTTTCTTCTATCCTTAACTCTAAAGCCAGAACCATGTGACTGAAGCTGCCAAGTTCTGCTGCTTGCCATGGCTAGAATATGGCCCCCTTGTTCAATTACATCTTCACCAGCTTTCTGATTTTGATGGTTACATTCACTGCCTAAGTCTGGCTGTCCTTGGACTTGCTCTGTGGACCAGGCTGGCCTTAAACTCAGAGATCCACCAGACTTTGCCTCTGGGGTGCTGGGATTAAAGGCATGTACCACCACTTCTGGCTCTAAACTTTTAATTCCTTTTCACAGTTGGAAATTTAGCTGGGTAGGATCTTGCCCTGAGGTCACCATTCCCTTCATTCAATTTCTTAATCCATTTGTCTCCTTAAACACAGGATTTAGCTCTATTCCATTTCCTGGTGGCCCTTTTCCCAATCTGTATTTTTATTTGCGCAGCTTGCGTTTTTTCATTATAAATCTTCATCAGAGTCATTACTAATAATCACATGATAGAGTCTATACTAGGCTGCTTTGAGATTTCCTCTGCCCAGTGGAATTAATCCAAAACTCTTCACTTTAGCTTCAGGCAGACTTTTCAGACAAGGACAAAAGCAGCCACATTCTTCACCAAAATATTACAAGACCAGTCTCTAGGCCACATACTAACACTTTTCTCCTCTGAAACCTCTTGATCCCCACAGTTTAAAATCACTCTCAGCACCACTATCTTCCATGCTCCTACTAGTATGGCCCATTAAGCAATGCTTAAAGCATTCCACTGCTTTCCTGACCCAAAGTACCAAAGTCTAAATTCCTCCAAACAAAAGACATGGTCCAATTTATCACATCAATACCCTACTCTTGGTATCAACTTCTGTCTTAGTTAGGATTTCTATTACTGTGAAGAGATACCAGACCATGGCAACTCTTATAAAGGGAAACATTTAAATGTGGTAGAGGCTTACAGTTTAGAGGTTTAGTCCATTATCATGGCAGGGAGCATGGCAGTATACAGGCACACATGGTGCTGGCTACATCTTCATCAGAAGGCAACAGGAAGTGGACTAAAGCACTGGGTGTGGTTTGGGCATATATGAGACCTCAAAGCCCACCTCTACAGTGACATACTTCCTCCAACAAGGCCAGACCTGCTCCAACAAAGCCACATCTCCTAATAGTGCCATCCCCTATGAGATTATGAGACCTGATTACATTCAAACTACCATAGATAGGCTTCTTTTTTTTGTATAATTTATTTATTTTTATGTGCATTGCTGTTTTGTCTGCATATAGACCCCCTGGAACTGGAGTTTCAGACAGTAATGAGCTACCATGTGGGAGCTAGGAATTGAACCTGGGAGAGTAGCCAATACTCTTAACTGCTGAGCCATCTCCCCAGACCCAAAGATAGGGCATAGGAGAAAGGCATTAAAAAAAAGGCTTATTTTCTTTTATGTGCACTAGTTATTCCCCAGGACTCATATACTGGAACCTCAGAGAACAAAGGGGTAAGAAGTACTAGTCTAGGAAAGTGCCATAGTCAGGAGGGCTGTGGAGCAGATCTCATGACCCTAAAACATTAATCAGCATGTGTTAAAACAGGAAGTCACATTTTAAAGATTTAAATTTTCTTGTTTGTACTTTCTGTTGAATTTCCTTCTGGAGTCCATTATGTTTTAATAACTCATTTTGTGTAGAAAAGTTCAATTGCACTAAAAATGTGATATAAATTGTTATTTACTAGTATGTATCTGAAAGAAATTTGAGACAGTACTGTATGCATCCAATAATAACTACTGAATGTCTGCCATGTGCTGGCACTGTGTGAGATGCTGGGGATGGAATAATGAAGGTAGGCAGAAGTCATCTCTGCCTTCATGTTAACTAGAAGTTCCTTGGAAGAAAGACAACTGACAAAGAAACTGAAGTGTGATGTGTTATAAAACAGGAAGTCCAGGGTACTAGGGTATTAGGGGATAGAGAAGCTGGAGAAATGGAAACAGGTTCTCTGGCCATTAGGAGAGAGAGTAGCTAAAAACAAGCAAACAAGAAACTTGCAAAGAAATCAAAAGCCAACATAAAAACCTGGGTTGGTCAAGAATGGGTCATAATAGATGAAGACCCATGAAACCAAGATTTGATTTACTTGACGAGGTTGAATAGGTGAGGGTCCTATTTTTCTTTCTGGGCCTTCTGTCTAGAGAATAGGAACATTCTGAAGAAGTTGGTCTATTATCTTTATAGATTAATACTGTGAAACATGAGCTAGCAAGATGGGTCACTGGTAAAAGTGCTTGCTGTGCGAAGCTGACAACCTGAGTTTCATCCCCAGAAACCATGGGAGAAGAGAAGTGACTCCTGAGAGTCTGCTGTAGAACATGCAAACCCACAATCACACACAACAGTAAGTAAAAATAAAAACTGTTAGGTGCAATAAGCATACAGAATGTGAGAAGTGTGGTTTACTATTTCCCAAATTGCTGTTAGTCTTCTGGGAGAAACATTGTATAAACATAAAATTAGTCGGGCGGTGGTGGCGCACACCTTTAATCCCAGCACTTGGGAGGCAGAGGCAGGCAGATCTCTGTGAGTTCGTGGCCAGCCTGGACTACAGAGTGAGATCCAGGAAAGGCACAAAGCTACACAGAGAAACCCTGTCTTGAAAAACAAAACAAAAAACATACAAACAAAAAACCAAAAAAAAAAAAAAACCCAAAAAACATAAAATTAAAGAAACCTAGGCCGACCTAGTTTAGCAGGGAGTATGAAGGCCAACCTTGTCTAAAGGGAGTGTGGAGGCTGACCTTGTCTAAAGGGAGTGTAGAGGGTGACCTTGTCTAAAGGGAATGTGGAGGCTGACTCTGTCTAAAGGGAATGTGGAGGCTGACCTTGTCTAAAGGGAGTTGTGAGGCTGACCTTGTCTAACAGGGAGTATGGTTATATGGAAGAGTTTTTGTTTCAGACAAGGTCTCTTTGTAAGTGCTAAGCTCAAGGTACTGTTCTGCCATCATCCACATAGCTAGGACTGTTGACTCACTACTGTGCCTAGCTGACTTTGTTTCCAGAATTATATTTTGGGGATTTTATCCTTTAGGGTTTTAAACTTTAGGTATTTCAGCTGGAGGAAGTTATTGGCAGAAATGAAAAGAAATAACATAATCTTATAAAAGTACTAAATTGACAACCTAAGGACTAATGAACAAGTCTTGGGTCTATCCTGGCACATCAGCATGCTTCTATAGTCACAGCACTCAGGAGGCAGAGGAGGAAGGATCACAAACAAGTCTGAAGTCAAAGTAGTCAATACAGCTGGATACCAAGCCAGCCAAGACTATGTAATGAAGTACAGTCTGAAAAAACAAGTCTTGAGTCTAAATCTAAGCCAGTATTTCTCAATCCCAACACTATTGACATATAAGGGCCAAATGATTCTTTGCTATGGGAATCTGCTTCCTTTGACTTTGGGTTTATTAGTATTGTAGGGTTTATTAGTATTGTGTGGTTTGACTAGGTTATCTTTTATGTTCTTTCCAGCTCCTGAATCCTAGGAGATGGGGAAAGACACTTTAATGTTAAGTGTTTCCTGTACTTCAGGCACTTTCATATATTATTCAATTCTCACAACTCATTGAGGAAAGTATTACAAGCCTCACTGTACAGCTAAAGTTTAAAAAGTTTATTCAAAGTTATATAGTTAGAAAACAAATTTTAGGCCAAAATTCAAATCCAAATTTGACAAAATCCTTGAATTTTCTGTATTCATAAACAGAAAGTTTCATGTAAATGCTTTAAAAATTATTATAATCTCAAAGAATTATAAAATAGTACAGTGTTTAGGGCTGGGGAGATGGCTCAGTGGTTAAAAGCACTGGCTGTTCTTCCAGAGGACCTGAGCTCAATTCCCAGCAACCACATGGCAGATCACAACTGTCTGTAACTCCGGTTCTAGAGGACCTAACACCCATGCCAAAACACCAATGCACAAAAAATAAAAATAATAAAAAATAGTACAGTGTTTAATTATGGTTATGCTAATAAAAGCAAGGAAACTAAATCTGGAAAAAAACCCTATTTTTTTTTTTAAAGAACTAGCTAAAATATAGCCAATATAACCAGCAATATATTCTACAGTACAATGGCAATCCTTTGTGGGTATGTCTGTCTGTCCATATGTATGGACAGAACTAGTGACATAGCTAACAAGTGACATTCCTTGGACTCCAGTTTCACTTAGGATTCTAGATTCATTCCAATGTGTTGCATTAAGAGAAATTCAAAACTAAAATATGAGAAAAGATGCATGGAATGTAATGTGCTGTGTGGACTTGTTAGAGATGATGCATGTGACTCTGCAGTTAGTTGCCTTTTCTTTCTTTTTCTTTTTCTTTTTTTGGTTTTTCAAGACAGGGTTTCTCTGTGTAGCTTTGCGCCTTTCCTGGAACTCACTTGGTAGCCCAGGCTGGCCTTGAACTCACAGAGATCCGCCTGGCTCTGCCTCCCGAGTGCTGGGATTAAAGGCGTGGGCCACCACCGCCCTGCTTTACAAGTGGTTGTGAGCCACCATGTGGTTGCTGGGAATTGAACTCAGGACCTCTGGAAGAGCAGTAGGTGCTCTTAACCACTGAGCCATCTCTCCAGCCCCTATTAGTTGCCTTTTTCTAACAGCAGCAGCAACATTGATAATGTGATTGCATGGTGAACAGCACTGGTGGTAACTACAGCCATAAGGTGGGAGCTTTTCTAATCACAGTAGATATAAGAGTGGTTATGAGTACTAAAGATGATTCCAAATAGTGGGACCTATAGCTCTCTCCTTTAGTCTTTTCAATGGGTTTCTAGACATTAAGTCTATTGTATTACATCTTTTCTTATTTTTGCCTAAACTAGCAGTCTTAGTTAGGGTTTTATTGCTGTGAAGGGCAATGACCACAGCAACTCTTATAAGGAAAACATTTAATTGAGGCTGGCTTACAGTTTTAGAGGTTTAGTCCATTACTGTCATGGCGAGAAGCATAGCAGCATGCAGGCCTGGTGCTGAAGAAGGAGCTAAAAGTTCTACATCTTAATCCACAGTCATCAGGAGACTGTGTACCACATTGGCCATAGCTTGAGCATAGAAGACCTCAAAGCCCACCCACACAGTGACACATTTCCTCCAACCAGGCTACACCTCCTAATAGTGCCACTGTGTTTGGGCCAAGCATTCAAACACATGAGTCTATGGGGGCTGTTCCTATTCAGACCACCACACTTGCCTTCATTTTCTTTTATGCAACTGAACCTATATATGCAGTAATAACAAAAGTTGTAGCTGGGAATGGTGACTCACATCTTTAATCCCAACATTTTGGAGGTTAAAGCAGGAAGATCACCATCAACTCAAGGCCAGCCAAGACTACATAGTGAGTTTTAGGCCATCCTGAGTTACAGTTTGAGACCCTATTCCTCCCAACCTGCAGACCAAAACCAACCAAACAGAAGTGTGTGTATTAGTTTGGGTCTTTGTTAACCAAAATCAACTTGGGGAGGAAAGGGTTTATTTACATCTCCTGATCACAGTCTATCATTAAGGGCAGGAACTTTAGGGCGAAAAGCTGCTTACTAGCTTGCTTGCTTCCTTGCTCATCTTCAGCTACCTTTTATATATACCCCAGGCCTCCCTACCCAGGGATGACACCATACAGTGTCATCAACTAGCAATCAAGAAAATGCCTCCACAGACATGCCCACAGACCAATCTTTTAGAGGCAGTTTCTCAATTGAGGTTCCCTCTTTCCAGATGTTTCAAGTTGATAACCAAGATGGGCAGTGGTGGTGCACACCTTTAATCCTAGCACTCTAGATGCAGAGCAGGTGGATTTCTGTGAGTTTGAGGCCAGCCTGAGCTGTTACACAGAGAAACCTTGTCTTCAAAAACCAAAAACCAAAAACCAAGATGAAAGCATTGACAATCAAATTTAGGCATCAGGATGTAAGCAACAGATTTTTCCGGAAACAGGAATGTTGGATGAGTTATCTAAACTGGTTGTATCTGAAAACAGTGAGGATTTGACTTCTATTAGAAAGCTGGGAGTTCATGATATACGTAGGAGAAATTCATTTAAATATCACCTATGAATTGCTAAGACAGTGAGATTAAGACAGGTATCATCTTTGTTATCACATGGAGGGGTCTCTCGGGAATACAATCACAGCAAAGGAAGGCAGAACCAAGAGATGATAGGGGATTCTTAAAAATTCAAGTCCTTGGATCTAGGTCTACCCATTAATTCCAGTTACATGAGAAAATATACTATTTTTGTTAAAAAATATTACCTGTGGTTATGTGGAATGAAGAGCCTATTAAAGGAAAGTCTTTGATGGGCCAACTGACAACAGTTATAGACTGTTATGGAAATAATAAAAGACACAAAAAGTAGGGTTTGTGCTGGATGTTCCTGTGTAAAAATTTTACAGAAAATTATACTCAAGATTCCAGATTCTCAGTCGAGCAGTGGCAGCACACACCTTTAACTCTAACACTTGGGAGGCTGTGGCAGGCAGATCTCTGTGACTTTGAGGACAGCCTGGTCTACTAAGAGATTTCAAGGGTAGCAAAGGCTACATATAGAAACCCTGTATCAAAAAATGGAGGGGGGGAGAAGATTGCAAATTCTCAGCTGAGAGCATGTTCACAAAACCAGGGGCTTTCTAGTATTGCTTTAAAAATGTCTTGTCTCCAAAGCTACAAGTCTAACACCAAAAGCAGAAGCAGATTATGAGTCAGTGGAATGCTGAATTACAGAGGTAAAATTAACATTGATGTATGGTGTGAACACTAGGATATTCACTGGAAAAGAATGAAACTTCAAAAATGACTTCCCATTCCCACAAAATATTGAGTGTTCATTGCCCACAGCAGTCCCTTTCCCCTCCTAATGAGGGTGGACTTTCCTAGCTTGAAAATCCTATTGTACTTTCATGGTAGTCAGTCTCCAAAAAAGCCCAATGATTTCAACTTTTATTAAATCCCTATGTATACCATCTCTTTCCACTCTAAGGTAGACTGACCTATGTTACCTGTGGAATATTGCACAAATGACGCTGATGTCATTATTGCTGAAGCAATGTAAAAAAATATTGTAGTTTCCAATTTGTTCTCTCTTTGGTGTGGGAAAAGTCAAAGGCCATGTTTTGAGGATGGCAATGAAATCTTCAGCCAACATCCAGCATTACTTTACTTGACATGTCAGTGAGCTATCTTTAAATCAGTTCTATCAGCTCTGGTCAACTCTTCTTATGCCTGTTACCTCCACTGACACCTTGATACCAATTGACAAGGGAACCTAAACCAGAACTACCCAGCTAATCCCACATTACAGGCCTAAAGTTTTATACAGGACAATCATTATTTTTAGTTGCTAAATTTTGGTAATTTGCTATACAGTAATAGATAATACAGAGCTCATCTTGCATGGAATACCAGCTTTCCTTTTTTAGCCTACTACCCCTTCACTAGCTGTAGGTATTAAATTGAGGCAGACCCTAGTATTCTCCAGGCAATCAGTTACAAAGTAAACATGAGAGAAGGATTACATGGCAGAAGAATGACAAGATTTTGCTAAGTCACAGAAGCAAAATGCTGAGGAATATGTGTTCTTTGTAGGAAAATGTAATTTTATTACACTGGTTTTATTGATGATATAAGAATACTTGCTTACAAGAGATCCTGGGGACACTAGTTTGGGTAGTTAGAAGGGTTATTGTGCTAATTAAAAACAAGATTCATCCAATGACTAAAACAAAATAAAGTTGAGTGCCAACATTTTTTTGTTTGTTTTATTTTTGAGACAGGGTTTCTCTGTGTAGCTTTGGAGCCTGTCCTGGAACTCACTCTGTAGCCCAGGCTGGCCTCAAACTCACAGAGATCCACCTGCCTCTGCCTCCCGAGTGCTGGGATTAAAGGCGTGTGCCACTACCGCCTGAACATTTTTTTTAAAATATAAGATTGAAGACAAGTTCCAGAGTCTGGGTTGTTATTTGTACATGATCATCTATTCCTGTCCTAACTAGGCCTAAAGCACGTTATCTCCCACTAGAATGTGAAGAAATAGACTGGTAGAATAAATCAAGCAACTGTGAACATTAGCTGTCCTGGAACTCACTTTGTAGACCAAGCTGGCCTCCAACTCACAGAGATCTGCCTGCCTCTGCCTCCCCAAATGCTGGGATTAAAGGCGTGGGCCACCATGCCAGGCTCAAAACGAGCATTCATATATCAGTGTTCATGAAGGACCCCAAAGTGGCAGAGGGTAGGTGGCAAGATGTAATGGCTATAGTCACACTGCAAATTATAAAATAGGGTCAGGAATGGTGATTGAAGTGTTTGGCTTACAGATCTTTGGTTGTTTTGTGGCTGATTAGTTTCCAGTATTAAAGTACATGGCACCTCACTAAGAAATTAAAGATTTGGGCAAATGAACAAACTCTAACTTAGGCCTGACTGAGAGGCCTCACTAAGGGGAAGAGCTCTCACTAATTTCTTAGTCTTGGGAAATTCAGACACAGAAAGCCTTGTGTATAGAGTACTGAGGAACGATCTTGCATATCAAGGATATCTGAAGTAACATACATAAATATTTCTCTCACCCTTCACTAAAAGGGATATATAAAAGTAAATCCATGCACAGGAGATAGGCATATATCACATCTTTAAACAAATTATCAAACAGTAGTGTTAATCCCTATGCTCACAAGACTCACTGATCTAACTATACCCCATTATCCACAAAGAGCTGGGCTTTAGAACTCTTAAATGGCTTTCTAAACTTAGCTAGCTTCAACGTCAGCAGGGAGGGAGTACTTTTCAAATTTACAGTGCTGCCCAAAACAGGGTTTAGCAAATTATAATCTAAGGGCAAATATTTCCCACATCCTGTTTTTGTACAACCTTTGGGAATGTTTTTATGATGGGCAGTAGTGGCCCACGCATGCCTGTAGTCCCAGCACTTGGAGGCAGAGGCAGGAAGATCTGTGAGCTCAAGGTCAGCCTGATCTACAGAATGAGTTCCAGGACAGCCAGGGCTACACAAGAAACTCTGTCTTGAAAATTCACCCCCTCACATTTTTTTTTTTTTTTTTTTTTACACTTTAGAAGAGTTACAAACAAAGGCAAAGAATACATGACAGGCCAGTACCTACACATCCTTTACATTTTCATTCTACTCTTCATCCCTGTCCTACAGCATTATGCTTAGTGAACTAGCAGCAGCAAACATCAAGTGCTGCTTCTCTCATCTGTTACGCTTGCTGATCCAACTCATAACATATTTTGCTTTCTGGTCCCTTAACTTTGATCTTTGCCTAGAGATCTTAGTATCCATGGAAGTAATAATACTCTCCCCAGAAAAAACTCTCCCCAGAAAACCCAAGAATGGCCTAACCTTCACTTAACTGAAAGTTTATATTATTGTTGGATTATTTTGGTGTTTTTTTTTTTCTCTTTTTTAGAGACAGGGTCTTCCTACACAGCCCTGGCTGTCCTAGAACTCACTATGTAGAGCAGGTGGCATGTGCCACCACATCTGGCCTTATTTTGGGCTTCTTATGCCACTGGAACAATGAAAGAAAACAGAGTTCCATTTAGCCAGGGGAAATATGGTTGCTGCTACATACCAAAAAAGAATGAAAATGGTTTGAAAGAGACACAGCCATTCACCTTGTGTTGCCAAATAGAGTGAGAAATGTTAAAAGGAGTCTTAGTAATTCATTCAAGCGGAAATACTAGGGACTCAAAAATTTCAAGATTGAGGGTTATAAATTCATTGAAAACTCAAATCCACAAAATACAGAAGGTAACACAACATAATAAATAGGTGTAGAAATAAGGATAGAGCAACTATCAATCTCCTTTTATTTAGCACCCATCTATACATGTTAATCATTAACATTGACTTTATTTTTTTGTTCTAGTATATATAAGTCATATTTCTAATTTTTATAATGGCTTCGTTTTTTTAAAATTAATTTTAATCATTATTCCATGTTAACATTAGGGGATTCTTTGTGAAGGTTATTTTTGAGATTTCTGTAAATCTAAATGTACTTCATAATAAAGTATTCTTTACATATGTATGTTATGTTATGCAGACATGAATATGTATGTATGTGTGTGTGGGGGGAGTTGTGTGTGTGTGTGTGTGTGTATTTCACTATAGTTTTTGTGGGGTTTTTTTTGTTTTTGTTTTTTTGAGACAAGGTCTTGCTATGTAGCTTGCCCAGTCTGGAACTCACTATGTAGACTATGCTGGTCTTGAACTCACAGAGATATGCCTGTGTCTGCCTCCCAAGTTCTGGGGTTAAAGGTGTGCAACCATTACACCCAGTTTTACAGTGTTGGGGACTGAACCCAGAACTTCATACACTTGAGGCACTCTACCAACTGAGCCAAACCCTCAATTAGTCTTTTGGAGTAACTAAAAAATGTTTCTGAAACTTACTCTTCCAGTTTTGTTACTTTATTCTTCTTTGGAACACATGCTGCTTTATTTGTAATTTATTTATTTATTTTTGACAGTACTGAGTATTCAATCTAGGATGTTTTACATGTGAGGCAAATGCTTTCACTACGAGCTACAGCTCTTGTCCCAGACAAATATCTAGTTTTTTGTTGTTTTGAACTGGTTCAGAATGTCCTCAAAAATTATAAATCCACTCATAATCTAAACTTGGACTTAATAATAATAATAATAATAATAATTATATATAATAATAATAAAAAACTCAGTGTTATGGTTACCTGGAAAATTCAAATTTGTGGCAAGGCTCAAAGTATTTTTTCCTGTATTAGTTCTTGAGTCATACATCTTTGGTCATTATTTCTTAACTAGATTTATACTGTATCTTGTACATGCTTTTATTATTTACAAATGTCTATGTCCTTCCCTGACTAAACTATGAGTAAATTAACAAATGAAAGATATGTTCTCCCACAGTCTATTCATTGTACCAGGATATCTACTAAATTATTTTCTTTAGCCTTGCTGAAAAGTAACTTCCCCTTATACTTTTTTTAAAAAGGAAAATTCAGATACTGCTGAAATTTGGCAGTTATCACAAACAAAAAATGAAAAGTTTACCTCTTTACATTTATGAAGAAAATGCTTAAGATGAACAATCCTTGCAAAAACAATTAGAATGAAAGCAGCTTATTCTATGTTGGAGAACAAACAGATTTTAAAAAGTGAAGAATTATTAATTTCTAAGTGGGTTTATGCCAGCCAAACATCACTCTACATTCACTGGGAGAAGAATAATAGATGGGTACACTGGCTTTGCTGCTAGGCACATGTGACTTGGGAGTCTCAGGTTTGCTACCCATTACCGATGTGAAACTGGAAAAGCAACTTCAGCTCTCCCAGGCTACGGGAGATGCCTCCTATAATTGCTGACAATGATCTGTGCCTCCTGGTATCTATGCCCTTGTGTAATACTCTCACATCTTGCATAGGAACAGGATCATGTAGTTGACTTGTTTTGAATGACTAGAACACAGCAGAAACACAGGGGTATCAATTCTAAACAACTGGATTATAAATAAATTGACTTGAGAAATAGGGATGTAGCTCAACAGTGTAGCATTTATCTAGCACGCACATTTATCTAGCTCTGTCTCCAAACAAGACTGACTGCAGTCTTCCTGGCACTTTCACTTGTTCACCTTGACTAAGCCAGCTTAGGTATGTTGTGATCTGCCCTACAGAAGTCCACGTATTAAAGAACTTGGAACAGCTCAAGAGAAACCACATCCTGCTGACACAAATAAATGTGGAAGTACACCTTTCCCTAGTGGAGTCTCAAAACGACTACAGTCCTGGCCACACTTTCACTACCAGCTTGTGAGAGGTTCCAAAGCAGAGTTTGAAGCTAGGCTGCATTTGATTCCTGACATGCTAAAAACTGTGAATTAAGGAATACTGCTGTGGCTAGAGATCACTGGCAGCGTGCTTGCCAAGCATGCATAAGGTCCTCGGGTCAATATTTTAGTATATAAATACATAAACATAAAAATTAAGTTATTAATTTTAAAACTTTTATTAAAGTTAAAAAAGAAAGTTATTAGACCTGAGAATCACGCCTAAACCCTTAAGCTGGACCAAAAAAAAAAAAAAAAAAAAAAAAAAAACCAAACAAACAACCAACCAACCAACCAACCAAAAAACTCTCAAAACTTACTCTAGCTTTAAAACACCATTTTTTGTTTTGTTTTTGAGACAGGGTTTCTTTGCATAGTCTTGGCCATCCTGGAACTTACTCTGTAGACCAGGCTGGCCTTGAACTCACAGAGATCTGTCTGCCTCTGCCTCCCAAGTGCTAGAATTAAAATTTTCTTTTCTTTTTTCTTCTTCTTTTTTTAATGCATCAGATAACAAACTTAGTTTCCTAGTCTCTAAAACAGGGTTAATAGTCTACTTCACAAATGTATTAAATGCAATTACATAAAGCAATTGACACTCAGTATATTATTGAAGAAAAAAGAATGTTATTATGAACTCAAGTCTACTCTTGCAGGCTACATTCTGTTATAACACTGTTGGTATTAAAATAATGACTTTAAATAAAGCTACAGCATTTTCCATGGTGGTTTACATAATTAGATGACTTTACTTTGGGCAGAGCAGATACTTTTTTTTTTTGAGATTAAGTCTCATGTAGCTAAGGCTAATGTTGCACTCATCTTCCTACTTTCACCTCTTAAGTCCTACAATGATAGTGTGCTGTCATGCTTGGTCAATTATTACTTTCCTTTAAGAGATGAAGAAACTTAGGGTCAGAAGACTTAAGTGACTTGTTCAGGGTCTCACAGTTAGAAAGTTATTAGACCTGAGAATCACGCCTAAACCCTTTCCTTCACTACTGTGTAACTAACATTCAACCTTTACTCAGTAAATAGACATTAATCATAAGGAATTATTTTATGTTCAGAATACAAAGACAGAAGGAACTCAAAGAATCTGCTCTCTTGAAGCTGATGTTAGTGTTTATTAAGAAATAGTCAAGGTTATGTTTCAAAATATTTTGACTTGAAAATGCAATATTTATCATTAGCTTTGTCATGACTCCCTAAGGCTATTTTATAAGCAGTTATACAACACACAGCACTGGCTTGGTTTATTTCATTGACTAAATTCCAGAAAGGGCTTTATATATAGACTAAACAATTTTTCATTGATTAACAGAATTTGAGTTCTCAACTTCAGGTCTTTTGCTTCATAAGCTTTACTCATCTCTTGGCATGTAGTTTAGTTAACAAGAGTGCCTTTTCTCTTAAGTATAAAAATAATCAAAAGTACAACAGATACAGCTTACTCAGTAGTAATGCAGAATTTAGTGTTGGACTGATGATGAACCCAAGAACAATATGAAAATGTTGTAACTCAAGTTTATTGAGTAAGACTGAGAAGTCACTAAACTCAGAACTATACATAGATGAAAGCAAAATTCTGTACTCGTCTGGATACTGCAGGTTTTAGAGTAACCTGTTTTCTGGAATAAATACAATTTATTGTCAAAATCCTCCCTCCCAACACACACACAAGACTTTCTGAAAAGATGGTTTAATTCCTGATGACAACTGTCTGAACAAACTATGGTGCTTTGATAGATCCCATGTGCACATTTAAATGATATGCACGTCAAAAGTGAGTTGCTGTTAAGGCAGAAGTATTCACTTGTGTCTCTTGGAACAGGTGCTTGGTCGAGAAAAGAAATGATGAATCGGAGTGGCTGAATGAAACTGGTAAACTCTTCGAGCACGCCAAAATCATTTGCATTTTTGAAGATAATACTACAGTTGTTTCTTTCTGCTAGCCTAACAGTGTCTTTTCATTGATCATCTGGAATTAAAAAGTAACATTTGCCCTTTAAAGATTCCTGTAAAAAGAACAAAGTATTTCCTAAGTATTAAACAATGAATTCTCTCAATAGGTATGACTTAGTTATATAATTGTGAAGAATGAGTTACCTAACACCTATGAAGTGCTCTGAAATGGATGGACTAATTTTTAAAACACTGTTTCAGGTAGCAGAGAAAAGCTGTGGGATGAAGTCCTATTGTCTAAGTTTATCCCATGCTCTATTATTCAGATCACCGTTCCCCTTTACTAGTTTGGGCAGGGAGGAAGGAATACTTTATATGAAGCCTTAAAATCATGATTCAAGAAGAATAGAATTTAAAAATTATGCTTAAAATAATCCCAACAGCAAAATCTACTCCTCAAGAATTCTCAGAGGAGAGGAGGAGTAGGGAGAGGCATAGCAGCCAAGATCCAGCAGCTGTGCGGGTGAAGGGACCTAGTTAAGGTCTCTTCATGTGACAGTCATTCCTCTCACTTGATAAAAACAAAAGCAAAAGTCCTGGCTAATTTTAGATCAACTTGACACAAGCTAGAGTCATCTGAAAGGAAGAAACCTCAGATGAGAAAATGCTTCCATATGATCTGGCCGTAAGGCATTTTTGTAATTAGTGATTGACGGGAGAGGGCTCAGCCCATTGTGAGTGGTGCCATCCCTGGGTTGGTGGTCCTTGGTTCTCTAAGAAAGCAGGCTGAACAAGCCAGGGGGAGCAAGTCAGTGAGCAGCACCTCTCCATAGCCTCTGCATCAGCTCCTGCCTCCAGGTTCCTACCCTGTTTGAATTCCTGTCCCGATTTCCTTCAATGATGAACAGTGATGTGGAAATGTAAGCCGAATAAACCCTTTACTACACAAACTTGCTTTTTGGTCACAGTAATAGAAGCCCTAAGACAACAAAATTGGGGATTTTCATAGATTACAGGCCTGACTAGTATACTCTATTTCTCTAGGTCAAATCAGGTAATTGTTCAATTTAAGTTACACAAAGAGCCTGATATAAAAGGTGCTATACATTATGAAAAGAAACCCAAACTCAAAAAAACAAGAAACAAAACCAAAAAACCCAGCAAGTCGTAAGCCAGGAACAGTGTTGCATACCTGCACTCTCAGTAATTGGGAGGCTGGAGTAGGACAGAATTCTAGGCTAGCTTCGGCTACAAAGCGAATTCTGTGCTATCCTATCTCAAGGAAACAAAAAACAGATGAGTCTCCACTACTGTGTACATTTCTCAAAATGGTCTTTAAAGTGAAAGATCTCAGAAGTCTTTCAAGGTACCACTGTTATAAAAACTAAGCTTTTCAAGAGTATCTTGGATAGGGGCCATGCTTATATTAATGGCTCCTTTAGGGAACCTATTTAAAGTTTTTGACAAAAAACAACTTTTAATGTAGAGAACTACTCACACTACTTCTGCCTGGCAGTTCCTCTGCAAATCATGACTGACTAAGGTGTTGTTTTTAAATTTCATCATCTTTACTGTGGTGGTTTGAATGAAAACGGCTCCCATTGGCCCATAAGGACTGTCATTATTGGAGATGTGGCCTTGTTGGAGAAAGTGTGTCACTGTGAGGTGGGCTTTGAGGTTTCAGAAGATGAAGCTAGGCCAGCTGGCTGGCTCACTTGTCCTTCCTGCTGCCTGTCCACCCAAATGTAGAACTCTGAGCTACCTCTTCAGCACCCTATCTGCCCAATTGCTGCCATGATTCCTACCATGACGATAATGGACTAAACATCTGAACTGTAAGCTACCACCAATTAAATGTTTTCCTTCATAAGAGTTGCTGTGATCAGCCGGGCGGTGGAGGCGCATGCCTTTCTTTAATCCCAGCACTCGGGAGGCAGAGCCAGGCGAATCTCTGTGAGTTCGAGGCCAGCCTGGGCTACCAAGTGAGCTCCAGGAAAGGTGCAAAGCTACGCAGAGAAACCCTGTCTTGAACGCCCCCCCCCCCCAAAAAAAAAAAAAAAGAATTGCTGTGATCATGATATCTCATCACAGCAACAAAACCTTAACTAAGACGCTAACCTTCAGCAAATTAAAGAAAATTGAATAGGTCCTTATCTGTAGTTTCAATTATATAGCAAATTCAAGACTAGCATAGCCTAAACTTAAAAAAAAAATCCATATCAAGTTGTCCCACTGAGAGAAAAAGACATTTGATGATATCTATTATCAAGCCATGTTCTAATTGAGCTTCTCATCTATAAAATAGTACCAGTGGTAGTTTTAAATGGAAAACACTGGTAGATGGCTAGAAAATAATGTTACTTTGGAATGGCACACACCACAGCAAAGTTCAAGAAATTCTGTTACTTCTTGCTTTCCTTCTAGACCATCATGTTAAGATGGATTTTTGCTTATAATAGAAATCACAACTAAAACTCTTTTGGACATTAAAAAGCATTTATTAGTCTAGTTGACTTTAAAAAAAATGAAAGCAAGGTAGTGATCAAGTGTGATTTGGTTAAGGCCCAAGTTTTAATTTATCAATTTTTTTGGCTTTGCACTCATTTATATATATTGGCTTCCATAGGTGTTAAGCTATGGTGCCACAGTATTCTAGCACACAGGATATTTATCTCTTCCTTAAGTAAAGAAATATTTTCTAACTCCCTTAAATATTGTCTTTGCTTTTCACTAGCCTGTATTGAGCCACACACTAATCCTGTAGCTAGAGTAATACTCTACCTTAATTGGCTTAGATCCAGGTTCCTGAAGAATTTCTTTCAAATTGTGGGTTAAAACCCCCAAATGAATCAGTCTTAGCCATCATTTAATAAGTTAAATACAGAACTTTAAACCTAGAGAATGCACCTCACATTTGCAAAATTAGGGCTGTTAGGGAACTTTAGTATATACACACATACACAGAGAACATAATGCAAAATGTTTCTTCTTGTGGATTGGGGCAAAGAACACTCTGGAAACTACATATAATCTTGTGGTAATTTGAATGAGAATGGCTCCCATAGGCTCATATATTTGCATGCTTAGTCCCCAGTTAGTGAACTATTTAAGAAGACCTTGTTGGATGAGGTTTGTCCTTAGGGGTAGGCTTTGAGGCTTCATAAGTCCACACCAGGCCCAGTAGCCCCTCTCTGTCTACAGATCAGGATGTAAAACTCTCAGCTACTGCTCCAGCGCCATGACTGCTTGTTGCTCTGCTCCCCACCATGATTATGGACTAGCCTTCTGAAACTGTAATCAAGTCTCCAATAAAATGCTTTCTTTTATAAGTTGCCTTGGTCATGGTATCTCCTCACAGGAATAGACTAGTAACTATGATAGATTTATGCTCTACCAACTGAGGATGCATAAGATGGAAAAGATAACTGGACCTAACTGCACATTTTAGCCTGTCCTTAAATGTTTCCCAAATTTCAAAGCATGTCTCCCTCCCTCAAAACACTTCATTCTTTCCAGTCAGTATCTATGAAAGGGCAATTTGTTAAATTTGGCCTTGAACTCACAAAGATCTGCCTGCCTCTGCCTCCCAAGTGCTGGGATTGATGGAAAGTATTATGGTAAAAGGATAATTGAAAAAGGTTAGCTTTGTGAGTTCAAGGTCAGCCTGGTCTAGAGTGAGTTTCAGGACAGCCAGGAATATGAAGAGAAACCCTGTCTCAAAAAACAAACAAAAATTTTTAGGTTTATTAATTTTATGTGTTTGAGTGTTTTGCCCACATGGATAGAAGTATATATACCACATGTATTCCTGGTGCCCACAGAAGTCAGAAGAGTTGGATCCCCTGGAAGTAGAGTTATAGATGGTTGAGAGCTGCCATGAGGGTGCTGGCAACTGGGTCCTTTGAAAGAGCAACAAGAGCTCTGAACAGCTGAGTCACACACACACACACACACACACACACACACACACACACACACACAAAACCTTTAAATTTCAAATAACTGAGTCCCTAATCTTTATCTGGGTTTAAAATTTGATCATATCTTATAAAACTTTAGAACTCACTTCAGTTCAATCCTTTTTTTTTTTTTTTCCCAAGACAGGGTTTCTCTGGGTAGTTTTAGTGCCTGTCCTGGATCTTGCTCTGTAGATCAGGCTGGCCTTGAACTCACAAAGATCTGCCTGCCTCTGCCTCCCAAGTGCTGGGATTAAAGGTATGCACCACTGCCACCCGGCCAGTTCAATCCTTTTCATTTAAAAAATTAACTAAAACCTAGAGAGGCATGAACTTAAATGTAAGACAGTTAATTAGTTATGGAACACAAATCTCTTGATACCTACTTTAGAATTCTTTCCACTGTGCTAATTAACAGTAGTCAGTTATAGTAACTTAAAAAAAAGAAAGAAAGAAAGAAAGATGAAGCAGTTCCACAGGTACATTTCCAAAGCTGATGGACCATTTTGTAAATTGTAGGTGAATTACATTTTAGGGAATAAAACAATCTTAAGGCAATAGGGAGTTTTTCCGATGAAATGCTGCCTTTGAAGCTCTTGAAATACAGACTAGTTTCTCATCCTGTTTAAGGAAGGCTTTAAGAATTGTATTTCACCTTTTAACTAGAAAATTCAATCCACTTTTCTATGATCATAAGTTTGGTAGGGTGGTGGTGGTGGCAGCACATGTCTTTAATCCCAGCACTCAGGAAGCAGAGGCAGGTGGATCTCTTAGTTTAAGCACACCATGGTCTATAGAACAAGTTCCAGGCCAGCCAGAACTACACAGAAAAATCCAGTCTTGGAAAAAAAAAAAAAAAAAAAAGAAAAAAAGGAAGGAAGGAAGTTGCTGCTGCGCATGGTGATGCACACCTTAAATACTAGCACTCAGGAGGTAGAGGCAGGCAAATCTCCATGAATTTGGGGCTAGCATGGTCTAAAAACAGAGTTCTTGAAAAGCCAGGGATACACAAGAACAAAAACCAAAAACCAAACAAACCAAAAAGAAATGTGTTGAGTTTTATAAATGACCCATAAGAAAACTCGATCACCATTGTCTTTATGTGTGGATATAAGTCGAGATTAAAAAGGAACAATCCTCATTAAGAAATCTAAGTAATCTAAACCTTGGTGCCATGTAGTTGTACTTAAATCATTTCAATGGAAAGTGTCTTAGTGATTGGTTCTTCTAGTGCAGTTTGGAGTTCTTCCATTTGAAAATTGTGATATTTACATGGGATTGTTTGAATCTTGTTTTCTAGTCCCTCCCCATCACCACCCTTATAATCTGAAGGTAGATTTTTCTCTTGATAAAGGAACAAAAAAGGTGAACATCTTGTTTGTAAATAGGTATCTAGTAACTAGTGGTAAACTTGAAATGGTAGAATTCTTTAAAGCCTAATTCTAGGTAGCCTTAAGAAAATGTATCTTAATTATTTTTGAACCTGTATTCACCTTGTTTTTTTCAAATATCTTAAGTTGTATTTTCTTTTTCAGAGCTGCTTCTTATTTGGGGCTACTTTTTTTTTTTTTTTTTTAATTGGGGCGTAATTCATAAAAGGGTATATTGTTTTGATGAGATTTTTTACAACTATGGCTGGATGTCTTTCTTTAGTCTTCCAAGAAGGGCCATTTTACTTTTTTAGAGTTACTTTTTAAAGTCATGAGGTCAACAACTTGGACTACTATGCATGTAAGCGCTAATGCAAATTAAAGCCCAAGTTGACCTCCAGCAGCAGTTCATTCTATGTTGACAGTGAGAGAACACTTTGCCTGTTAGGATACTGTTACTCGTGGACTGAAATGCTGAAAAAACCCCTCCCCCTATTTTGTTTTTTGCAAAAATCAAGGTATATTCTAGGGTTTCCTGGTTGACCTCAACAGATAAACTGAGATGATAGTCTTAGATCAGAAATGATCTGAATGTAGATTTACAGTCTACGTGTACAGCTGGCTAAGTGAGATCGCTTTCACAGTTCTGCATGTATCCCATCGGCTCCCCATTAGTCACTGAACTCTTAAAACTGGTATTGTAACATTATCACAATGTTTTGCGCCAATTTTATAAACTTTACAGTACAATATGTGTTCCTTTTCTGAGGCAAACCAAAGGTATATTTCTCAAGGTTCTGCTGCTATCAGCAGCGTTGATGGAGGATTTTTTATACATTTGTAATAGATAGGAATAAACCAGAAAAAAAGAAGAAAAAAAAAGTGGTGGAGGAAAAGGTGAACACTGCAAGAATACTCAAAAGGGCTGAGAGTTGCAAACGCCAAGAATGGCTTTGCATAGTAAATGGAATAGAACAGCTCTGAACTATAGCTTACTTTTCCTGGTTTGGTCTGACAGAATGATTGAATGCTTTTGTACAAAAATCAGAGCCTTAAAAACAAGGATTTGGTGAGATTGTAAAATGGTGTGCCACTATGGCAAAACAGTTTGGTGGTTGGTCAAAATGCAAAACATTGTTACTCTGTTACTCAACAATTCTACCCTTAGGAATATATCCTCAAACTACTGAAAATGTGCACCTATGAAACATGTACATGAAGGTTTACAGCAGTGTGTTGCTAATAGTAAAAAAGTTAAAACAACTCAAATAGCTATCAAATACTGGAGAGAAATAAAATGTGGCTTATTCATACAATAGAATATTATTAAGACATAAAAATGAATGAGAAACTGACAGATTAAATGACTTTGGTGAACCTTCATAATTTCATTTGTAGATCTTTCCATTTCTAATTTATAAATACATTTGGGGTTATAAATTATAAATGTACTGCCTCCTGTCAACATTGTATACTTCTATTTGATGGTTTCTGTGTCAAACATTATATGGAAATGTTTCCAAGTATTTTCTGTATTAACTGTGAATGAATAGAACAAAATAAATTGCCTGTGATGGAAAAAAAAAAAAAAAAAAAAAAAAAGAAATCTAAGTAATTTCAACTATTTGAAATACAGAGATTACAAGATAAAGTCCTTTGGGGTTGAACACATCTGAGCATCACTGCTTGATAGGCAGGTAGGGTAGCTGTCATTGATAGTGCCTTGAAGATACCATTTAGACCCCAAGTAGATACTCAAGTCAAATGACATTTATTTCTTCTTTCAACATTTCTTTTGTGTTGTGTGTGTGTAAAGTTATCAGTTATCAGATAGTGGCTTCCCTCTGGCTTGAGAGGCTCCTGTGCTCAAGGATGCTGTCTGACACTATAACCAAAAGGCTTGTAAACAGTCAAGAAAGGGAGACTGGCAGTGTTGCTAACTTTGGTTTTTATAGAACAGACAGCCAATTGTGAAGGGCAAGAAGTATTTAAACATAGAGAGAAAGAGTCTTCTCTCTGGGGATTTGGTTAGAACTAAGAGATTAGAGCATTTTAGAAGAAGTTGTGATGTGGGAGTCAAGTCTGTCCTCTAGCCGGCATCAGATCATCTTTACATGCATGCTAAGAGCCCATTCTCTCTAGTTATGCATGCTCATCAAAACACAAGGGGCCAGATAGGTTTCGGAATTCTTGAGTTGGTATCAAGTTGGGCAAGGTCAGCCTTAGAGACCCAATAGCAGGTAACAGGGTCCTAGTTAATGAGACTGAATTTAAATAGAAGAAACCAGACTGCCAAAAGAAATGTGGTTCAGGAAAAGAATATATTTGAAGAGTGGGACATCCTGGAGAGAGATTTAATCAAGCTCAGCAATCACATACAGAGTCTTTAATTACCAGATTTCAGTACAAGACAGATACAGACTCGGCTCTGTGCATGCTTCTCAAACTGGGGCATATTTAATACCAGGTGTGTTCATAGAATGTACACTATGTATGGGAAACTATGATGTACTTTTGAATACTTAATTTTATATTACAGTGATTTATATATTGTTTTTTACAAGAAAATAAAGTTATAGTTTAAAGTAGATGGTCCATTTTGGATGAATTTAGAAAAAAAAACATTTCAAATGTTCAGATTTTAGGAGGGAATATTGTGCTGAATTATAAAGTCACTTTTTCTTTGAAAAGTCTGAAAGGCAATGACAGAGAAAAGTATCATCTTTAAGAAAGACTAAACTTTTACCATTTGGTGTGACCTTGCTCAAGTCCAAGTCTTACAGTGTTGTTACAAACATTAATCATAAACAACAATTTACTGAGGTGACAGATAGACAGATGTTTAATAAGCTGACAAAGGCAGGAGTATGGGAGAACCTGGACAGAAGTGCTTCATTTTGCCTCATATCAAAATATGTTTTCTGGCTTAGACAACTATTGAGCCTCTTAGTGAATTATTAAGTCAAATTTATTGGGAACACTTGATACAGTAGAGGACATATGCCATACACCTATTCTGGGTCATAGTCTTTAAACACAGTCTCACTTAACTTTCAAAATCACCCTGAAAGCTAATTTTAAAAATGAATTAACTGAGTTGGGTGGTAGCAGTGCATACCTTTAATCCCAGCATTTGGGAGGCAGAGGCAGGAAGATCTCTGTGAGTTTGAGGCTATTCTGGCCTACAGAGCGAATTCCAGGACAGCCAATGTTACACAAAGAAACCCTGTCTGGGGACCCCTCCCCAAATAAAATAAGATAAATAAAAAAGAATTAAAAGGAAATTTAACAAAGTTCAGAATGCTGTAGTCAAACATTTAGTTAAGTAGTAGAATGGATGTTTGAGCCCAAGTCATTTTACCACAATTTGCCAAAATAGGAGAATAAATGTTTCAGTAAGTGAGATTAAATAATGACTATTTGTAGTAGCTCTTGAATCCAGGAGCAACACAAAATATTTAACAGAATTGGTTACCAATGTTATATGACATGACATGGGAAAAGTAGTCCAGAGACAGCAAGTCAACAAGGAATGTTTTATAGTACTCCAAGAATAAATTAATAGCATTAATAAATTAAGTTAGCCATCCAAGTACTTTACACAAAAAACCTCATTAATTTAGGCTAAAGCACAATGGAATTTGCAATAATCTAAGAAGAACTGAGAAAATATCTGAAGTATTCTTCACTATTTCTTCCCCTTTCCCTCTGTAGTTCAGAGTGTATCAAAATGATGGGACATTCCTCAATGACTTTCGCAGAAGGGTCATACTGAATTCTAGCTAACAGAGTACCTGAGCCACAGCCAAAACCCCCCAAACTTGATGTACACGTCACCATACCAACTAGTGAAGTAAGAAATCTCCATTTCCATTTTTTTGTTGGTTCTCCTTCACTATCCTCCTCCTCTCCTTTTTACTGAACTTTAGTAAAGGCTTTTGCCAGATAATGAAGGTAGAGAGCTGGGAGCTGGGTAAGATGCTCTAAAGGATCAGCCCAGTAACATTTAAAATCACAAGATACTACACACACACATAGACACACACACACACACACACACACACACACACACACACACACACACACAGAGTATACAACAGGATAAAATAGGGTGAAAACTGAAATATTTAGAAAAAGCATCATGGCAAATTAAGTCATAGTATTGAAAAGTAAGTAGAAGTCACCAGGAAGCAAGATGTGGATGACTGAGTTTTTGAGACCTGAAAGCATGAAATTGCTGTTTTTTTAAGAGACTGGAAAGACATTTCACAGAACTGGAGAGTTGTAGGGCAAACATGGATAGAAAAAGGGTAGGAACTACACTCTAAAGTGCTACACTAAGTAAGGAACTAGAACTTTATTTATTTTATGGATCATCATTTCCCAGTTGTGACTATGGAACCCTTTGAAATTTACAATGTAAGAAATAATAGCAATGACATTTGAATTTTTGACTTAGTTTCTTAAAATTCCAATACTAGAGATGAAGTAAATAATCTTTTATTTTCATCTTACATTATCAAGAGACATCCCAAACTGTCCAATTTCAATGAGAACAGTGTTTTTGTGTCTTTTTACCACATATTCGTTTAATATTGGGTGTAATGTTGCTAAGTCGGATCCGCATATGAGGTGCAGCATCAAGTCTTTTCCTGTATTTTGTTTTTGTTGCAGCATAATATGAAAACCCTGTTTCACAAAGGTGCATTGTTGCAAAAGGAAGGAGTACACAAACAGCACGTCCTGCAATGTTTGGGTATTCATGAATTAGGCTACTCCAAAAATCATTTAATGACAGTTCACTGAAAGTTTGTTTCACTTGGGAATCGGATGTTAAATCAATCAGGCTCTCATAGTCTTGTGCTACTAATGAGGCTGGTTTAACAGTTACTGTAAATGGATTTCTAACCCAAGCATTACTCTCACTTGTTACAGGAAAATATTTCAAAAGAGTAGAATGCAAACCCCTTAGATGCTGCACAATAGCACCACAAATATCTTTATCAATTGTAGAATTAATTTCAGTCAAAAAGTCACTGAGTGTAGGAAAACAATCAAAGTTTTCTTCTTCTACAGATGAGGCCCAAAACTCCAATTTTCTTAACAATGACGATATTTTATCAAACACTGTAAACAATGTTATATTCTTTCCTTGCATTGACAGATTAACCTCATTTAATTTAGTAAAAATGTCAGCAAGATAAGCAAGTCTTAGCAGCCAAGATGAATTTGTTAAGCAACCGGATAGTCGAAAAGCAGAATCCATAAAAACCAATAGTTTGTGCCGAAGCTCAAAAAGTCTTAAAAGAACTTTACCTCACTTCTGTATTCAGAAGAAGTGCTGTGTGCTGAGCACCCATTTCTTCACATAAAATTTTTAGTGCCCAGGATTGATGTGGTCGAGCTTTGATGTAACTGATAATGTGGACTGCTTGATCTAGCACACTTTTTAGAGATGCAGGCATTATTTTAACTACTAATGCATGTTGATAGAAGAAGCAGTGACTACTGGTACTTTCTGGAGCTACATATTTTATCAAGGTGACAGCCTCGGCAATTTTCCCATCCACTGCCCTAGAAGCATCACTGCAAACATCAACACATTTTTTCCATTCAATTTCATGTTTCTGCATAAAACTGTTGATGCAGTTGAAAATTTCTTCACCAGTTGCATTACTCTGCAAAGATTCACATAAGAGTAGGTCTTCCTCAATAGATTTATTAAACCTATAACGAATAAACACAAGCAGCACAGCAAGTCCTGAAATATCAGCTGATTCATCTAGTTGCAGTGAAAACCCATCACAAATTTTCAGTCTACAAACAAGCTCTTCTTCAATGTCAGCAGCTAGATCTTTAATTCGGCGTGCCACAGTACTGTTTGAGAGTTGTATTGCATCTATTTTTTTACTATAGTGTTCATCAAACATCCGCATCACTACATCTTTTGCACAAGGTTTGATAAGCAATTCTCCAATAGTATGAGCCTCTCCACTCAGGGCTATGTGGTAACTTACATTGTATGATGCTTCTGTAGCACTTTCATTATCTGTATTGACAGTCTTAGGTGCTGGAGGTTTACTGTTTTCAGGTGAATCAAGATACTGCTTGAAAAAGCTGATGTCTTTGTCTTTATATGCAATGTGTTTAGTTTCTAAATGTCTTCGAAGCTTACTAGGAGCTAAAGAGCTATTGGACAAAATCTTCTTACATAATATGCATTGTGCATGAGGTACATCTCGATTTCCAAAGTGAGTAAATCCAAATGACAAATAACTTTCATCATATTTTCTTCTTTTTATTTTCTTACTAAATGTTGCTATTTTATTGGAACTGGACATAAAATTGACCCTGGAAAGCTCACCTTCTGGTTTTATAGAAACTGAAGACCGCAATGGTTCATCTTCACTTTGTACTACTCCAACCTTTGGACTGTCTGATTCAGATACAATTTGGTAACAAAATGATTCTGCTTCTTGTTTAAGACTTCCTTGTTTCAGCAAAAGATCCATGGGTAACGAGTTTGTGGTACAAAATGTGGTTAATTTAGACTTAACACCGAGTATCACAAATGTTTTGAAATTGTAAAACAAGAAACAAAGATGAGAGAAGATATATAGCAACACATCAGTTAATTCATAAATGCTGCCTATGCATCACTTTGAAGTGGAACATCACTTGTTCTTTTATCAGGTGATCTCTCATTCGACTTCTGGTACTCTCAGGTATGGCACACCTTTCTTAAAGGCAGATTATCACATAAAAATAAAAACTACAGAAATGAGTTTAGTAGTCAAGCTTACATTCAAATCAACTTATATTAAACTATAAAGAAAATTATTGCTAGTATCATTTTTTTTCTCAAAACACTCAGAGAATATTAACATACTAAAAATAACTGGGAACTATTAAGCTACGAAATAAGAAGGAGTTCATATGTACATTTTTAAGGAAGAGCTCTTTGGAAACATCTTTAGGAATCCTTCCATGGTAAGGGTTGGTAAACATTTAAGACCATACAGTAAAAATGTTTGCTTTGTGGGTCATACAGGCTCTGATGCAACTATTCAACTCTGTAGTTATAGCACAACAACAGATTAAAGAATGGGTGGGTGTTCCAATAAAACTTTATGTACCAAAACAGACTGTGTGGCCTATAATTTACCAACCTTATCTCATAGTAGATAGTATCTTAGAATTGCTTTTATCTTTCTGATAACTACTGTCATTAGATGCATTAAATGTTGATAGTATTATGTATCAGAAGTCTCCCTTCAGGGCTGCAACAATTCTAATAAGCTATATTGAAAACAGTGTTCCAGGACAGAGAATTCTAGTGTATCCTAAGCATTATGTATTTACAATGAAGAATAAACTACAAGCCAAAAAGCAGATACTACTTCTCTAGACTTAAAAGTACATATCTATTTATATTATCTTAAAGACTTTTTTTTTAAAAGTAATACACAGTGTTACTAATTACTGACTACTGTTGTGTTAGAGGTAATAATCAAAATCTTAAGAAAATATAAACTTACTTTAGTAGGTTTTTCTCTCGTGTAATAAAAGAAACACAAGAGTAATGCGAACTTAAGACCATTTAATGAATACTGTTTTCTAAGTTTTAAACTAAATTTGTAAGCTATACAGATCGATCCCGTTGATTTTAAACTTCATGTGGTTACAAATTAAGCTCTCTCTTTTCCTTTTAGACCCTTAAATCAAATGGTTTTCCTGCTAATAGCTAGTAGGTAAGATACCTGAACAATGAACACTTCTTTCTGCAATCACTCTCTCCAACTTGATAGCTTGAAATGCAGATTCTTCAAAAGAATAAAATTAAAGGATAGGGTGGGAATGGGAGTAACCAGAAGCCTAGAATAAGAAAGGTTAAAATTAGACACTGTGACAATCGGAACTATAAACTTCCACTATGAACATTCATATTTTAAATAGTCAATACAAACGATTCTTCACTGCAGTGCAGCTCTTGGATATAAACAGACTGTGCCTACCAGGTAGTAAACATGCTAATATTTTCATTTTACTTCCTATTCTGGCAGTTTCCCTGCTTTGAAATGCTTCTTTACCCACTGACAACACAGAAAATTTTTTTGGGAAAAAACAAACAAAACTAAGCCTATTTTTAAGAAGTACAGCCCCATTTCAATATCTCTAAAACTAAACGCTGAATCTAAAATGAAATCATACAGGCAAGTGTTATATGACATATGCCATTATGATGACCAAATTCTGTCCCCAATCTGACAACTAGTGCTCACTGAGTGACTTTTTATTACTTTCTGTGAGCTGTTAGGATCTGTGCTCAATTCCTCACATAGGTTAATTGATCCAATTGTCAAAAATCTGGGAATGTTAATGACTGCACTTTAGAGAAAGACACAGAGAAGGTGTTACCTGCTAGGTTAACACATTTTGTTAGTGAAGAATCAAGAACTGAGCCCCAGAAGTTTGACTGTACAGCCCATGTGCTTCACCAGTACTTGTGAGTTTTCCTCTACTTCATCAAGCACCACAACCATCTGGTACTAAGAGTTGGTGTGTGTGCAGAAACAGATTACCAGCATGCTGCAACTGCCAGAGGCAGCAATCTTAAACTGGGCAGCAGTTATAAAATCCATTCCTTAGCAGTGGCCTCTCTTTTCAGCCTTGATTTGAATTTGGCAAACAAACAAACAAACAAACAAACCCGAAAACAAAAACATTTCATGGAACCAATGGTTCACCATAAAATTCAGACCCCTCCTCCCCTTGTCGTCAAGTGGGCAGAGAACAAGTAGCTTCATTTTCTTAAAGCAGCACCTCATGCCTTTCTCTTCAGAGGTACATCCCGCCAACTCCTGAGGACAAATAACCTGTGCTCCTGTGTTCAGTTCACTCCCTTTGGCCTGAACTGAAAGGTAAGCTGTCCTTTCAGCCTTGGCCTTCGCCGTGGGGCTGTCCTAGGTGTGAACACTATCTCCATAAGGGGCGGGAGCACAGGCCAAGCACGAAGGCTAGGAAGCAGGAGAGGCCAGGCATCTAGGCCGGGACCTCCGAGCTTTTCGACCTTTTTCACCTTGCCCCGCGGCCAGGGGCAGCCATCCCTCAGTGACTTGTCGGGGAGGACTCAGGTGTGCGCTGCCCGCCGCCCGCCACGCCCCCGGACGCTCGCTTCCCGTCGCTGCCCACGCTGGCCTGAGGATCTCTCTCGCCCCAGGATGTCACCACCTGTGCGGTCGACATGAAGTCGTGTCAACACCCGACCCCTTTCCATTTCAGCAGCCTCCTGTCTCGGCCGCGGCTGGGCTGCAGCGCGGCGCCACGGTCCCCAGCCCAGCACGAGAGCGCCATCTTAGACAGCTCAGGCTAGCGGCCATTTCAGAGCGGCCCACTCGCCGGCGGCTCTGCTCCTCACCTTCAGCGAGGCCAGAGCCGGGTCTAGAGCCAGTCGTCGCGGACTGGAGGGAGGAGGGAGGGATGAAAAACAAAACCGAGGGGAGGAGGATGCGGGACGGGGAGATGCCGTCAGCTCGGGGATACCGCCTAGGGCACCTCTAAGGGCTCCGATTCGCGGCCGGCGCGGTGCTCGGCCTGGACATCCTTTGAGTGCTCCGGGGCGGCTAGACGCTACGGTCTGCGGGAGCGACTTCGCCGCCGTCCAATCAGCGCCAGAGCTTATCCCTGCCACCAATCCGCGCTGAGCAGTAAGGCGGGACTAAGGGCCCAGGCTTGGTTGAGGCGCGGAGCGGGCTGCTAGCTGGCTGAGCGGGGTCCCGGAGAGCCCGGCTGTAGCCTGCGGGGCTCTTGTTCTCCGAGTCCCGGTCCGCCGTGGTTGGCTCAGCGCTGGTTCAGGAGCGGATTCCCGGGCTTCGCCAGTTCCACCTAGGTGATGCCGTTAGATAGGCGGAGGCCCAGGGCGGCATTCCCCTCGGCTCAGGTGTCCTGCGCGGGTGGCGCTGACAGGTGTGGATCGGAAACTCGCGAGCCCTAGCTGCTGGATCTCAGCAACTTCTTCAAGGCCCTACTCCGTGACCCGGACACGCCGTACCGGGAAGCGGGGAGGAAAACTCACTTTCTCCACTGTGCATCATTCTTGACCGTGGCAGTCAGGGGTTCCGGCCCCGCCGAGGTCAGGTCTCCCAGGTGGCCAAGGTGTGGGACGAAAGAGAAAGTCCCTAGACTTCTTCTTTTTCTGAGGTGCCCCTTACAGTTACCAGCTTATTCCTGAACCCTCCGTTGGTGGGCTGCAACGTTTGGATGTTTTAAGCCATCCATCTTTGTCCTCCCTTTTTTCCCAGAAGGGCATGGTTAGGTTTGAGGCTGTGTGCACTCTTCACTTTGGTATCGTGTGGCATCCCAGTAGACCTGAAGACATTCCCTAGATTGGCACCTTGAAATAGATAATACTTTGTGTGTGAAAGTACAAGTAGTACTAGATAGTGGGGCCCATTATTTACAAAATTTTGGTCTTGTGAGACTTCACAGGAGTGGCTGAAGGTTGGATTGTTTCAAACCCTGCGCCAACGACAGAAAATTCTCCATTTGGAGTTAACACCAAGGAGATCTGTTTTTCTTAAACATGCTCCTTCAACTTGTGATCAAGCGTCTTCATATGTCGAAAGAAGACCAACTCTTAATAATTGTTTCCAGGACCGAATGAAGTTGTCTAGCTTCAGTATAATTTTGGAATAATATTTCATATATTTATTTTACATTTACATATATGCTTCTAATCTAAACTTCACATACCTGATTTGTATCTTTTGTAAACGGGAAAAAACTCAAAATTAGAACAATGGGAAGAATATTTAATCAATTAAACATGTTAATAGACAAGATTCTATAATGTTCTTAAAACATACAGATGGTTTTCTGTCATTGCTTTGTCAAATTATTATAAAACGTTGGTTACGAGATAAATACAAACAGTATAGGACTCAGCTAATAATGATATTAGCTAATATTTATTGAATATGCCATAGGAGCCAGGGGCTGTTTTATGTACTTTTAAATGTATTAACTCTTTCTCTTCAAAAGTCTATGATCAGATCTTATTTACAGGGAAGGACATGGAGCATAAAAAAATAAATTTTGCAAATTTGTCCAAGTAATAGACTGTGTTAGGTTCAATTCTAGTTGTGGGAACCACAAATTATGTGTTTGCTTGTGGGCATGTATGCATTCATGCAAAGTTAATTTATATTAGACTTGGAAGGTTACAGTAATATATCAAGTAAGAAGGTGGAGCCTCACTTTTAAAAAGGAACTGAAAGCTGGTGTGTTGGCACATATGTGAAATCCCAGCGCTGAGAAGGCTGAGGAAAGAAGATTCTCACCAAGACTGAGAAGTGTCAGGGTTACAAAGCAAGACCTTGTCTCGAAAATGTGGAGGGAGGGGTAGGAAGATAATTCAGTAAGGTTCTTGTAGGAAAGGGCTAGTGTGAAGACCTGAGTTTAGTACCTAGCACCAATTTAAGAAGTGAGGCAGAGTGACACATTTGTAATCTCAGAGCTGGGGAAGGCAGAGTCCTGAAGCTTTCTGACCTGGCAGTCTAACCTAATTGGCAAGCTCAAGATCCCAGTGTCATTTATTTATTTATTTATTTATTTATTTATTTGCGATTTTTTTCTTTTTTCTTTTCTTTTTTGGTTTTTTGAGACAGGGTTTCTCTGTGTAGCTTTGTGCCTTTCCTGGAACTCACTCTGTAGACCAGGCTGGCCTCGAACTCACAGAGATCCGCCTGGCTCTGCCTCCCAAGTGCTGGGATTAAAGGTGTGCGCCACCACGGCCCTGATTTAATTTTTTATAGAGAGATGAAGATATGAAAGAAGAGAGAAAGAGTGGTCGAGGGGTGCACATGAGGGAGAGACAGAGAAAGATGGGCAGAGTTCTTCTTTAAGAAGAGGCTTCTACCTCAGGATGCAGGGTGGGCTCCAAGGGGCAGGATCAGAATATTAGCAATGTATGGCTGCAGGCCAGAAGAACGCACTAGATCTCATTCCGGATGGTTGTGATCTGCCATGTGGTTGCTGGGAATTGAGCTCAGGTCCTCTGGAAGAACAGCCAGTGCTCTTAACCACTGAGCCATCTCTCCAGCCCCAAGATCCCAGTGTCTTAAGAAACAAGACGGGAGGACTGGAGAACTGGTTCAGAGGTTCAGAGAACTTGTTGCTCCTGCAGATGACCTGGGATTGATTACCAGCGTCCATCTGGTGGCTCAGTTCCAGGGAATCCAACAGGCACACATGTGGTGCACATACACGCATGCAGGCAAAGCACTCATACACATGAAGTAAAAGAAACTTTAGAGAAAAGAAAAGAAACAAGATGGCTCTGGAAGAACAATACCTGAGTTTAATCTCTTAGATGTACACACACACACACACACACACACACACACACACACACACACAAACAGACAAAAAACCCTGTGATCTGGGCTCAAGTAAAATCATCACCGAAACAGTGACAAGAACTTGGTTCCTGTAGGAAGTCTGAGATGGCAATTCTGTTGATCTTGGTTGTGGTTAGATTGCACTGCAGGTAAATTCTCCAGAAGAGATGATGAGCCAAGAAGCTTTGAGTCCAGTGTTGTGGGCCAGTGTCTCACTCTGGGCCTGATGATGCACCCTATCTCTCTCAGCTAATAGATGCCCTGGAAGGGCATGCCTGCTACCCAGACAGATCCTGAAAGAGTTGACAGCTAGAGACCATCTTTCCCAAACAATGCAGTATGTCCTTTCTTGAAGGAAGACTGGTGTGCTGCACCTCCATTTCTATCAGAACCTGTAACACTTGTTTTTGTTTGAAACAGAGTTTCTCTGTGTAATAGCCCTGGCTGTCCTGGAACTTGGTTTGTAGACCAGGCTGGCCTTGAACTCACAGAGAACCACCTACCTCTGCCTCCCAACTGCTGGGATTAAAGGCGGCATGCACCACCACTGACCAGTTTCAGAATCTGAAACATTTAACAATGGTAATACGGTTTCATTATTTCTGTGAACATTATCATTAGCATTATGCATTCTTGGCTTTTGACATCTATGAAGCTTGGTAAGTAAAGGCTGCTTGTTTAGTGACCACATGTATAAGATTGGTTTATTGGTATTAGATTTGCCAAAGTTATAGAAATGCTTATAAAGAGTTCACTGCCTAAGATATTCCTACATTTGTAATCATAGTTTTAGATGTCTAAGGAAACTTAATTAGTTGAATATATAAATAATATTAAATATTTAAGAAATATTTAGTTAAGCTTGTGAATTAGATCATAGCAAAGTATAAGTGGAAGTGTCCATATTTTATGATTATGAAATTTAAAAACATATAGTATTTATAAGTTAAACTTAAAGACCTAAGAAGTAACCATTACATAAAATTTAACACATTCTGACTGTATTAATGACCAAACAAATCATGTCAAATTATTATTAGGTATTTAAGTAGCTTATATTCCCTCCAGAGACTTGCACTATTTCTCTCATATTCATTTATATGTATTCACCCATACACATAAGTAGTAAGTATGTAAAATACTTAAAAATTTTATATTCTTTTAAAACCCTACACTCTGGGTGTGTGTGTGTGTGTGTGTGTGTGTGTGTGTGTTTAAAGACTTATTTTAATACTCTCTCCTTCCCCTTCCCTCCTCCCCTTCTCTCTCTACTCTCTCTGTGTGTGTAAAGAGTTATTTTTATTTCATACTCTCTCTTCCTCCCTCTCCCTTCTGTGTGTGTGTGTGTGTATATAAGACTTATTTTAATATGTTCATACTCTCTCCTTCCCCTCCCCTCCTCCCCTTCTGTGTGTGTGTGTGTGTGTGTGTGTGTGTGTGTGTGTGTGTGTTTGTGTGTGTGCACGCAAGTGTTTGCAGAGGCCAAAAGAGGGCATCAGAAGCCCTGGAGCTGGAGATGCGAGGCAGTTGTGAGCTGCCTGACATGAGTGCTGGGAACCAAACGGGTCCTCTGCAAGAGCAGCAAGTGTTAGCTGCTCAATCATCTCTTGAGCTCTTCTCCTGTTTTGAGAGCAGATTTATTCTCATCCACCACTCAAACCCCATGGAATAGATGAGGGGCTGTGCCTAAAAGGAAGTAATTCTGGAAAGAAGGAAAAGTGGTTGTTGTGTGACAAAACTTTCTCTGAGGAGATGCAACACAAGTCTCTTCACCCCTGATAGGGAGCCCGTGGCAGACCAGAGTATGGAGACTACACGGTTGGAATTTCTAGCTCACCCCTGCACAAGCTAGAAAACCCCATCTGCTCTACTTCCCCCAACTTTGCCTGCACTCAACAAAGGAATGGCACCAAAAGCCAGTTCTATATTTCTGGCAGCCAGTGCAACCCACCTTCCTGACATGACCAGCCCACCCACCCAAGTGCCCACCCAGGGGCTTAGTCTTTGCAATACTTGGGAACAGTCCCAGCTTCTGGCTAACATATCACCACCCCTTGCCTAAGATCTATAAAACCTCCCTGCCTTAGCTTGTGTGGGCGCAACTTCTCTGGCCTTGTTCTCTGAGACCAGTGAACCTACTCAAGAATTACTTTGTTTTCAATAAGCTTGTTACTATACTTGTAATTTGGCTGAATTTGGCTTACTTTGTTAGTGGTGGAACTTATTATCTGAAAACAAACAAAACAAAACAAAAAACAACATATCAGAGTCCAATTTGGCGAACCAGTTAGTTCTGTGGGGGTTACCTACAGGAATAGAGGTGAGGGATTACTTACAGGGACAGAAATGACTCAAAGACAGCTGCACAACCAAAGTCCACTCCAGCATAAAGCTGGGAGCTTGAAGCGCACTGCACAGCCTGCAGGCAGCTCAACAGGTTGAGAGTGTCCTTTCCAGGTGCCTCAGTTGGCCTAAACCTCTTCCAGGCTGCTCATCTGGTCTCAGAGTCTTTGCAGTTTTTCACCTCTGGGAATCTTCTTGGAAGCTCAGTTTCCTTCGATCTGAGGGGGACTCTTAGCTTTTATTTCTTACGCTGGCCGGGAGGGGCCTAGTGAATCTGGTCAGATTCAGGGACTTTCTAAAGCTATTTTGAGTTGTTTGCCCTCAGGCTTTCCAGATGGAATCTTTCAACCTCAGAGGAAACTTACAGAACAGTGAGAGACACAATTTTTTTTATTAAAATTTATTTATTTATTTTACATACCAACCACAGTTTCCCTTTCCTCCTTTCTTCCTTTCCTTTCCCCCACCTCCCTTCTACCCACCCACCCCCAATCTACTCCTCCTCTGTTTCCATTCAGAAAGAGTAAGGCCTCCCATGGGAATCAACAAAGCAATTTACAAAGCATGACATATCAAGTTGAGGCAGGACTAAGCTCCGCCCCCACCTCCCCGCCTTATCCAGGCTGAGCAAGGTATCCCACCGTAGGAAATAGGTTCCAAAAAGTCAGCTCATGTGCCAGGGACAGGTCTTGGTTCCACTGCCAGGGGCCCCATAAACAGACCAAGCTAAACAACTGTCACCCATATGCAGAGGGCCTGGGTCAGTCCCATACCGACCGGCTCCACAGCTGTTGGTCTAAACTAGAGTCTATGAGCTCCCATGAGCTTGGGTCTCTGTGGGTTTCCCTGTCATGATCTTGACCCCCTCCCTTTGCTCATATACTCCGTCCTTCCTCTCTTCAACTGCTCTCCTGGAGCTCGGCCCAGTGCTTGGCTGTGGATCTCTGTATCTGCTTCCATCAGTTACTGGATGAAAGCTATATGATAACAATTAGGGTACTCACCAATCTGATTACAGAAGAAGGCCAGTTCAGTCACCTTCTCTACTATTGCTAGGAGCCTTAGCTGGGGTCATCCTTGTGGATTCCTAGGAGTTTCCCTGGCACCAGGTTTCTCTCTAACCCCATAATGGTCCTCCTCTATCAAAATATCTCTTTCATTATTCTCCTTCTCCATCCCTCCCCCAACTTGACCATCCCAATCCCTCATGTTACCAACCCCCACTACCTCTCCCCTACCCCTACCCCTGCTCCCAGTTTACCCAGGAGATCTTATCTGTTTCTCCTTCCCAGGGCAATCCATGTGTCCCTCTTAGGGTCCTCCTTGTTACCTAGCTTCTCTGGGTTGTAGCCTGGTTATTCTTTGCTTTATATCTAATATCCACTCATGAGTGAGTATATACTGTGTTTGTCTTTCTGGGTTTGAGTTACTCAGGATGATTTTTTTCTAGTTCTATCCATTTGCCTGCAAATTTCATGTCTTTTTTTTTTTTTTTTTTTTTTTACCACTGAGTAATACTTCATTCTGGTATCCATTCTTTGGTTGAGGGGCATCTAAGTTGTTTCCAGGTTCTGGCTATTACAAATAATGCTTCCATAAACATAGTTAAGCAAGTGTCCTTGTGGTATGATTGAGCATCCTTTGGGTATATGCTCAAGAGTGGTATTGGTGGGTCTTGAGGTAGGTTGATTCCCAATTTTCTTTTTTCTTTTGTTTTTTTTTGTTTGTTTTTTTTTTTTTTTTTTTTTTTGGTTTTTCGAGACAGGGTTTCTCTAAGTAGCTTTGTGCCTTTCCTGGAGCTCACTTGATAGCCCAGGCTGGCCTCGAACTCACAGAGATCCGCCTGCTCTGCCTCCCAAGTGCTGGGATTAAAGGCGTGCGCCACCACCGCCCGGCTGATTCCCAATTTTCTGAGAAATCTCCATACTGATATCCAGAGTGGCTTATGAGTTTGCACTCCCACAGCAGTGGAGGAGTGTTCCCCTTGCTCCATATCCTTTCCAACATAGGCTGTCATTAGTGTTTTTGATCTTAGCAATTCTGACAGGTGTAAGATGGTATCTCAGAGTCGTTTTGATTTGCATTTCCCTCATAGTTAAGGATGTTGAACAATTCTTTAAGTGTATCTTGGCCATTGGAGATTCTTCTGTTGAGAATTCTCTATTTAAATCTGTATCCCACTTTTTAATGGATTATTTGGTATTTTGTTGTCTAGCTTCATGAGTTCTTTATATATTTTGGAGATCAGCCCTCTGTCAGATGTGGGGTTGGTGAAGATCTTTTCTCAGTCTGTAGGCTGATGTTTTGTCTTATTGACTGTGTCCTTTGCCTTACAAAAACTTTTCAGTTTCAGGAGGTTCCATTTATTAATGAGACATGAAATTTACTTTTGCTTCTCATCTCACCTGCCGAGAAGCCCTCCATTAATAGATTTCTTTGTCCATCCTTTTCTCTAGCCCCAGTCATCAGTTTAATTCTAGTCTATTTCCTAGCCAATCTCTCAGATTTATCTGTGTATGTGTATACTATGATGGTTAATATTGTCAACTTGGCAAGACCTAGTATCGTCTAGGAGACAAGCCTCTGGGCATAACTATGAGGGATTATTTAGATTAGATTAACTGAGGTGGGAAGACCCACCCTGAGTGTCGGTGGCATCATACCATGTGATGCATATGTACTGCATAAAAAGAAAGCCAGCTGAAGAGCAGTGTTCATCTGTCTCTGCTTCCAGACTGGATTCAATGTGACCAGGTGCCTCAAGCTCCTAAGACTATTATTTCCTCCACATGATAGACTACCCCCGGTAACTGTGAGCCAAAATAAACCTTAAGTTTCTTAGGTTAGGTACTTTATCACAGCAATGAGATGAGTAATTAAAATAGATACTTTTCATAAAATACAGATATTAAAGTCATTTCCTTATTTAGTATCTCTGTTGTTGGGCAATCAACTCCTTTTGGTATGGCATTCAGGGTTCTCAGAAATAATAAATTTTTGTATTTACATTTTTGGGGATTTTGAGACTGGGTCTCATGTAGTTTCAGCTGGTCTAAAACTCAGAATGGACTTGAGGATGACCAGGAAATCTTTATCCTCCTACCTTTACCTTCCAAGTACTGGGTTACAGATTTGTACCATCAAGTCCAGTTTCTCAAAAACTATTTTTAATGTTCTTTAATTTTACAGTAGCAGAGGTAATAGGAAGATGAGAAAGGACAGGAATACCTGGAGCCCTTCCCCTCCACTAGTGGTCACTAGTGGTCAGTAGTGGTATGCGTGAGTATGAAGTTTCTGGTCAAGATGTGGTCCTGCCTGTCAGTGACCTATCATTGTCCTGGCTCCTGTCTGTCTTGCAAGGTAGTCTGATGAGTTCTCAGACTGGGTGAAATCTCTTCTTGGAAACCAAGTTCTTCCTTAAGCTGGCACCAGGCTTCAGTCCTTTTCTTTTCCCATCATTCTTTGGAGACCATCATTTCAATAGCCTGATAGCCAAAGGGAGGGGCACAGTGGCTTTCTTCACTCCTGCCAGGACGATTACATCAGGCCTAGAGCAAGATGGGTGGGTACACTAGTCTGATTAATAGTTTGGCATCTGATTGTTGATTACATCATAGATTGAAGGATTTAATTCTAATAGTAGGTCTTATTGTTTGAGGCTTGAAACACAGATCAAATTTACCAGAAGACCTTACAGGTTGGATTATAAACCTAGTTTCTGTAAAACAGGTTTGCCTTAGGACTGTGTGGAAGGTGAACATGAAGGTTCAAGTGAAGGCTGTACTTTTGCCATTTCTGTGGTTTCCACTAGGAAGTAATGTTTTTGTTTGTTTGTTTGTTTTTTCTGAGACAGTCCTAGTAGATGTCCTTGTATTGAGCTCCTATGTTTCAAGGATGATGAGGGGCATCATGCTGGTTCAGATCATGGTGAGCTTGAGACTCCCAGTTCTGTAAGTGCCACGTAAGTGTGGTGCCCAAGTTGAGCTAGTTCTGTGATGGGGTTCTGGAAGTTGTCTCTCAAAGTCCAGCCTCAACCCTGTTCCAACTCCTCCGGGACTTTTATAAACCCCTAATTCCTCCTTGTAAATCTATTTAACTGGGTAGAGTGAAATCTGTTTAATATGCCACATGTCCTGATACTCCTTTCACATTGTTTAAATACATGCTTAATACATATTTTATGGGGGCAGTAAAAAACTAATTTTCCATCAGTTGAATTATACATATCCCTAAGCAGCGTAACTATTTTGAGATATTTTGGTATGCATTTCACCGTTTTCTGTAGTGCCCTCCTTTGCATTTTTTCTGAACTGAGCACATTTTTTGAAACATATTATCTAACAGGTTTAAAATAGGTCACCAGTTCCTAGTCAATAGCTTGAGCCATGAATAATTCTATGGTTTTAGTTTTAGTCTACCTAATGAATTTCATCAAATACCTTCCGCATAAAGAGGCAAGACGCAAACACGTTTGGCAGACTGATTAGTTACTTCTTTTATTACAGTGGCCAAAAACCTTACAGAAACAATTTTAAGGAGGAACACTTTATTTGGCTCCCAATTTGAAAGGATGTAGTCTATCAGAGCTGGAAATTGTGAATGCTAGAACTCTGCACATGGCAGTGGAACCTTGTGGTGTAGTGTGTTGTATCTCAATGGATTAGAAAGTATAGCTCTTGGACCAGAAGCAGGGCTGGCTACAATCTTCAAGGCCCAGACCCTAGAGACCCACTTCTAGCTGGACCCCACCTCCTGAAGATTCCACAGCTTCCCAAAACAGTGCCACCAGCTAGGGACCAAGTGTTCAAGTGCATGGGCCCCCTGGGGACATCTCCTATTCAAACCATAACATGCTGGTCCTGGCTACTGTAGACTCATGGCTATCTCATAACGCAAAAATGAAATCCACCTTCATAAGTCCCCATAACCTTAACAGTTCCAACATTCCAAAGCTGAAGTCTTTTCTGGGACTCAAGGCAATCTCTCTCTCTCTCTCTTTTTTTTCTTTTTTCTTTTGGTTTTTCGAGACAGGGTTTCTCTGTGTAGCTTTGCGCCTTTCCTGGAACTCACTTGGTAGCCCAGGCTGGCCTTGAACTCACAGAGATCCGCCTGCCTCTGCCTCCCGAGTGCTGGGATTAAAGGCGTGCGCCACCACCGCCCGGCTAAGGCAATCTCTTAACTCTAAACTCTTACAAAATAAAAAACAAACTACACACTTCCAGTGTGTGTTGCACAGAGTAAACAATCCCATTCCAAAAAGGAGGAGCAGGGGAATAGCAAGGAAAAACCCAACCAAAGCAAGAGCAGAACTCAACAGGGCAAATGGATCTGCAGCTCCATGTCTGATATCTGGAACTTGAGATGACATCCTCTGAATTCCAATAGGCTTAGGTGGACCCACTCCTCCAGGTTTTCCCTGCTATGCATGCGCATTCTCTCTTGGGCTGGCTCCACTTGGTGCTTGCAGTCTTTCTTCACAGACATCTCACATTCTTAGCATTGCTGATATCTTGTAATCTTTATTGCAATGCATAGTCTCTCCGGCCTCTCTTTGGGGAATCCGATCCTGCCATGTATTGCCTAGCCACAGGGTTTTTGGGGAATTTGGCATAGACCTCCATGATGCTATAACCCTTGCATTAAGTGTGCTTGGAAAGCCAGCAGTATTTGTATGATGCCAAGTTACACTACCAGCTTGTGGTGTAGCCTGATTCCATTGAACTGCAGCTGCAGCTACGCTGAATGCATGGCTGGCGGAAGATGGAAAATACTTGTGTAGGTTGTCTTATTTCAGCAGGGTGCCTTAGAGCCTCTAACTTCTCAGGTACTCTCCTTTTAAGTGAAAGAATTTCATATTTACATACATTTTATACCCTGGAGCTTGTGGTAACTGGAGTCTTGTTCTCAAAGCACCTTCCCTATTGTCTCAGTGCACAGTCTGAGATTTCTCCTTGCTATCAATCTTCCTTTGACTACTTTGTCTGCATCCATCTGCCTTATCTGCCCTGTTGACAGTTTTGAATATATATGAGTTCTTTTCCTTGACAAAATGAGTATTAAAAAAAAATCTTTCTGCCCTACTTTGTGCTCTCTTTTCTCAGTAATTCTGCTAAAAGCAGTTAGTAGTAATCATGCTGCAGCCTGAAAGCAATGCAACTTGAAATTTCCTCCACCAGACAAAGTAGCCCACTGCTTTTGAAGTCAGCCTCACTCAGGTTTTCAGGACACAGCCAGATGCTTTTCCAGAACATAAGGCCGGTGGCTTTGGATCTGGTTCCTGATAAAGCCCCAGTCCCCTCTGAAACCTTCCAAGCTCAGCCTTCCCAGGCTGTGTTTCTGTTGGCATCCTGGTGTTCCAAGCTGCCAGCAGAATGGCTTGGCCAGAGCAGCATACAGCAGCACTCTGGGGCTCCCTAGCCCACAGCTCCAAACTCCTCTACAATCCTTTTGCTAGCCAACTTTGAATCCTACTGTGGGGGACCAGCAGCCCCCCCCCACTTTTTTACCCCAGGGACTCTTGAGGAATGAGGGATAAGAGACTTAGAAATAAAGAGGGGAGAGGAAACACAGGACAGACTCAGGTGGGCCTGGATCCTTATCCACCGGCCCAGAACTTTATTCCTAAGGGCTATTTATAACAATGCCAAGGGGTGGAGCAAAAGCCCTCTGCCTTGCTGGCTACAGTCAAGTGAAGACCCTTACAAACAGCTGGTACTCAGGCCTGGGGTCCAATCAACCTCTCCATGCAGTCCTGCTGGGTACAGCCACTAGGAATCCTAGTGGTCTACAACAGCCTACAAACAGCATGGGTTTATCAGAGCAACAGTCTCACTCCTGATACCCGTTTTCTATCTTGATTCATTTTCTTTTTATTGTAACCAAACAACTGACAACAACTGATGGGATGGAGGATTTATTTTGGCTCATACCTTAAAGGGCTAGAGTACATTATGGCAGGGAAGGCATGGCAACTGAGACTCTGTCTACAGCTGCTCCTTGAGGAGCTTTTTATATCTCAATGGATCATGAAACAGAGAGAGCTGTCAGTCCAGAGTGGGGCCAGGCGATAGCCCTCAAGGTCCACCCTTTAGCAATCCACTTCTGCCTGCTAGGTCCCACTCCCTAAAAGGTCCACAGCCTCCTCCAAACAGAACCACCATCCAGGACCAAGTGTGCAGACATGAGAGCCTGTGTGGTACCATTGTATATTCAAACCGTAATAACTGATTACAAAACTAGGGGAGGGCTATAAGGCATAGTACAGGTCCTGGAGGAAGACTGCATCCAAATAACACCACCATATGCTACCTGTGCAACAACCTTTGGTGTCTCAATGTCCTCATCAGGAAAATAGGTTTAATCACATATAATTGCTGGGTTTAAAATAAATAACACATGTAAAGCTCTTGGCACAGGGCCTGGTATGTAAAAAGCATACAGTAAATGTTCAGTTAGTGTTTTTGTAATTTCTACTTGCCTGGGCTGTATTTCAAGTGGGGCAAACACATATTCATATCCCTGTGTGATGGTTAATTCTCATTGTTAATCATCTAGGGTTTGAAATCATCTAGGAGACACATCTCAGGATGTGTCTGTGAGGGTGTTTCCAGAGGCTTAACTGACTAGGAAGGAGCCACTTTGGCTGTGGGTGGCAGCATCCCATGAACTGGAGTCCCAGACTGAGTGAAAAGGGGGAAGGAGGAAGTCAGCTGAGTCCCAGCATTCACCTCTCTCTACCTGCCCACATGTGCAGTGCAATCGGCTGCCTTATCCTTCCGCAACAATTCCTTCCCACAAGTCCTTCTCTCAAGTCGCTACTGTGGGGTATTTATCACAGCAGTGAGGAGTACCTACTGGCATGTGAGAGTTTACCCATGGCTGCCTGAATTACCTCTGTAGAGACTTCATAGTCAATGATACCACAGCGCCCCTGGTAAGTGAATGATTTGAGCTACTGCCCAAATGCCCATATCTTAATTCAGCTCTGAAAGTGGGGTCATGAGAACAGAAGAACAGAAACAGAAGAGAGGACAATGGCAGATACTGCGGTGAGGAACAGTTCCAATGTAACATCCTTTAATCTACTCCTTTAAACCTGGCACACCTAACACGTTTCATATGCTCCTTTTCTAGATGGTGAAGTTGAGAACTCACTCTAAAACAAAACAAAGCAAGATGATTATTGGGCTCCCACTGGAGAGACTTAAACTTAGCAAACCAGACATTTTCATATTTTGAATATGGGGTGGGAAATATATGAAGAACTCCCTTAATAATTGTTAAGTCTCAAACCTTGGAACAAATGACTGAGGTGCCTATTTTAACACATCAAAGCAGACTTGGCTGCCAGGTTCTCCCAGAATCCCTCAGTCCTTAACTCTTAGAGGGCAGGACTGGCCCACCCTGTCCTCTACCCTGAACTATCCAGACAAGGGCTGGGCTGCCCTTCCCCCATAGAGTCTTCTCAATATAACCATGCCATTTTGGTTACCTCCCCCCGCCTCCATTTTTTATTTTTTATTTTTAACCCTTTGCCCTCTTGGCTGCTGTACCTGGTTCGCCTCTTTTCTACTCTCTCCTCCCATGGCTCAGGGTCATGTCCACTCTAGACTCTCCCAGATGTCCCTGCCTCTGGCTATGCTCTCCCTTTTATCTACAATAAACTTTCTCCTCCACCATACCTAGGAGCAGTCATGTCCTTCCTTTTTTATTTCTTTCTTTTTTATTCAATAATAACGTATCCAGCGCTTAACAGTCTGTCTTATTTGAATCTTGAGACAGCCCATGTATTTAATCAGGGAAGCATTTTTACTTTACAGATGAGGAATTTAGGATCAGAAAAGTTGATGGAGTTACATATGGTTGCACTCAAAGTTATTGGAAGAGGCAAGCGCTTGATCAGTTTTCTTGATTCATTTATCCTCCTACTTCCTTAAGAAAGCTTCCAGAATCAGGGCAATGCAGTTAGAGAGTTCCCCTGCTAAGTTTTTGATCTTAGGAGAAAGGATGTGATCAGAGCTGTCATTTGGGAAAACAATATTTCTTCTAGAGTCTTCTTGCAGAAGGTGAAAACGAATCTTATTCTCTTGACTTTCTTGGGAAGGTTGTTATAAAGCCATTCCTTTAAAAAAGAATCCCAGACATAGGCAGTTTTTAAAGCCAAAGTGAAGGTTTGCAAGTCATTTAAACACTCAATTACTTGAGGAGGGACTGAGACGCCAGGGGATGGAGTATTTATAGCTCTGTGCTAAGAGCCAGTGTGTATATTTATTTGTACAAGAGTGGAATTCTGTCTCTGGATCATTTCCTGACTTGTTTGAGAATCTGGGCAAGTCGTTTATTATGTCTGTAGATTTTGGAATTATAGCCTTGCCTCAAAGATGCGTTGTGTGAATAAATGAACTTCTCCTGTAAATCTTGTTTAAATTTCTCTGATGAAAGGTATATCAGTGTTGATAGTTGTGGAGGATAAGGTTACTGACAATAGGAATATAATAATACAAGTGCCCAGAATATGTAGTACCATTGCTCTGAGCGCTTCCCATGCATCAAGTGTGTGTGTGTGTCGGGGGGCAGGGGCGGAGTATAACCACAAACATTTGACTAGAAATGATTACTATTGTAATTTTAAAGTACAAGATTGAGAAAAATATATTCTTATTCCATCCCTTCCTATTATATTCTCCTTCACTCATCACAGCCAATAGATTTTTATATATTCATGTAAGTGTATGTACAAGTGTATATAGCTGATTTAGATATTAGCATGATTCAGTGTATGTTTTTTACTTTGTTAATATGGCAAGAAATTTCTAGCATATAAAACTCTAGTGAAGCATAATGTACCTCTGAGTTCTTGTTCCCTTACAGAAAGACTTTGAGGTTGCTCTGGAATGAATACTACAATAAGTACCATCTTATTGTAGTATCATGTGTGCGTCTGTGTGTATCCTTTTACTTGCTAGAGTCCTAACCTGGAATCAATGGTTTAAACATTAAGTCTTAGAGGGCATTAATTGTATGTCATATTATACTTCCCAAAGCCTATACCAATTTACACTGTTAGACTTAGCACAGAAGGACCTACCTTCTGTGCCTAAACCAATACTTTTTTGTATATTATCAGTCTTTCTAAATTTTGCAATTCCTTGGTTACTGTTGAGGTTGATTTTCATGCTTTATCATCTTTCCCATCTCTTCTGTGCATTGCTTGTTCAGAAGTTTTATTTTATATTTGTAAAATCTCTTAAAATAAATATGATTCTGAATGTGGTGTTAGTTCTTATTTCTCTTGATTTATTTTAGGATGTTGATTTTTTTCTTTTTCTTCCCCTTTTCTAAAAGTTGCTCTCAAGTTTTCAATTCTTGTGGAGTTAATTACTCTGAATAGTCATGGAAAGGAAACCATTAAAAACACTGCCCCCAGGGCTGAGTGTGGTGATGCAAGTCTTAATCCACCTACCTCAACCACACTGGGGAGGCAGAAGCTGGCAGTTCTGTGAGAGTCCCTCGCCAACCTGGTCTACGTAACAAGGTCCCACTCAGCCAGAACTAAATGGTGGGACACAGTCTTAAAAAGACAACAGTTTCCCCTAAAGCTTAAGAGTTGTTTCAAATCATTGTACTGGTTCATGTGTTTCTATTTTATAATCAGCATGTTTGTTAAATCTCGCCCTCCCTCCCTTCCTTCCTTCCTCCCTTCCTCCTCTCTCTCTCTCTCTCTCTCTCTCTCTCTCTCTCTCTCTCTCTCTCTCTCCTCTCTCTCTCTCTCGGCATGTGTGAGTGTGTGTGCATGTGTGAACAGAATTCAACTCTGGTGTCATTTTCCAGGGGATTCCTACCTAGTGTTTTGAGAAAAGCTCTGGTCTGGGGATTTCTAAGTAGGCTAAGCTGGCTGACTGGCAAGCCCCGGGGATCTTTCTATCTGCATCACCTCAGTGCACCTGTCACCTTGCCTGTCCTTTTACCTTATTTGTGGCAGTTGCCTTGCAAGGGGACACTTAGTCTTAAGATCACTGTGGAATATTATTTTAAGATATGCTACATTTGTTTATGCTGTGAAACATTGTTTAATAATGCAATCCTGTTGCATTCCTTTATGTTGCAGTCCTTTGTTTAACCCTGTGAAGCTGTGTTACTTTGCCTGTCTAAAACACCTGATTAGTCTAATAAAGAACCAAACAGCCAATAGATGGGCAGAGAAAGGATAGGCATGGCTGCTGTGGGATGGTCTGTATGTCAAATTGTTTTGATTGGTCAATAAATAAAACATTGATTGGCCAGTGGCCAGGCAGAAAGTATAGGCGGAACTAACAGAGAGGAGAATAGAGGGAACAGGAAGGCGGAGGGAGACACTGCCAGCTGCTGCCATGACAAGCAACACATGAAGACGCCAGTAAGCCATGAGCCACGTGGCAAGGTATAGATTTATAGAAATGAATTAATTTAAGATGTAAGAACTAGATCGCTAGAAGCCTGAGCCATTAGGCCAAACAGTTTAAATAATATAAGTGTCTGTGTGTCTGTTTTATAAGTGGGCTGTCGGACTGCCAGTGCTTGATGGGACCTGGAGAGAAGCTCTCCAGCTACACATGGCTCGCAGGCAGAGAGAATAAATAGAAGGAGAAAAGAGATCAAAGATCTTGAAAAGGAAGGAGGAGGACATCAGGGGCCAGCCACCCAACTACACACGAAGCCATGGGATAAGAAATAATGAAAGGTATACAGAAATAGAGAAAGATAGAAGCCCAGAGGCAAAAGATAGACGGGGTAATTTAAGTTAAGAAAAGCTGGCTAGAAACAAGCCAAGCTAAGGCTGGGCATTTATAAGAAAGAATAAGCCTCCATTTATTTGGGAGCTGGATGGCAGGCCCCCAATAGGTTTTCTGTAACTCGTTAGTAGGTTTCTCCACCGACTCAGTAAGCCAGATCAAACCAAATTAAAAGTAAAAGACCAGGTGTATTTGAGCAAAACACTCCCAAGTGACTCCACCAGCCCCTACAGATGAGGCAGGGGAAGGGAACAGGAGAGAAATCATAGGACCTGAAGGAGGGGGCTTAAGTACCCTGTAGGTGCTAGGTGATGACGCATCCTCCACAAGCTGGGTTTGTGCCCAATTATGGTAGGCAGGGTCTTGAGCAGCTAGCAGCCACAGGGGAGAGCCACTGCTGCTGCTAGGAATACAGAACTGACTCCCGGAGGTGGCGGCAGTGGCGGCTTTTCTGAGAAGGCAGGGTTTGGAGAGAGAGAACAGGGGTCGAGCTGGGGATCCCAGCTGAACATCCCCAAAAGAGCAAAAGAGACAAAAGAGTAAAAACAACCAACAACATAAGACCTGTTTCCATCGTTTGGTATTTCCTAGTTTAGATCTAAGTAAGAGGCAGATGTGAGGAGGTTGAAGCCAGACAAATGCAGACTCTGATCTAGGGAGAAATGGTTTGCTCTCCAAAAGAGAAGTGCAGGATTTGGTGACTCATATATAGTAGAAACTCAGAAATATGTGTGAGAATCGATTCTAAGGATGTAGGCCCAAAAGAATATACCAGGATTAACATAGCATATGAATATATTTGCCAGCTATTCTGGCTTGACTCTTTGACAGCTGGCAATGGCTCTAATGCTTGCTTAGATGACTAATGTGAGCTCAGAGAAGGCCTACATTCAGAGGAGTTTGATGCCAGAAGCTCACTAGGATGATGCATGGACAGACTTAGGGTTTTGGAAGTAGGTTTCAGATGTGACCTGGACATCTACTTCCCTCCCATATCTTCCCAAGAAGTTCTAGAGGAGCTCTTCTTCCCCAAACACTAGGAAATGTGACAGTGAAGAAGGCTCCGGGACCCTTGGCAAGCTCCGTGGTACCTGTCCTGTGAGGTCAGGAGTGACAGAAGATATGTGGGTATTGAATCAGATACAGTACAGGTTTTAGCCACCTTTAAACACCAGCCCTCTGCCCCTTCTCTCCGAAACACGGGTTCTCTTGCTTTCCTGGAGAGGGAAGGGTTGCAATATATGCACAGGGGACCCCAAGGGTATCCCACCTGTGCAGGGAAACATGCTGACAGGCTGGGCAGATGCGGCATGGCAGCTGCGGTGGCGGCAGACATTCATTCACAACCCAGGCGCTGCATCCATGTAGAAAGAGTTTATTATAATATAGAGATAAAGAGACAGAAAGACAGGAAGGAGAGAAAGGAAGAGAAGAGAAGGAGGAAAAGCAGAGGTGTGCACACGTCATGGCAGGGAAGAAAGAGAGTGGAAGAGAGAGAGGAAGGGGAGGGGATTTTCCTTAAAATGAGACTTTTAAGTCAGAATGCAGGGCAGCCCCAAGGGGTGGGGCCGAATATTAACAGGAAGTTGCTAGAGCAAGGGCAGATGTTTGCATTCCGAATCTCTGGTACTCTTTCTCCTGCCTGCTGGGTAACTACTTTAGGGTAGGGTGGGAATGTGAAAGTCCACCGCAGACAAGTGCCCAGATGTGTTCTCCCACACACTTCAAGGGAAAAAAACGGAGGGGGAAATTAGGCAAGAAATTGGGGTAATGTGTTAGCCATTAGAACTGTTTGCCATATTTCCATTGCTCCAAAGGGACATAACTGTGCAAGGGTGTGCTTTTGAACACTTCAAATCACATTATCAGACTTGAGATAAGGAAAGGCATGAATTTTAGCATTCTTCAAAGAAACTACTTTGCCCCCCTAGTCAAAGCCAAGCCCTTTCACTGATAGTTTGAGTAGAATGGTAATATATTCTCAGAAATTAATAAACCAGTACCAATTTACTACAGTGCCCAACCTTATCACTGATAAGGTAATAATTTGTTTTCCATATTGAAAAAAAGAACCCATTCCTAAGAGAAAAAAAATTGTAATAGGCTGAAAGAGAAGGTGTACCATCCTTTTTTTATCCAGACATGACTAGCGCTGGCTCATAACTTCAGCTCTTGCCGAGTAGACAGAGGACCTACTGCTTACGGTTCACCATCTGAGACACTCTGAGTGCTCCTCCGGAGGCTTTGTCTGTGTCTTGAAACCTTTCCTGTCACACCTTCTCACCTCTGCAGTCCGGCCAGAGCCTGGTGTGGTAACTCCTAGCCCTGACAGGAAGAAAGCACCTGCTGCAGTCACGAACTTGAGGTGTTTTGTCCAAGGACAGAAAGTCATAAATGGACAGCAGATCATTTCTTTTTATTATAGGTTATTTATTAATTTTCTCAGATTCGTACAGGGGCAGCCCAGTGTCTCCCGGTGTGAGACACTCCCTGGGTTGTGTGGGAACACTTAATCTGTTCCCCCAAACCAGCTTTCTAATTGTTACTTCCAGCTTCGACTAATGCTCTTAGAAGTCCATGTTCCCTGAGGACTTTAGACTCATAAAAAAGTCTGAAGAAATTTACCAAAAGTAGTAGGTAAACTTAGGGGCATCACTGCTGTCACGTGTCATCCTTCTTCCATTCAGATTGCAGCTGGGGTGCTCCTATCATTTGCCTTCCCATCCATCTCCTTTTTATCCCCAACCGAGCCAAACACGGAAGTGAATACAACATGGATTCCTTACTTTATGATTTTAAATCTCAAGACCTTTTTGCACTCTTAAAAATCACTGAAAAGTTAGGATGGAACTCTGGGTAGAGGGCTTGCCTAACATGCATGGAGTCTATAGGTTTGGTCTGCAGCACAGCATAAAACAGGCCATGGTGGTATACTGTAATCCTAGCATTGAGGGTAGGGAGAGGGTGTGAAGACGGGAAGATCATAAGTTCAATGTTATCCTGGTTTACATGGCAAGTTCCAGGCTAATCTGTGTAGAATACATGAGACCCTGTCTCACAAACAAAACAGATCATTGAGGAGCCCAGCATCTTTTGTTTATGAGGGTTATGCTTATTTATAGTTTTGGATTAGAAATTTAAATGAGGGAAATTAAAGCCAGGTGTCCATGGCTCATTCCGGTTCCAACACGGAGAAAGCTGAGGCTGTAGCTTTGAATTTGAGGCAAGTTTGAGCTATATACAGAGTTTCAGGCCTGGGGTTCAGAGTGAGACCCTGTCTCAAAAAACAAACAAACAAAAAACAGGCTGCTGGTCTGTGTACAGGTTTGACATCTGAGAAAGGGACTCCAAAATGTAAGCCTTTAGTATCACAAGCCTACCCTTTTCCCTGTGTGTTCCGCCTGTGAAGAACCTTTTGTAGTGGCCCCTTTGGGGAAGCTTGTCTATTTACTTGAGTACCTGCATTAGGTGCTCAGCCAGCATCAGTTTCTTTTTACCACTTTGTCCAGTAAGTCAAATATTTGTATTTAGATCCAGTTTTTAAACATATGGAGTTACATTTACCTATGTGCTTCATGTCTTCTAGAAATCTATTGACCTTTCTTGTGGTTGTGATATGATAGCTAAGGTTATGTTGTAAGTTTAAATGACTGCATTTAAAAGATCTATAAAACACAAATGCCTCTGACCTGTGAGCCCTACCTGACCAAGGACAGATAGCTTCCTAGAATACTGGAAGCTGGGGGCTGCTATTCACGTAAGATAGCAAGTCTTGCGTTTTCATTTCTGTAAACAAGCTAGGTTGCCCCAACTACACAGGATGTGCTTGATCACATATAGGCGAGAGGTATGTAGGCAGGAAGTATGTCAGGATGTATGCTTGTTCCTGATTGGATAAAGGTGGGAAGTACATAGCCTTGTGGGATTTGCCTTTATAAATCTCTGACTAATGTTATTCCGGGTCATACTCTGGGAATCCTGGGTATGGAGCTGGCCAGTGGCCATCATCCTGGCTGGTATTTAAAAAAGCTTAGCTGGGCGGTGGTGGCGCACGCCTTTAATCCCAGCACTCAGGAGGCAGAGGTAGGTGGATCTTTGTGAGTTCGAGGCCAGCCTGGGCTACAGAGCGAGATTCAGGAAAGGCACAAAGCTACACAGAGAAACTCTGTCTTGATAAACAAAACAAAACAAAACAAAAAACAAAAAAAAGCTTGCTTCAAATTTGTTTAAAAATTGTGCTACTGGTCTTATTATCACCTGGGGGAATTAACAGTGATAACTTTCATCCTGGTTATTCTATAATTACTATTATTTTTTAAATGTCTTTATTATTTCAATTACATTTTTAGAAAAGAGAAGTGGGAAATCCTTTAGTTTTATTAGCCTCCTCTCCCTGCTTGGGTTTTTTGAGATAAGGTTTCTCCGTGTAGCCCTGACTGTCCTAGAACTCTCTCTGTAGACCAGGCTGGACTCAAACTCAGTGATCCACCTGCCTCTGCCTCCCAAGTGCTGGGATTAAAAGAGTGCACTACCACTACCCGGCTGTTAGCCACCTTTTTATGTGGCACTGGGAATCAAATTCAGGGCCTTGTACATGCTGGACAAGCATTCTGCTACATTCAAAGCCCACTGCTTTTTGAAGTCTGGAGTATGCCTTGTCCTTGGAAGTGAGAATTTTAGCTTGCTATTAATTTGGAAGAATCTGGGTGTGGAGAAATAGCTCAGTAATTAAGAGACTTAGCTGCTCTTGCAGAGGACTAGAATTTGGTTCCCAGCACCTGTGTTAGGTACCTTATGAATGCTTGTCTCAGCATTCAGGGGATCTGACACCTTCTTCTGGCTTTCATGGGCACCTGCATGTATGTGTGCATGCACATGCACAGACACAAACATATAAATAAAAAAGTCCAAATATTTGGGAGTGACCTTTTCCCTAGTTGGCTTAAATAGGGAGATTTTAAGCACTTCTGTGAGTGGGAAATACACTCCTCACCTCATTGTCCAGATTTGTTTCACAGTCTCTCTCCAAAGTTCATTTCAAGGGCAGGGAGGTTATACAAGCCAGAGCTGTCAGAGTCTATCAGCCCTTCTAGTTGGCTCAATCCCAGAGCAATGTTCTGCTTTTACTCCAAATAATTCTTCATTGAGTTTGGCAGTGGGAGTTGGGTCTGATTCTTAAGGTCTTGTTAAAGACTATCCTTTTCAGTACATGTTCATGATTTCATCTTTTCTGGTATGAAATTAAGATAAAAATATCTTTTCCACCAAGTTCTAAATCAAACAGATGAAAACTCATGGGGAGAGAGATTAGGAGGGCTAGAACAGGGTGGGGGGCTCTGTGTTGTCAGTAAACTGGGTGATGCAGAATTAAGGACAATGTCATTCACAATCAGGAAAGCTTTTTTTTTTTTTTTTTTTTTTTTTGGTTTTTCGAGACAGGGTTTCTCTGTGTAGCTTTGCGCCTTTCCTGGAACTCGCTTTGTAGACCAGGCTGGCCTCGAACTCACAGAGATCCACCTGCCTCTGCTTCCCAAGTGCTGGGATTAAAGGTGTGTGTCACCAAAGCCTGGCGCCATTCGCAATCAGATGTGTTAGAGTGTGTGTGTGTGTGTGTGTGTGTGTGTGTATGTGTGTGTGTGCGTGAGTGCAAATATTAGCAACATATCAAAGTCTGAAAGTATAGATAAGATTAGACTCCACATTGTATTTATAGTGTCTTTCTTTTTTACTTTAACAGAGATAAAGTTCACAAAGGTTCTGTGCAAAGGTTGAAATTTTCAACATTTAAGTAAAAATTGCACTATCAGCCTGGTGTAGTGGTGCACGACTTTAATCCCAGCACTAACAAGGCAGAGGCAGGTGGATCTCTGAAGTTGGAGGCCAGCCTGGTCTATAGAGTGAGTTCCAAGATATCCAGGATTGTTACACAGAGAAACCTTGTCTCAAAAAACCAAAAAGTCTTTGATACATGCTCAGATATTTTTTATAAGTATATTTTTTATACTTTATATTAAAAAGTTCCTATTTGGGACTAGAAAAGAAAACAGACTGAAGTAAAACTTCTTGATCTGAGAATGCCACAGCTAAGAATAAATTAATAAGTCAATACTTATTGATTGACTTAGGGCAAAATGGCTTGGAAGAATTTGAAATTTTTAAGTGACTTTTAATAGTTGCAAGTTCAGCAGGGAGCTGTTTTCATCACTTGTTCAAAATGCAACCTACATGGTGAACAACAGTAACCATGTTCTACGAGGCTATTGGAATGGTACAGCATGTGGGAGGCCTTGGCGGGTTGGGCCAAGGTGCCCCGGTGGGTGAGGGAGACATACCATGCAGACATGGCAGCGGTCAACATGTCATGGTGGTGGAAAGTTACTCACACCCCAGGCGTGGCATCCACGTAGAAGTTTATTATAATAAAGAGAGAGAAATCATGGCAGGAAAGGGAGGAAGTGGGGGGAAGGGAAGAGAAGGGAGGGGTTTTCTCTTAAAAGAGGAAAGAGGATTTATGTCAGAATGCAGGGTGGGTCCTCAAGGGGTGGGCCAGAATGCCAACAGCTATGGCAGAGTGAATTATTGTCAGAACACATTCATCACTTCCCTCCAGCCCTTACAGTAGTGATTTTTCTCTCTGTAAGACTGATGATAAGTTTGACTCTTTTTTTAATATACATATATACATATGCCCAGTATAATGTGGATGGAAAGACAAGATCTGCTCCTAGGGACCTAGAGAGGGAGGGAGATAACTCTAGGGAAGACGCTTGGTGCACAAGTATGAGGATCTGGGTTCAGATCCCCTGTACACATGTAAAAGCAAGTGCAGCGGCACACATCTGTTCCCCCAACATTGTGGGGTGGCAGAAACAGGCAGATTCTAGGGGCTTGTTGGCTGGCCAGTGACCCTCTTCCTCAAAAATAAAGTGGAGGTCATAGAGGAGGACACCCAGTATTGACTTCTGGCCCCCACACCATATAATGGACATGAGCACACACACATACATACATTAAGAAAATAATTGCCCACTTTGTCTTGGGCACTGTTTCTGCTTTCTGCCGCACACAAGCAGAGCATGTCCCAGACTCTTCCTGGGCCTTGGGATAAGAAGAGAGGAGGATAAGACTCAGTGCAACCTTCAGCCCCACCCTCTGTGTGATGAGAAATATGTGTTTGGGATTATACGCCACTGAAATTGTATGTGTGTGTTGAATTGTTTGTTATTGAATGGAACTTGAATCCACATTCTTTCCCTCAAGAACCGACTTGCAAGTCGAGTGCTTTCAATCAGCCATTCTTGGCACTGCATGTTCCTCTTCTATCACTGGTCAGAGCATATGTTTCCAGACTTAGATATGGCTTCAGAATCCCTTTTGGACATGTGCATAAAGAACTGCCACCAAACAGACAGAGTGGCTTTTGAGACGGCTCTCAATGGACGTTCTGTCTTCTAAGTTTTTTGATGACTTTTGCTTCAGATCTGCTTCACCTTGGAGAGTTCATTTTGAAATTAATTTTTAAAATTATTATTGTGTATGTATGATGTGTTGTGTGTGTGTGTGTGGGTACACGTGCCATAATGTCTATGTGGAGGGCAGAGGAGGGAGTCAGCTTACTCCTTCTTTTATTTGGGTTCTGGGGACTAAACCTGGGTCATCACTTGCATAACAAGCGCTTCACCTCCTGAGCCATCTCACCAGCCCTCATCTGAGATTGTTTTAAATGCTTAGCGTATCATTAGTATTTAGAACCACTTACATTACATTGCTAATATTATTGAAATTCATAAGATGTGACTTGATCAAGGTTACATGCTGAGACTCGAGCCCCATTTATTTACCCTGAATGCTCGCACCTTCTTCCACTGTACCCAAGGCTGGGCCTCAAATGTGGCAAAGGGATTCTGTTGGGAGTGACGCTTGGATTTCTTCTAGTTTGCCATTTCCTAGATTCCAGAGACGTGGAGTCTTTTAGAAACCTCTTTTTCTGCAAGAGCTGATGTCCAGGTGTTTTCATAGGTGAAGATGATGGTGAGGGAACTCAGGAGAGAACCTGGCTCAGGAGGCTTGTCCTGGTGGAAATATGTTCCTGAGAGTCAAATCAGAGCAGCACCAGAGGTGTGGCTGAGAAAAGCCACACACCCCCGAGCATGTCATAAGATGTCAACTTTGCTATTAAAAAGGCACAGTGGGACAGTGGAGGCTCCATGGACACATGGGGTTAGAGGATGAGGTAACTAAAATTGGAGTTACTGGTTTTCTGGTTAATGGTGAACAAAAAAATAATACCAAAAGACTGAGGCTCATGGCTTTTCCCCTGAAGAGACTCATCCTTATTGTATCCAGTCACTTGCAATCAGGGTGTGTGTGTGTGTGTGTGTGTGTGTGTGTGTGTGTGTGTGTGTGTGATTTATTAGAATGGCTTCCAGGCTGTGGTCCAGCCGGTCCAACAGTGACTGTCTACCAATGGAAGGTCCAAGAATCCAGTAGTTATTCTGTCCATGAGGCTGGATGTCTCAGTTAGTTTTCAGTATATGTCAGAATCCCAAAGAAGTAGATTTTAATACCAGTGAAGGAATGGACTTGTAAGTGAGAGTGAGAACAAGCAGGTGGAGAGGGCAAGCTTTCTTCCTCCATGTCCTTTATACAGGCTGCCAGCAGAAGGTGTGGCCCAGATTAAAGGGGGATCTTCCCACTTCAACGATCCAGATTAGAAGTGGATTTCCTGAAGTGGATGATTCAGTTAAGCAAAAATTCCCTACAGGTGTGCCCAGTCATTTAGACTTTAGTTAATTTAATTAGATGTAGTCAAGTTGACAACCAAGAATAGCCATCACAGTAGCCATGTGAAAAGAAATCCCTGCTAAGAATGGGATTTTTATGTAGTAGCAGGCCAAATGTTCTTCTACGGCTCTGAGATGAGATTGCTATTGTCCTATTTTATGTTTATCCTGCAAATGATGTCAGTTTTTTTGAAGTGCTTATGATTTTGGCCTTGTCATTCCTGCCACTAGGCAGCTTCCAAATTGTCCACTCTTGGCAGTGTTCAATGGTGTGTCCCCTGTCCTCTGTCAGGGGCCGCTCGTTTGAGCTGCCAAGAAGGTTTGCTTTATTGCTCAGCTAGACAAGGCCTGTGCTGCTTTATGACATTTCAAAGTGAATCGATGATAGAAATTTCAATTTGTTTCAGAAGAGAGTTGACAACAGGCCCGGAGCTCAGACAATGAGTGGCCAGATCTTTAGAAAGAATTGATTTGAGCACACATGGATGGAAGGAAGGCTGAATGCTGTTTCAGCATGCAGTTATGATCCGAAACCCTCTTTATTTATACCTAAGTCCTGACACTAAAGAATGGGTAGTGAGACTAATATTCATGATCAGAATGCCTTCCTACCTACTTTGCTAAATATAGTAATCATAGATTGTTTCTTTCTGTTCCTCCCCATTCTCAATACCTGTGATTCAGAAGGAGCTGATTTCCGATCTAGGTCAAGGGTAGGCACATGACCCAGGCCTGTCCAATGAGAAGTATGGCTTTGATTTATGGATGAACAGGTTTGGTGTAACAGTCAAATCCTGGAAATTGGCAGCATTATATTTTCAAATAAGTCTCCCGCAGGGTTATGGGAAGATGCATGGAAAATCTAACAGATAGCACAGTTTGGTGGTGGGGGAACCTATTCATGGTAAGGTATTGGTACCACTCAAGGTTGTAGACATAAGACGACACAGAGAGAAGAAGAAAAAGAGAGAGAGAGAGAGAGAGAGAGAGAGAGAGAGAGAGAGAGAGAGAGAGAGAGAGAGATTGGGTGGGTGCATTTTAGGCTGGCTGACCTGTGACTACTGACTGAGAGACGCAGCTAATCCATGTAGAGTTTTGCAAAGGGGGCTGAGGGAAAGGAATTGCTTAACCTCATTCTTTTCCCTTTCTCCATTTCTATGTTTCCTTTCCTTGATAATACTCCAAAGGAAGGCCCAGGGGAAAGAAGCAATGGATGCATCCACTCAGACCAAGCTGCCCCCATTGAGTAGGGAGAACAGAGTAGATTCAGAGGTCAAGCTGAAGATGTTCCACACATAAGCTTATTCTGGACAATTGTGAGGTAATCCTAAAGAGATGGACCACCCAGAAGAGGGATAAAGCAATCAGAGAGCTGGGAAGTGAGTCCCAGCTATTCTAAACTATTTTTTGCTTTCACATTGTGGCCAACATGGTTAAGCTGTTCCTCTATTTCCTGCTTCACTGAAGTCTGCCAGATATTCTAGGCCTGTAGGTCAAAGATAGATGCCCCAGTGTTGCAGAGGATCTTGAGGTGACTGTCCAGGCATCCAGATGTCTCTGTTGTTAGTTGATATTACATCTTCTGGGGTCTTTGATGGAGTTAAAGATTAATAGTTAGAGTTTCCTTAGTTATAATAGAAAGTGTATTAGGTATAAAACTTTGGAATCACTAAGATAAGATAGATAATGGAGTATTTTCTCTGAATTTGCTAAATACATGGACTGAATATTGTAAATGTAATTCTTACTTGATAACTATTTTTATTGTATATAGTTTTACTACATTAAAGTTAAAACCTTTCATTTTTTAAAAAGATTTGTTTATTTATTATGTATACAGTGTTCTGCATGTATGCCTGCATGACAGAAGAGGGCGCCAGATCTCATTACAGAGGGTTGTGAGCCACCATGTGGTTGCTGGGAATTGAACTCAGGACCTCTGGAAGAGCAGCCTATGCTCTTAACCTCTGAGCCATCTCTCCAGACCCAAAACCTTTCATTTTTATTTAGACAAAAAGTGGAAATGTTGTGGAATATTAGTTTAAGATATGCTACATTCATTTATACTGTGGAATATTTGTTTTAATGTTGCAAAGATGTGTTGCATTCTTTTATGTTGCATTTGTTTAACTATGTAAAGCTGTGTTACTTTGTCTGCCTAAAATACCCAATTGGTCTAATAAAGAGCTGAATGGCCAGTAGCTAGGGAAGAGAGAGAAATAGATGGGGATGGCAGGCAGAGAGAATAAATAGGAGGAGAAATCTAGTCTTGGGAGAGAGGGAGGAGTGAAAAAATAGGAGAGAAGGATGCCTGGGGCCATCCACCCCTCCACACAGTCAGCCAAATAAGAAGGGAAGAAAAATGTATAGGACAAAGAAAGGTAAAAATTTCAGAGGAAAATGTAATTAAAGAGAAATGGCATGATTTAAGTTAGAAAAGCTGGCAAGAAACAAGCCAAGCTAAGGCTGGGCATTCATAAGTAAGAATAAGTCTCCATGTATTCGGGCTCCCAAAAGAGAGAAAAAACACCAATAACAAGTGGGGGCTATTAGCACCCCAACTTTAGAGATGAGTGAAAGGATGAACAGCACTGGTTGGTAGTGCTGGTTACCAGCAGAAAAGTCACGAGCCATGGCCATGATTACTAGAGTTACAGAGAGCTTTATTAGAAGGGAAGGTGGGGAGAGAGGGGAGCCAGGCCTGGGGGGAGGGAGAGATGTGGGAGCAGAACAGAGAGTAGGGAGCAGAGAGGGAAGAGAGAGAGAGAGAGAGAGAGAGAGAGAAAGAGAGAGAGCAGAGAGAGAGGGTGGGGTCTGCATCCAGCTTTTTAAGGCGCAGATTGGGTGACCATGTGGTTGTCAGCATCCCCCCCCCATGACGTCAGACACTAGACCCCAAGCTGCACATATAGCAGGAGTAGGAATGAGGGCAGGCTCCTAACAATGAGGAAACATGCGCAAGAAGTGAAATCACTTATCTAGGGCCTGTGATAAGCAGAAAGCAGAGCTGGAATACCCTGGAGGCCAGGTGTAGAGAGCTCCCTCTTACATCTCCGAGGGAAGGAATAGCAGGAGGAAAGTAAATTGGGATAACTAGACAAGACTAGCAGGAACTTAAGAGTCGAGCCTCACAGCTGCCTCAGGTGAGGGAGGGGCTCTAGAGGTCAAGGCTACTGTAGAGCCAGAAACCAGGGGCAGCACCAGGGAAGCCTAGTGTGGGAACCAAGAAGCCGGATGAGATAGGGACACTGCAAGCTATCTCCAAGGGGCACCCAGAGGCTGGCTGACTTATGGAGTCCTCTCCCCTGGCCAACAGGGAAACCGTTTGCAGAAACAAATTGAGTCAGAAACACGTGAGAAGACTGTGGTCTAAAAAGGGAAGCCTAAGAGTTGCCACAGGGCCAGAAGCAGCTTTGACAGCTGGTATTAAGAGCCAGGGAGGCGAGGGGAGAGACAGGGAAAGAGAGTAGGCTAGAACAGGCGCTGCTTGTGCTTCCCTGTGATGGCTCGGCTGGACAAGCCGAGAGAGAGGAGCGGGGAGTGGGCATGAGGGTGTGTGGAGTGAGTGATTCCTCTGAATTTAAGGGCCAGCACAGACACCAACAGCCTTCAGGAGACACAGAACCGATTCAGGAGTCTCTCACCATAGCTCAGGCTGGGGACGAGAAGGGCAAAACAGGGATTCCCCTGGACCTGGAGCTGGTGAATCAGGCTGAGCCAAAGGGGAAGGGAAGGCTGTTTAGAGATAAGGATAAACCCCAGTGGGTGCTGGGGTAGAGAGACAAGTCTAGGCACTGGGGCCCGGGTTCTGTGGATCCTGCATGCTCAGGCCTGCATGAGAAGAAAGTAGGTTTGAGGGAGAGATTGGATGGTGAATCACAAGCCCAGATGTGGGGCACTCACCACAGGCAGATTGTGGCTGCTGTCAGCAGATTTGACCATGGCCTGGATCAGCTTTCAGGCTCAGGACACTGGCCCTGGTTCTAGGCCAGATAAAGCAAGAACCGTGCTTCTGCCCCCTTCCCCCATATGGAAATCTACAGAGCCCCACAGAACTATATCTGGGTGAACAAAAGTATTCCCAGAGCCAGGCTTTATAAGTTGGTTTTATGATGCATCTGGGCTGAAGGTGAACCACCCCAGTCATTAGCTCACTTCCCCTAGGGCTAAATTCTGCAATGAGCCCGGGGAACGGGTTTCTCCAGCACACACAGACCTGTCCATCAGTGTCTGCTCAGAAAAATTCTTGGCACCCCAGAGGCTGTCCCTGGCTCACCTCTGAGACCACGTGCTTTTTCTTGCAGGCAATTTGCTGTTCCAGGAATAGACAGGACAAAGGGACTATATTAAGGCTTCCCCGGGTTAGACAGGCCTGGAACTCGTAGTCAGATGGTCAACTGCTCGCACACTGTGGTGTCTAGTATCACATATCCTTCCTCCCCGCCTCTCTGTCTTTCTGTCTGTCTCTGTGTCTCTGTCTCTGTGCCCCTCGTGTGTGTGTGTGTGTGTGTGTGTGTGTGTGTGTGTTTGTGTGTGTTCTTTTAAATTCCAGCTTAACAGCTACATGATTTAGGCTACTTCTGTCCCCCTAAAATAGGACTCTGGCTGTGCCCCCAAAGGAGGCCCCTGCGGTGCACGGGTAGGCTGGCTCCCGGGGCTGGCACCGTGAGATGTGTGCTGGAAATAAACGCAGGGTGTTTGCTTACAGATTCTTCTCCACCACCTCATGGGGGAGTCATATGACTTCTTACCCCACGGTTTGTTCTTACCCACTTTTCTCTTCAGGGGTGGGGGTGGAGGATGCTGTCAGGTTTAAAATACACCCTCAAATTATACACATTTGTGTGCTCCTGTATAACAGGGATTCCTTCTTTCTTTAATGCAATAAAGGATTATTTTTGGCTTTTTTTCTGGTTCATTCTGTTTTAAGTCATCCTTGGCTAGGGAATGAGCACTAGGCGTTAAGAGAGTGAGATCAAGTTCCCCACCCTGCTCCTTGGTAACTGTGGAATTTGGGGCAAGGCAGTTCACCTCTGGAAGTTTCTCTCTTAGCTCTAGGCCTCCCTTGGGCAAGGCCCTCTTTGAAGCCCTGGAGTCTGACCCCTGACCTTCACACCCAGGCTTGTCATGACAGTGGATTAGGCCAGTTGTGGCAATGTTTTGAAGACATGCTACATTCCTGTGAGGGGTATGTAGTTTATCTCTAGTTTATCTTCCCCACCTCCAATCCCATCTGTTTCCAAATTCTCCAGTCTTCACAGTCACTCAGCCTTGTCTGTGACTAGAGTGGTTTTTGGGATTCGGAGGCATCACTGCTCTCTGGTTTTCAGGGCACACTCACACCCTGTCTCCACTCACAGCAGCTCCGAATCTGCTGCTGCTGCTTCTCCCCAGCCAGAGGTAGTTCATAAACTCCTAATGTATTTGACTATCATGTGGTGAAACACACACATTTCCTGCTTTAGTCACATGTAGGTATCCAGCTCAATGGCCTCAAGTATGCCCACAGCGCTCTGAGATTACCTCTGCCATCTCTAGAGCTTTTTTACTTTGTAAAACTACATCCAATCATCTAACTCTACACCCACCTATCCCTCCCCCCTCACTTATCCCTGTCCTTTCTCTCCGAGTCTGACTGCTCTCAGCTAAGAGAGAAAGCTGTCATTTTGTGACTGGCTTATTTCACTTAGCACCCTGTCTTCAAGGATCATCCAGATTGTTTTGTAGGGAACAGAGGGAAGTTCTCAGAACTTCTATGGACAAGATGGAAAAGACAGCATTTCTCCCAGAAACCTCTATGAAGGAAAGGCTGAATGGACTATATACTGTTTTTATTTCAGGTACTATTTATAGTTGTAGATCTCTCTCTCTCTCTCTCTCTCTCTCTCTCTCTCTCTCTCTCTCTCTCTCTCTCCCTTCCTTCCATCTGTCTTTTTTTTTTTTTAAAGGCACACATGCATGCACACACAGAGGTCAGAGGACAACGTGCAGGAGTCAGTTCTTTCCTTCTACCACACAGATCCTGGGGATCAAATTCTGGCGGGTTGAAAGTGCTTTCATAAACTGGCACATCTTTCAGGACCACAAAGTTACTTTCTTAAAAGAGATTCAAAGCATATTGTGTATCTGCACAGCTGGACCTCGGTTGGGTAGGCCGGAGCTGAGAGAGACACCAACATATGATGTATGGAGTGGGATTATAGCTTTCTTCCCAAATGTTTACTTCTCTCTGATTATTTTCCTGGGGACTAAAGAGCTCCTGAGAAAGAATGCTTGAGCCATGCCCACGCATGGGGTTCAGGTATTGTGATAGTTACTCTTAACTGTCAGTTTGGCTGGATTTATAATCATGTAGGAGACACACCCTTGGCCATGTCTGTGAGGGTGTTTCCAGAGAGAATTAGCTGAGGAGGGAGGATGTACCCTGATGGGGACCCCATTCCATTGGCTGAGGGACCCATACTGGATTAAAGTGGGAAAAGGAGAAAGCCAGATGAATTCCCACATTTGTCTCTTTGTTCTGCTTTTGGGTCCTAGAGATGTGAGCAAGCAACCATGTACTACTGCAGATGGGAGCTGGTCCTACTTATCATGCCTTCCCCACCATGATGGACTATATCCCTTGACCCATGAACCCAAATAAACCATTCTTCACTTACGTTGCTTTTTAACCGGTATTCGGTCACAGCAATGAGAAAAGTAATACAGGCACGTACAGCACCACTGTTTTGTTTTTTTGTTTGTTTTTGTTTTTGTTTTTTTTGGGCAGAGGTAGAAGTGGTTTGAGGGGTTCTGGCTGCAGCCCAGTTTCAGAAGGCAGTTTGGGAAGGAGAAGTCATTGAAGAGCAAGTGCAGCTGACATGATAAGCCAGATCCAGCAGTGAGCCTGGCCAGCAGGGGAAGCAGCATGGGAGCCTTTGTGTGATGACAACAGTGGGCACTTGAGGAGGTGTGAAGGTGCAGAGTAGGCAGGAGTCCCAGCTCTGTGGCCTGACGAGCATGCGTGAGCAGCTCTGGTATCCTAGTTGGCTTCTCTGCTGCAGTGATGAACACCATGACAAAAGAAGTAACTTGGGGAGGAAAGGGCTTTATTTCATTTTATGGCTTACAGTCCATCATGGAGAAAATTACAGTAGGACCTCAAGGTAGGAACCATGAAGCAGGAATTGACGTAGGTACCATGGAGAAACACTGCTTACTGACTTGCTTTCCATGGCTTGCTCACTGGCTTTCTTGTAGAACCCAGAACCACTTGCCCAGGGACACATTAATCACCAACCAAGGAAATGCCCCACAGACATGCCTGCAAGCCAATCTGATGGAGACAACTCTTCACCTGAGGTTCCCTCTTCCCTTGTGACTCTAGTTGTGTCAAGTTAACACAACCATCATTTCTGGTTTGCATGAGTACAGATTAGCAACCTTGGAGGCCTGTATTGATTCATCTTCACACGTAAGTCCCCTTCAGAGTCTCCCAGAAAATCTTGAGAACAGCTTCACAGGAAGCACTAGCTGTTGATTGACCTACTGGGGTACCAAGCTAATGGGGTTCAGATACTAACATACTAACTTGAACTCAACCATGAGCTATAAGGCTCAGCCATCTTTGGGTTACATATGTTGTAATCTGTTACTAATACAATTACGTGGTATGTTCTGCTACTAATTTATTAATCTTATCTAAATTATGGTTTTCAGTAAAGCTACAAAATGCCATGGTCCAGGTACTATGCTCCTTTTTGACTGGGTTCCACTTTTTCCTAAAGGAATTGGAGGATAGATGAAACCATTATTAACTGTGTTTTCTGGATTTAGCTGAATTATCAGAGAACAAAACCACACTGCGTCAATAGGAGGCAAGAGAGCCTTGAAACCTACAGAATGGAACTTTCCTGGAGGGAAGTTCACTGGACCAGTCGCTACCTCAGAGTGGCAGGCCATCTGTGCTTTCTTCTCTCTCTGTTGCTTCACCATTGTCTTAGACTTGTAGGAGCTGGAGGCTGTTTGCTCAGAAGTGACATGTTTTCTTGGACCGTTGCTTTGACACCTTCCCTCAGGAAGCTGCTTGGATGTCAAGTGGATGGCTTTTAATGACTCCTGCCTCCAAGAGAAACTCAAAACAGTTCCACTGCATCTTTCCCAGACCAAGCCTAGGAGGAGGTAGGTTATACTCAGGGCCCCATCCTTCTCTTGATGGGGCTAATGAATGTCCTGAGCCACTGAAAACTGGGTCTTCCACATTGGTAGATCTCTTAGGGTAGGGCAATTTTAAACTGCAGATGAGCATTGGTCCTGCTGGTCCAAGGATGGAAACATGGAGGCAGATGTTGATGAGATGCTGTTAGTTTTAGTTTCCTGCTAATTTTATGTCAACTTGACACAAGCTAGAATTATTTGAAAGGAGGGAGCCTCAGTTGAGAAAATGACTCCATAAGATCCAGCTGTAGGGCATTTTCTTAAATAGAGATTGATGGGAGAGAGCCCAGCCCATGGTGCTGTCTCTGGGCTGGGGGTCCTGGGTTTTATGGGAGCAGTCTGAGCAAACCATGAGGAGCAAGCCAGTAAGCAGCACCCCTCCATGGCCTCTGTGTGAACTCCTGCCTCCAGGTTCCTGCCCTGTTTGAATTCCTGTCCTGACTTCCTTCAATGACGAACAGTGATGTGGAAATGTAAGTCGAGTAAACCCTTTGCTCCCTAAGTTGATTTGGTCATGGTGTTTCATCACAGCCATAGTCACCTCAACTAAGATAGATGCCCTGTCCAAGACAGCAAGTGTAGCAGCAGTGGCTTATTTGGACAGATGTCAAGTGTTGCCTGAGCTCCCCTGAAGTTCCCTGCTATTGTCCATCAACAGTGTTCACCTAGCCCAGGTGGGACAGTATGTGGTTTGAATGAAAATGGTTCCCATAGGCCCATAGGCAGTGGCACTATTAAGAGTGCCTTGTTGGAGGAAGTGTGTCACTGGGGGTGGGCTTGGAGATTTCAGATACTCAAGCCAGGCCCAATGTCTTTCTCTCTCTTCCTGCTGCTCTGGATGTAGAACTCTCAGCTACCTCTCCAGCACCATGCCTGTGTGAGTATCACCATGTTTCCCACCATGATGATAATGGACTAACCCTCTGAAATTGTAAGCCAGTGTCAATGAAATGTTTTCCTTTATAAGAGTTGCTGTGGTCATGGTGTCTCTTCACAGCAATAAAATCCTAATTAAGACAGACAGTTGTAGCACGAATTCTAAAAGGTCTTATTAATAAAAACAAGCCTGGAAGATCAGAGAAGCAGAACAAGCCACAGCCAACCTTACCTTGCCAATTTCTCAGCTGATCCTGTTTCCTCAGACTGGAAGCCTCTCAGTCCTCATCCAGAATGAATCTCAGCTGAACTGTTGCTCAAAAGCCTAAAAGATTAACTAGGCTCTAGTTCCTGGTTCTCATGCCTTTTTATACCTTTCTGCTTCCTGCCATCACTTCCTGGGATTAAAGGCTCTTGTTACCATGCCTGGCTGTTTCCAGTGTGGTTTTAAACTCACAGAGATCCAAACAGATCTCTGCCTTCAGAATGCTAGAATTGAAGGCGTGTGTGCCACCATTTTCTGGCCTCTATATCTAGTAGCTGTTCTGTTCTCTGACCCCAAATAAGTTTATTAGGGTGCACAATATTTTGGGGAACACAATATCACCACAGTCAGTCTCTTGATTCTGATTCCCATCATAACATGGCACTCTGTTCCCAGGGCTTTTCTGTCCTCATATATTTTACTTGAACCCTTTGGCTGAGAACTCAAGTATTGACCCTTTGGATTATTACAGATTTATTCCTGACATGATTAGACAATTGTTAACACTGTCATATTTATTTAATATGATATCTGTGTGAACCATTTCTAAGAATAAGTACATTTCTTTACATAATGAAAATAGCACACCAAAATATTAATAGTATTTTTCCAATTAAAATGACATAGTCACATTTCCCCCAGTATGAATTTGTTTTTGAGATAGTCTTATGTAGCTCAGGCTGGTCTTGAATTCACTATACAGCTAAGGATGACCTTGAACTTCTGCTTCTCCTGCCTTTACCTGGTAAGTGTTGGGGTTATAGATATTTACAGGTACATGCCATTACATCTTTATGAGGTGCTGAAGATGGAACCCAGGGCCACATGCATGGTAGGCAAGCACTCTACCAGCTGAGCTGTATCACTAATCATCAAGTATGAATTTTTAAACCAACTCTTAAAGTGAGGGTTTGATCAGAGTCCATGCATCTTAGTTACAGGCATTAATCTCTTTCTTCTGAAATAATTCTACTTTTCTTGTTTATTACATTGCAGCTCAGGAGCCTGGCCAGTCTGTAGTTGTAATGAAGACTATTCTATTAAATTAAACACACATACACACACACACACACACACACACAAACAAGTGTGTGTGTGTGTGTGTGTGTGTGTGTGTGTGTGTGTGTGTGTGCGTGCCATGACATGCCTGTGGAAGTCAGAGGACAACTTTTGATATTTGAATCTCTCCTTTTAACCATGTAGGTTTCAGGAATTGAACTCAGGTCATCAAGATTGCCTGCAATCTCCTTTACCTGCTGAGCCATCTCACCCTCCCTGATCGTCTGATTTGTCTGATCATTTTTGTGGCACTACTTAACTTTTCAAAAATGTAACCTTTTTGTGTTGTTGTTCACTGGGAATTAATTTTAAAGGCCTGATTCTCTGGCTGACAATTTTGTTATGAGATGATGTAAATGCACCAACATGCCCTTTAGGGTTTGCCTTTTGAATTTCAACCTGGTATCTTTCTCCTTTTTCTCTTTCAAAAAGCTTATTTGGCAAATTGTCCCCCACCTCAAGTCCCAGCCCTCAGCTGTCACTGTGGAACTTTGTCACATACCCATGGTCTGAGCCTGAGTCCCTTTCTTTGCATTCCCTCAGGTGATACACAGCTCTCCCAGGAAGAGATAGGAGTGTAAGGAAAAGTAAAAGGACCTAAGAAACATTTCAGTCATCCTTCAGGCATCAGGGCTACACAACTCACAGAGCACTGTCGTCTGCTATGAGGGTGACAATTCTGAAGCAGGTACAAAGGCAGAGCAAGTAGGTGACTTGCCACAGAGCTAGACACTCCCGAGAATCTGGGATTGTACTCCTAGGAGGCATCACAAGAAGGCACGGGCCTTTGCCCCTTTCCCAACACCACATCCCAGTGATGCAGTTCATTCTTGCAGCGTTCACCTGTCAGCAATGCCATCCGCCTTCACGTGGTTTACTCTTGACCCAGATCTCGGAGATTTGTAGGATAACTTATCTAGAATGGAGTTCCTCTTGATTCTTGATAGAATCTCAAATTGGTTATGAGACAGGGTCTCTCTGCAGCCCTTGCTGGTTATGTAGATCAGGCTGACCTCAAACTCATAAACATCTACCTGTCTCTGCTTCCCAGGTTCTGGGATTGAAGGCATGTTCCACTATACCTGGCTTATTGTGCCTTTCTCTATAGACTGATAAATGTAGAAGAGAATGGACTGAGAGTTTCCGTGTCATAGAGGCTTTTTCAGGTTTACAAGTGTTTATTTAGCTTTGTTGTATATCAGAAGCAGTGTTAGGCACCAAGAATACACAGTAAATTTGACCCCACATTTTGCTTATAGTGGGAAAGACGGCATATGAATACATGTTTTTATTGTAAATGGTAGAGATAGTAGGTATCAAAAATAAAGAGCATAACTCAGCACTCACTTCTGGAGAAGGTGAGGTTTGAACTTGGTCTCAAGGAATGGGTCACAAAGAATGAGCAAAGGTGAGCAGAGAGAAAACCTTTGCCTTGTTCACAATGGAATGCCTAAGCATCTATTTCATAATAGACATTCAATACAGTAAATTTCTAGAAGAATTTGAAATAGAGTAAAAATTATGAGCAACAAAAACATAGGAAACAGAATAGTTCAGACACATCATACAATTAACCTTTGAATAACAGGCTCTTTTGAAAAACTAATGAAGCTGTGGGCCCTCTTCCTAGAAAATAAACTCACCCAGAGTCCAACAGATGATTTTAGAAGTTGTAGATATTCCCAGATCCCATTCACATTATGAGTATGGGATCTGGGAATATCTGTTCTAGGGAAGTGAGAGCCTTGCAGTCTATAAAACATTTTAAAATTCTGTTATTCTAAATGCCTCAGCACTTAGTATTTATTTATTTATTTATTTATTTATTTATTTATTTATTTATTTATTTATTTATTTATTCGTTTATTCATCTATCTATCTATCTATCTATCTATCTATCTATCTATCTATCTATCTATCTATCTATTATGTGTACTATGTGTGTGGAGGTCAAAGGACAACTTACAGGAAGGGATTGGTTTTGTCCTTTCCACTTTGTGGGTCCTAGTAGTCAAACTCAGATTGTTAAGTTAAAATAATGGAAAGGTACTACTACTTTAGATTCCTTGTAAAGAATGTTCCTGGAAGCAGGCTATTCACCTAACAGGGATGCTAGAGTAATACTGTAACACATGATTTACCCTGATCAAACGTTAAGGCCCCAGAAGGGAGAAGAATGCTCTAAGAGCTAAAACTGGCAAGTGGTGTTTAGTTGGCTTTGAGAGAGGGGAATATGAAAGGGTTAGGATGGGCTTTGAGTCTTGGATGGCATTGCCAGTGAGTGAGGCAGGAGTGCAGGAAACATTTTTGGGTTAGGAATCGAGTGATAGAGAGTCTGGTGGTGGAGAAGTAAGGAGATCAGGGTTTACCATGTCAAGGTCACTTGAAGTAACCAGGCAATGATAAGAGTGGAGTGGAGGGATAATGGAGAGACACTGTGTGCCTTAAAGGAGCAAAGGATCATGGGAGGGTTGGTGGAATTATGTGTTTTAGAGGTCTGATTGGGTGATAAGTCTGACTGATACTCCTTCCAAGTCTCACAAAGGACACCAGGTGGAGGCAGTGTCTAGGACTGCCAAAACAAACTCCCAGGATTTGGGTGACCTACAAATACAGGGAGTTATTGTCTCACAGTTTTGGAGACTTGAGGTCAGAAATCAAGGTGTGTGCGGGTAGTGCTTACTCAGAAAGTCACGGGGAATCCTTCCATAATCTCCTAGCCTCTGGTAGTCTGTGAGCAATTTTTAGTGTTCCTTGATGTCACAGTCGGCTTCAACTGTCAATGTGACCCAAACCAGTCACTTGGGAAGAGGGAACCTCGGTCGAGGGATTGCCTCCATCAGATCGGCCTGTGGCATGTCTATGGGGGCATTTTCTTGATTGCTTATTCAGGAAGGAGTGCCCAGCCCACAGTGCAGGTGGTCTTGGATTGTATAGAAAAGGTAGCTGAGGGCCTGGAGAGATAGCTCAGTAGTTAAGAGCATTTGCTGCTCTTCAGAGGACGGGGTTCAGTTCCCAGCACCCACATCAGGCAGCTAATAACTGTCTCTAACTCCAGCTCCAGGTTATTAGACCCCAGAGGCCCCTGTGGCCACACACATCCACAAATTATTAAAATTAACACAAATTAATCCTAGGGGAAAAAAGAAAGATAGCGGAATGGGAGCTGGAAGCAATTCAGTGAGCAGCATTTCTCTGTGGCTCCTGCTTCAAGCTCCTGCCTTGATTTCCCTTGATGATGAACTGTAATGTCAGTCAAATAAACTCTCCTACTCAGTTGGTTTTGGTCAGAGGGGTTTATTATAGCAACAAAGAAAACCAATTAAGACACTCAGTTTGTCCATGTATCATCCTTACTACTCTGCTTTTGCTATTACATGGAGTTTTCCTTCTGTATTAAAATTCTTCACAGGATCATTAAAAAAAAAGATTTCTGAATCTCAAAAAAAATTTTAATTTCAAGGTCAGGCTCCCATTATGTAGCCCAAAACTGGCCTCAAACACACAGAGATCCTCCTGCCTCAGACTTACAAGTGCTGAGATTACACACATGTATCACTGTGCCCAGCTCACATGTCATCTTCTGATGTGGACACCAGTCATGTTGCAAGAGTTTCCAGGGAGACCTTATCTTCACTGATTGCATTTGCATGAACCCACTTCTGAAGACGGTCGCTTTCTGAGATGGTGGGGATGAGAATGCTCACAGACCACTGAGGGGAAGCTCCACACCCAAACAGTGAAGGGTTTTTTTTTTTTAGCTCATGGAGGAAGTAGGTGGAGTGAAGCTTTTACTGGCACATGCTCCCAAATGCCTGAATGGGATGACTGAGAGTGGTGGTGGGTTCTGCTCGGAGGAGAAGAATTGCTGATTGACACTCTGAGAGACAAGATGGAAATATGAGGCACGAGGAACCAAACGAAGCTCTAGTTTGAGGGCAGGATGACCTTGGCCATGAAGTTTGGCAAAAGCACACAACACAGGGGACTCTGGGTAGAAGGCCACCCAACGGCATCCCTCCTGTTGCTGTTGCCTGCACAGTCACTGCTTGTGGGTGACAGTTTGCTGAAGAGCCCCTTGCTTTCTGCATCTCCTACCCTGTGGTGAGTTTTTCTAAAAGCTTTCAATGTCACTATGTTCTTCTTTTCTTCTTGCTGCTCCTGGCATGCGCAAAACAGTCATAATCTGAGAGGCACCTCTGTATTAATGGTGTCTTTCTTTTGTTTTTTGTTTTTTTTTTGAGACGGGGTTTCTCTGTGTAGTTTTGGTGCCTGTCCTGGAACTCACTCTGTAGCCCAGGCTGGCCTCAAACTCAGAGATCCACCTGCCTCTGCCTCCTGAGTGCTGGGATTAAAGGGTGCACCACCACTGCTGGGCTGATGGCATCTTTATTTCACTGGGATCGGGAAGGTCTCTTTCATTCCCAGAGAAATGAAATTAAATTTGATGAATACACTTATTCATACTGTTTGAGAAAATCTCTGCTTACCCCCCTTTTTATTGTCCTTATGAATATCAAAGCATCTCGGTGCAAGGTAAAAGATCTTAAGTCAAAAGACTATTACCATACTACACCAGGCAAAACTGTCCTGAGTATCAGTGCTGTATTACTTGTCTAGAAAATTCTATTCCCTGTAAGCAACAGAACGGACTGATTCTGGCTTCTGCTTTGCATTTGACTTGTGTTCTCAATGTCTTAATCATGGTTTATGTCCTATGGTGGTTTGAAAGCAAAGGACCCTCATAGGGAGTGGAATGATTAGGAGGTGTGATTTTGCTGGAGTAGGTGTGGCCTTGCTAGAGAAAGTGTGTCACTGTGGGGGTGGGCTTTGAGGTATCCTATGCTCAAGCTACACTCAGTGTTGCAGTTCACTTCCTGTTGCCTGTGGATCAAGATGTAGATTTCTCAGCTACTTCTCCAGCACTATGTCTGCCTGCATGCCTGCATGATCCCATCATGGTGATAATGGACTAAATCTCTGAAACTGTAAGCCATTCCAATTAAATGTTTTCCTTTATAAGAGTTGCTATGGTCATGGTGTCTCTTTATAGCAATAGAAATCCTAAGACATGTCCTATTCAACCTACTTCACAAAGGATTATCCAAATATTCTTTGATAGATGTAGCTTCATAAAAAGAGGTCCTAGTCCCTACCCAAGTGCACAAACTTAAATATCAATGGAGTGGTACTGATGCTTGTTAAATGGTGACTGTGGTAGCTATTCTTGGTTGTCAACTTGACTACATCTGGAGTTAACTAAAACTCCAAAATGGCTAGGCACACATGTAAGGGATTTTTGCTTAGTTAAATCATTTGAAAGGGAAAGGCCCACTTCTAATCTGGATCTTTGAGGTGGGAAGATCCCTTCTTCTGCTGGCAGCCTGTATAAAGAACATGGAAGAAGGACGCTCACTTTCTCTTTGCCTGCTTCTCCCATTCTCACCCTCACTAGCAAGTCTGTTCCTTCACTGGCCTTAAAGCCTATTTCTCTGGGATGCTGGCACGTTATGAAGACCAGATGAGACATTCAGCCTTGTGGACTAAACAACTACTGGATTCTGGACCTTCTCTTGGTAGACAGCCATTGTGGGACAAGTTGGGCCACAGCCTGCAAGCCATTCTAATAAATTATAATAAATCCCACATATACGTACATATATATTTGTTCTATAAGGAAGGTCTGCTCCTCTAGAGAACCCCCACTAATAAATACAGTGGCAGTGACAGACAACATCTCACATTACCATGGGCTGAGGAGGGTGGTGATTGGTGTGATACTGACTTGGACTGTCAGACCATCGAGACAGCTACTTCACTGTTATTGTAGATATCATACTTGAATCTAATAAAAACAACAACAAAAGAACAGAAGATGGAGGTTGGGAAGATTGCTCAGTGGGTAAGATATTTGTCTTGCAAGTAAGAAGAAGACCTGAGTTTGAATCTCTAGAACCGTTATAAAACTGGACTTAGTAGCTCATTCATCTGTAATCCCAGTGATCCTACAGGGAGACAGCTATTGGAAAACTCCCAGAAGCCTGAAGGTCAGTTAGTCTAATGTACAGTGGGTAACAACAAGAGACTCCGTAGTGGTTTGAATAAGAATGGCCGCCATAGGCTTCTTTCTATATTTGAATGCTTGAGATTAGGAGGTGTGGCCTTGCTGGAGTAGATGTGGCCTTGTTTGAGGAAATGTGTCACTGGGGTGGGCTTTAAGGATTCTAAAACCCAAGCCAGGCCCAGTCTCTCTCTTCATGTTGTCTGCGGATCTGGATGTAGAACTCTCAGCTATTTCTCTAGCACCATGTCTGCTTGTGTGCTACCAAGCTCCCTGCCATGATGATAATAGACTAAACCTCTGAAACTGTAAGCAAGCCCCAACTAAATGCTTTCCTTGATAAGAGTTGCCATGAGGAAGGAATGTTATTTTTTAAAGTAATTAATTTTTTAAAAATGAAAATAAATTCTTCTCTCATACAATACATCAGGACAAATTTCCCCTCCCACCACTCCTCCCAGCTCCCTGCCACCTCCTATCTCCTCAGATCCACTTCCCCTTCATTTCCTCTTCAGAAAAGAGCAGACCTCCAAGAGATAACAGCCTAACAGGACAAAGCAAGATACAATAAGACAAGGCATATGCCCTCATGTCTAGGCTGGTCAAGGCAACCCAACAGGAGGAAAAGAGTTCCAAGAGCAGGCAAAGGAGTCAGAGATACACCTGCTCCCACAGTGAAGAGTCCCACAAAACCACCAAGCTATCAGCCATAACATATATGCAGAGGACCTGGTGCAGACCCATACAGGTCCTGTGCTTGCATGGGGGTGAGTAAGAGAGTGGGGTAACCAGGGGTGTTCTAAAGTGAGGTGGGACATTCCATTCTGTAGGGAAGCTCCTTAAGCTCAGGAAATAACTCAAAGGCTTCAGGAAGTCCCTGAAACTGACCAGATTCACTAGACCCCTTCCTCCCCAAGCATATATAAGTATATATAAACCTTAAGGACTACTGAGGGACACTATTAAACGAGCTGAGCTGCCTAGAAGACGCTCAGTCCAGCAAGTTGCCCAAAGGCGATTCAGACCAACCAAATTTCCTGGAAAGGACACTCTCCATGTTGAGCTGCCTGAAGGCTGGGCAATGTGCTCCAGGTCATAGCTTTTGTGAGCCATGGCCCATGTCAGTGTGGACTTTTGGTCATGCAGCTGTCTTTGAGTCATCCTGTTGGTCAAGTAACCCTTCCCCTATATTCCTGCTAAGGAACCCCAGTAAACTCATCAGTTCACCCAGATGGACTTTGGCGTTATCTTCTCTTTTGTTTGTTTCCTGTCTGGGGTGAGTAGACACACCTCTTCCCAGGAATTGTGTATACACAGTTGTTCATCTGTGATAATGTCTCCCCAGGCATTGTGTACACACAGTTGTGTGTCTGTGATGATTCGCGGATGTTTGCCTCACTTGAAACCTTTCTCTGGGGATTGTTCTTAACTTCATGGAGAAGGGCTACCCTGCCCTCCTATGGGTAGACACAGGTCAGGGTGAACATGTGGACATATGGAGAAGGTGGAACATCCCAATTGGGCCTCCATATTATCTTTGGGGGAATTTGTAGTTGGGATTCACAGGTGCTGTCCTGTTACCTTAAGGACAGAGGCAGGTGAGGAACAGGTTTTGTTAGCTAATGCCTGAGAACCCGAGAAGGCTGATATGCATGGGTGGGGCAGGGAGGGAGGAAGAGGAGAGAAGAGGAGAGGAGGGGAGGGGAGGGAGGGCCAGCACTTCAATGTCTCCTTCAATGACACACTCTCAGTGACCTGCTTCCTCCAACTGGGCTCCATCTCTAAAGGTTCCAGAGCCTCGGGCAGTGCCCCATGGTTGGCCAGCAAGTTTTTAGCATACTAGCCTTCAGAGGTTATTCCCGATTCAAACTACAGCTTTCATAAAAACTGTAAACAGTAGGATTGGAGAGTTTCCAGACTGGGAAGCACAAGGTCAAATTGAGAGGGTAGAGCACCCCAGTTCTCTGGGGACAGACGTTCTCGAGCTCCAGACCGGTACAGAACTTACTGCATATGTCTGTCTGTCTGACAGTCTTTGTATCTTCTATGCCACCCTGTATATGAAGTCAGGACACGTGAAGACAGCATTTCCTGCCTTCTGAGAACCATTGCTGTAAATCATTGAACTTGGTAAGAGCTGTTCAGTCAAGTCAGACCAGATGTCTAGATTATTTGGGGACCCACTTCATTCAGCTCCTGGCCAAAATGTGGGTTATTTAGGGACCACTTCCTGCAATGGACATTTAAAGTGAATGTCCAGTCTTGGGAGACTGAGTCAGTGTTCACTGGAGTCTGCAGTAACTGTGGTTAGCTAGTGCTGAGTTAAATCACAGGACATCGGCTGGCGTCTTCAGAGAAGTGGAGAGTTGTCTGGCGTGGAAACCCGACCCCTGGTGTCAGAGTGTGAGCAGGGAGACACTTTCCAGCTTGATGTTTCAGCATTAACAACCTGTTCCCTTGAGGGCTGTGACACACAGCTACCCTCTTATATAAATCCCTGCATTTTGTTAGTTCGACCTAAAACGACTTCACTAAAGATTCTTTTTAAAAAGCCTTTGGAGAACGGACATGTAAATGGAATTCTCAAGAGAACGCCAATTTATTAATTTCCATGCTGAGCGACTGCCAATGGGACCAGAAGACTCCTACTCTAGGCCAGCCTGTCCTCTCCCAGTAGGGAAATCTACACGGGAAGCCAAATTATAATGAGAAGGCTGCTTGAGGAGGGCAGACAGAGCAGATAATTAGGGGATCTGAACAGGCTGGCTCCAGCTGGGGATGACTTGAGGCCCTCCTTCTCTGCTCTTCCAGCACGCACTGAGCCCGCCAAGTGGTGTGCACATGTGTTTGCGCTAGCTCACGCGTGGAAAATAGGACAGCTTACGAAAACCAGCTCACCCATAAGCCAAGTCCGCTAGCGAGCCATCCGCCTAAAATTAGTATTTGTGGAAACATCTCGTGTGTGATGGATGGGTGGCTTCTACTGCTCTCCGAGCACTTTGCTGCTAAGATGACTGGTGACTTTTATAAGTCCTCCTATTTTTCCCCTTTTCTCCACCTTCCTGCTCTTATTTCAAAGAGATTGTTGTCCTTCTCTATCCAACCCATCTTAGGCCCTCCTCTCCACCATCATACTCTTTCTTACCTGCTGGATATCATTTAAAAAATAAAAAAAAGTGCTTTATTTTTATATTTTATATGTGCTTGTGCCTGCATGTCTGTATGTGAACCCTGTGCGTGTAGTGCCTGAAGAGGCCAGAAGAGGGCGTTGGATCACACGGAACAGGAGTTACAGGCAGTTGTGAGCCACCTGATGTGGGTGCTGGGAACTGAACCAGGGTCCTAGGCAAGAGCAGGGGCTGTTGGGAGGTGGAGTGGGAAGGTTGGAGGTTAGGGTCTGAAGGCCAGGAGTTAGACACCCCAAATAAAGACTGAAGTGGCAGCACAGGTTCATCAGCTGGAAGGCAAACAGGACTGGGGAGGACAAAATGCTGGCGTGAAGGGAGAACTTTTGGAATCAGTGCGGAGATGATGGCAGTGTTTTGTACGTCTATTGCTCATTAACTGTGCTAGAATTTTCCTCTTCTTTAAAATTGTGGTATGTACCTTTTGGTAAGAAATCTGTGCAGAACTGAGTCTGCATACATTGAGAGTTGCAGAACTGAGTCTACATACATTGAGAGTTGCACAGCTCGGGGGTGTGTTTAGTTTATGAGTCATCAAATTTCCTCTCTCACTCTCTCTCTCTTTTTTTTTTTTTTTTTTTTTTTTTTTTTTTTTTTGGTTTTTCAAGACAGGGTTTCTCTGTGTAGCTTTGCGCCTTTCCTGGAACTCACTTGGTAGCCCAGGCTGGCCTCGAACTCACAAAGATCCACCTGCCTTTGCCTCCCGAGTGCTGGGATTAAAGGCGTGCGCCACCACCACCGCCCGGCTCACTCTCTTTTTTTAAAGCTACTTTCTGCTGCTCATCACCCACTTCCCAGAGCTTTGTGTACTAAATGCCATTATTAAGCAAATTGCCCCAAATCCAGTGTTTATGGCTGTGTAGTAAAGCACTTCTGTGTTGACAGTGATAATAAATAAAAATAAAATAAAAAGACACAGTCCTCTGAAGCAGACTATGCTTCTGTGACATCTAAATAGTGAAAAATAGTGAACTACGAATTTTAACCCATGCAATTGTGTGTGTGTTGTGTTTGTACCTGTGCCCATGTATCATTTTTTTTTTTTTGAAGCAGGGTTTATTTGTGTAGTCCTGGCTATCCTAGAACTTACTCTGTAGACCAGGTTGGCCTAAAACTCAAGAGATCTGCCTGCCTCTGCCTCCGGAGTGCTTAAAGACATGCGCCACCATGACCTGGCATGTATTACTTTTAGAGCTCTTCTTAAAGCGTCTTTAAAATAAAGACAGTGTCAACCCATCTTAGGCTGGCCCCCAACTTGATAAGTGGCAGAGGATAGCCTTGAACTTGTGATCTCCCATTCTATGCTTTCCCAGTGCTGGGATTACAGGGGTGTCCCATAGCCAGTTAATGCAGGGCTGGGCATGAAATCCAGAGCATATGCACTCAAGGCAAGCAGGCAAGCACTCTATTTAAACTGAGCTCCATCCCCAGATCTTTCTCTCTCTTTTTTTTTTTTTTTTTTTTTTTTTTGGTTTTTCGAGACAGGGTTTCTCTGCGTAGCTTTGCGCCTTTCCTGGAGCTCACTTGGTAGCCCAGGCTGGCCTCGAACTCACAGAGATCCACCTGGCTCTGCCTCCCGAGTGCTGGGATTAAAGGCGTGTGCCACCACCGCCCGGCTCCATCCCCAGATCTTAAGGCTAGATCTTTAACCAAAGAAAGCATGTTTTAATCAAATAAAGTTTTTGTCCATAAAACAGTACATATTTGTATTTTTTCAATTGCTGTTGTAACTGATTTTTACCATTTAATGACTTAACAAAAATGTATCATTTCACAGATCTGGAGATCAGAAGTTTTAAGATCAAGTCATTGAAAAGGTCTCTGTTTAGGGGGCTCATGGGAAGAACCTCTTTCTTTGCCTTTTTCTGCCTCTATGCTGATGTCATCCTTCTGTCTTCAAAGCTGTGCAACATCTTCCAATCTCTGACTAACTTTAATTTCTATAGCAATATCCCTAGGCTGAGTACTTTGTAAAGAAAAAGGTCCATGTAGTGCACAGTTCTGGAGGGTAAACGAACTGCCATTGGCACTGCACAGCTCCTGTGATGACCCCATGACCTATGGTTATGGTGATATTTTATTTGTACTGAAATGTGATTTTATTTGTATGTTAATAAATAAAGTTGCCTGGGGGTCAGAGCTAATAGCAAGCAGAGCTGGGTGTTCGTGGTGCACGCCTTTAATCCCAGCACTTGGTAGGCAGAGCTAGGTAGATCTCTGTGTGGTCAAGGATACAGCCAGCATTGGAGACACACGCCTTTAATCTCAATACCAACCATAGAAGATCTGGAGGTCTGTACAAACAGGTAGTGATGAGGCGGTCATGTGGTTGGGTTTACAACCAATGAGAAGGCAGAACAGAAAGTCTATATAAAGACAAACACTCAGGAAGTAGGTCTCTCTTGGCTGAAGAGGCTAGCTGCAGCAGACGGGTAAGGCTCTTAGCTCTGATCTCTTGGCTTTCTTCTTTGCATTGGCTCTGTGTTTCTTATTTAATAAGATGGTTGGTTACATCTACATATGGCACCATGGCAGGAGAGACGGGAGAGGAGAGATTGTGGGATGAGAGAGGAAGTCAGAGAGTTTGGGGAGGAGGCTCACTTTTCCATAACAACCTGTTCTTACTGGGATGAACTGGGGTGTGTTACCACCTTCCATTGGACCTCACGTCTTAAAGTTCCCACCACCTTGCTGCCCTCACTGGGACTGAGCTTCCAGGACATAACCTTTGAGGGACAAACTGCACCGGAACTATAGCACTTTCCGAGCCCAACCCTGTCTTTGAACCTTCCTTTCTCTGCTAACACCCTTGAGACTGTCAGGTCACTCAGTTCATCCAGGCTTGTCTCCCCTCTTTATGAGATTGTTTTCATGAGGAAACAGGGTCCCAGGCTCTGGGATTAGGACATGAGTATCTTTGGGGTAGTCTACTATAATGCTTTTAATGCTAATTGGCCTATCCTAATACTAATCTATGAAATATTAATAAAGTAGAATTCAGAAAAATATATTTTGTGGTATTATTACTGGAGGAGAAATATATCAAACATTTGCTTCTAGATTAAAAAAAATACAAACTGTGTATGATGGGTATGCCTTTAATCTCAGCATTCAGGAGGCAGAAGCAACAAGGTCTCTGTGAGTTCAAGGCCATCCTGATCTACAGAACACATTCCAGACCTGCCAAGCTACATATTGAGACCCTATCTAAAAACAAACAAACAAACAAACAAATAAAAAACAACCTTTTACATAGAATCGTATTACATATAATAATAGAGATACTGGATTTTTACTGTATATTGTATATACTGGTTTATTTTCCATATTCTACATAGTCTGGTAATTTATTGAGTATATAATAGTCTATCAAGTGACTATACTGTATTTTAGCTAAGCCACTTCTTTAAATTTTTATTTTTATTATGTGTATTGGTATGTGTCTCTGTGTGGGTGTGTGCACATGAGTACAGAATCCCAGAGGCCAGAAGAGGGTGTTGAATTCTCTGGAGCTGGAGTTACAGATAGTTGTGAGCTGCCCAACATGGGTGCTGGGAATTGAACTTGGGTCTTCTTTAGGAGCAACAGTGGTCTTAACCACTGAGCCACCTACCTCTCTAGCCCCCTTTTTTACTTTTAGAAATTTGTCTTAATCTTTTGATATTATAAATGATCCTGTGACAAATATTTCATCTTACACGTATCTTTGTGATTTTAAGTTTTTCCTTGGGATAGATCCCCAGATGTGGAATGACTTTATTGAAGGCATTTTTTTTTTTTTTTTACAGCCCATGTGTTTCAGAGAGCTTAAAGAGATTGTTAGAATCCCTAGAAGTATGTTATCATCTATTTTACTAGGGTTCCACTGCTCCAAATAAAACAGCAATATCATAAATAACACCTCTGCCAATCAGGTAGATGGAATTCTTATCTTTTTGTCTTAATTTGCATACATTTGTTTACAAAGAAGGAGCATGAATGATTTTCCTGGGCTTGTTTTTGAGCTAGCTATAATTCTTTGATGAAATATTGATTAATGTCTTTCACTCTGGGGAGATCAAAATATTTTTAAAATTAATTTGTCAGAGCTCAATATTTTAAAAGTTTATTTGGTAGCTGTGATAATTGCCACATTTATTTTTCTTAGATCGTCGCTAGAGATTTTTATACCTAGAAGTTTAAAATTTGTATGGATTTTATTTATCTTCTTCCCCTGCTCTCACCCCTTTTCTTCTTTCCTCTTTTAAAATCCTTCCTGTCTGGGGCCAGTGAAATGGCTCAGCAAGTAAAGGTGCCTGTCACCAAGCCTGATGCCCTGATCCACATGGTAGGGGGAGAGAACTGAGTCCTACAAGTTCTGCCCTCCACAAATTTTCTGTGGCGTGCCCCACATCCAACATACACACAAATAAATGAATAAATGTAATAAAAAAAGAGTTCTGAGGTGTTCTTTTTGTTGTTGTTTTTTTGTTTGTTTTGGTCCTTCTGTCGAAATGGCCAAATTCACAGTACATGTTATATTCTAGTTCTTCTTATGTCTTTTTTTTCCTCACTGACTATGTGATGTGATGTGATGTGATGTGATATGATGTGATGTGTGTGTGTGTGCTGGGCACATGTGCATGTGGTGGCCCAGGGTTGATGTCAGACACCTTCCTGATCATTCTCCATCTCACATATTGAGACACTTGAGCCTAGAGCTTGCTGAATCAACTAGTTTAGCTAGCTAACGAAGCCTAGGCGGGTACTCTGCTGTCTCTGTCTCCTGAGTGCTGATCATAGGTGGGCTGCCATACTCACCTGGCATTTACATGGTGCTGAGGATTTGAATTTGGACCCTCATGCTTGCAGGGCCAGTGTTTTACTCACTGAGCCATGTCCCCAGTCTTTGGTAAGTGTCATTAATCATCTGGAGTATGTGAGAAATATCCAGAGATGCTCTGACTGCCTGTTTTGATTTTACACAGAGGAGGAGACTCATTTGTACTTCTGAGTTCTTGGCAAAGACACACCTGGCTTTTGTTATTTTTCAAAAATAAATAAGAGCAAGGTCAGGACACTGTGAATGCTTTTTTGTTTCCTCAATTTTCCCTTTTATGACTGTGTTAATGTTCTCCAATAGTCTTATCTTCTGGATATTTTAGTCCAAACTGAGACAGAAGTAGCTTTCAATAAGTTGGCATCAGCTGAGGTGCTCACATCGAGCGAGTAAAGCCAGACTTGGTTTAGGTGGCAGGCCAAAGTCCCTCCCTAAGCAGGAGGTCATAATGATGGGTTCCTAACTTAGGTTTCTCTTACATCGTTGTCTTAGGAGCATAGGCAACATATTCTAGAAGCTCAGGCCTTGGCAGCAAACCTCCTTATCTTCCTGTTGACTTGGGTCCTTTGCATCCTGAAGAGCTTTCATGCTCCTCCTTTTATCACCTAGCACATCAAGCACATCCCTATGATGGGCCTTCCACTTCCCATCTGATGGACCTCACCTGGACTCACGGTGCAATCATGTCACAAAAGGGCTCACTGGGATGGTTTCCACACAGGACATACATGTCAATCCACTTTTGTGATTAGTGTCAATTGCTGTGGGATGGTCTGTATGTCAAATCTGTTGCTCTGATTGGTCAATAAATAAAACACTGATCGGCCAGTGGCCAGGCAGGAAGTAGGTGGGACAAGGAGAGAGGAGAATACTGGGAAACAGAAGGCTGAGGCAGAGAGACACTGCAAGCTGCCGCCATGACCAGCAGCATGTGAAGACACCGGTAAGCCACCAGTCACGTGGCAAGGTATAGATTTATGGAAATGGATTAATTTAAGCTATAAGAACAGTTAGCAAGAAGCCTGCCACGGCCATACAGTTTGTAAGCAATATAAGTCTCTGTGTTTACTTGGTTGGGTCTGAGCGGCTATGGGACTGGCGGGTGACAAAGATTTGTCCTGACTGTGGGCAAGGCAGGAAAACTCTAGCTACAGTCAATTGTCTTTAGATAGATTCTAGAATCTCCAGAAGTTGGGTCTCTGGGCATGCCTATGGGGGCATTATCTTGATTATGTTAATTGAGGCAGGACGACCCATCTGCTGAGAGCAGCACTATTCCCTGGCTGGAGAAAGGGAGCTGAGCAACATGCATCTATCCTTCTCTGCTTTCTGATTCCCTTTGGCCAGCTGCTTCAAGTCCCTGCCACCTTGATGTCCCCATGCCCTTGAACTGTGAGTCAGAGTAAACTCTTTCAACCTTGAGTTGTCTTTGTCAGAGAATTTTTATCACAGCAACAGAAACACACGCACACACATACACACACTTTTTTAAGCATAGCAACACCATTGCTTCCAGGCCATTTTCTTGCAGATAACCTATGTTCTGACCATGATTCCATGAAAAATAACATTTTCTTGGAAGCTATGGTGATGGCTAAGCTGTGTGCATTTTGTGTTTTCATAATTATGTTCTAGGAGAAGCCAAAATTTGTTGAAAATCCAATAGGTGCCAGGGCCTATGACAAGCACTTTGATTTATTTTAAATCTTATCTATTGTGATGGTTATTATTATGATTATTATTGTGAATTTGACATTAGCTAGAGTCATCTGGGAAGAGAGGACCTCAGTTGGGAAAATGCCACCATCAGACCTGCCTATAGGCAAGTCTGTCAGGTAATTTCTTGATTGATGATTAATGTGGGAGGGCCCAGCCTACTATGGGTAGTGCCACCTCAAGGCAGATGATCTTGGGTTGTATAAAAAAAGCAGGCTGAGGGGTTGGGGATTTAGTTCAGTGGTAGAGCACTTGTCTAGCAAGCGCAAGGCCCTGGTTTTGGTCCTCAGCTCTGGAAAAAAAAAAAAAGCAGGCTAAACAAGCCATGGGGAGCAAGCCAATAAGCATCACTCCTCTATGGCCTCTGTTTCAGTTCTTGCCTTGAGTTTCTGCTCTGACTCCCCTTCTTGATGGTACTGTGATCCGAAAGCATAGGCCAAAAAAGCCTTCTCATTTCAATGTTGTTTTTGGTTGTGGTGTTTTATCACAACAACAGAAAGCAAACTTCTTAATCTATTCTTCATCATAGTAGTTGAAGGATGTATTCTTACTCAGAACTAATCAACCAATGAGGACAATGAAAGCAAACATTTCTGGACTCTGTCCTGGCTTTCTTTATTTACTGTAATGGAAAAGATGTCAGCCTCTGAAAGACAATTCTAACTTTCAAAAGGTGTGCTTGGCCATCCTCACAGGACTTGAAAATGGCTACTTTAACCCAAGAATGTCTCATATAGGGTTTTTTTTGCAGCAAGTAATAGAAAATTCTTGATCATTCCAAGTGTTAGACTTCACTTATGTATCATCATGCTAGGCTCATACTAGTATGATTTGAGATCTGGCTATCTATCTATCTATCTATCTATCTATCTATCTATCTATCTATCTATCTATCTATCTTCTATCTTATCTATCTATTTATCACTCTCTACCATCTCTCTCTCTATCTCATCTATCTATCTATCTATCTCTCTCTCTCTCTATCTATCTATTATCTGTTGTGAAGTAATTATCACAATTAAGTCAAGTAACATACCCATTGTCTCATACAATTGCCTTGTGTGCTCATGTATGCCTCTGGATATGTGCACATGCACACGTTGACAATACTTAAGAGCCAACACATTAATTGTAGTTACTATGCTGTACATTAGACTGTTGTCTTGCAAAACTGAACCCTTGCATCTTTAACTAACTCACACTCATTTCCTGTCTTGGCCCTTGGTCATTATCATTCTACTCTTTGATTTCTTGACTTTATATATAAGTAAGATTACACAGAATTTGTCTTTCTTCCTCTGGCTTGTTTCCCCTAATCATGTCTTCCTGGTTCATCCATATTGTTGCAAACAACAGGATTTTCTTCTTCTTCTTCTTCTTCTTCTTCTTCTTCTTCTTCTTCTTCTTCTTCTTCTTCTTCTCCTCCTCCTCCTCCTCCTCCTCCTCCTCCTCCTCCTACTCCTCCTCTTCCTCCTCTTCTCCTTCTCCTCTTTCTCCTCCTCCTCCTTCTTTTTTTTGGAGATGAGGACTGAACCCAGGGCCTTGTACTTGTTCCACTGAGCTAAATCCCAACCCCAGGATTTTCTTCTTTAAAAATTATTATTATTATATTATTATTATTATTATTATTATTATTATTATTTTGGTTTTTCGAGACAGGGTTTCTCTTGTGTATAAAAAATTATTTTTATTTATGTGCATGTATGAATGTCAGTGAGTGTGTACCACATGTATGTGGGTGCCCATGAAGAACACTGGATCCCCTGAAGCTAGAGTTACAGGTGGTTATGGACCACCTGCCATGGGTGCTGGGAACTGAACTCCAGTCCTCTGGAAGACTAAGGAAGACTCTGGAAGACTAACCATTGAAGCATCTTTCTAGCCCCAGGATTTTCTTTTTAAAGGCTGAATAATATTCCACTTCCATGTTGTAGAATATTATTTTAAGGTGTTACTTTTATTTATGTTGCATTTGTTTAACTCTGTGAAGCTGTGTTACTCTGCCTGTCTAAAACATCTAATGGTCTAATAAAGAGCTGGGCAGCCAATGGCAAGCCAGGAGAAAAGATAGGCATGGCTGGCAGGCAGAGAGAATATATAAAAGGAGAAATGTGCCGGGCTGTGGTAATCCCAGCACTCGGGAGGCAGAGCCAGGCAGATCTCTGTGAGTTCAAGGCCAGCCTGGGCTACAGAGTGAGTTCCAGGACAGGCACAAAGCTACACAGAAAAACCCTGTCTTGAAAAACAAAAAACAAACAAACAAACAAAAAACCCAAAAATAAATAAATAAAAGGAGAAATGTGAGGAGAAAAAAAAAAAGAAGTAGAGAGAGAAGGAGGACTCCAGGGGCCAGCCACCCAGCTACACAGAAAGTCACAGAGTAAGAGTAAGATAACAGGAAAAGCCCAGAGGCAAAAGGTAGCAGACAGGATAATTTAAAGTTAAAGAAAGCTGACTAGAAATAAAACAAGCTAAGGCCGGGCATTCACAATTAAGAATAAGCCTCAATGTGTGATTTATTTGGGAGCTGGGTGGTGGGTCCCCCAAAAGAGAAAAGAGTAAAATACCAACAATAACACCTCCATATACTTAGACATTGCATTTTCTTTAGCGTATGGACTTCTGGAGAACAAGGGTGAGGTGGTTCCAGAGAGGCAACTGTTGTGCCCAGGTCGCAAGACCCCCAAGCAAGACCACCACAGAGCCAATATCCGATGCAAGCACATAGAGGTTTTTATTAACAAAACAAGCAAGCTTTGTCCGGTGTCCAGCATCCAACACAGCGGGTGGAGGAGAACGGCCCCGAGCACTCACTTTAAGGGGTTTATATAGGAGAAGCTTACATGCAGTTTGGGATTGGACAAGAGGGCTAGGGGTAAGGTAAGCACAAGGTTACTAACTGCTAACAGGGTTCAGGATATCTATAGAGACATATATTTTTATTCCCTATGTCCTGCTTTTTTGACGCATTCATGTTTATTGTTCCAGTCCTACTCTCCTCTAAGGTCAGCTTCTGGTCAGTTGAGTCCATTACTCCCCATATCTTGTTTTGCCAAGTCCAGGATACATAGATTTATTGTCCCAGCCTTATAAGTTCAACTTCTGATCACTTCTAAAATTGCTGGTCAGCAAATGCCTTTGGAGGAGGGGAGGGGGAAGCGTCTCTCAAGATGGCTACTGATTTTTCCCTTTCACAACCAGGGTGAAGCACCAGAAGAAAGGTCAGTACATGCTGCATGGTGAGAAGAACCAGTGCTCAGAACAGACGGTCCTTTGCCGCCATCCTCCCTTAGGATGGGTTATAGTCTGTTTTTGTTTTTATGAAAGCCCAGCTGACAAGCTTTCGGCAAGACAGACAAGAGGGCTCCTTGCAGGAGAAGCATTTACCAGTCACTGCCATGAGTGCGGGCTTTCCATCTTCATTTAGTGTCTAGAACCCTTGATGCTATATTGTTGCTCAAACCCAGAACCCTCTTCTCAAATCCTATTGTTGCTATTGTCTTGTCCTCTTTAGGTGGACTTTAAAAATCTTGAAATAATGTTCTTGCAGAAAAAGTGGAAAATAGAGAAAACCCCAGGTTAACCATTATGTCCCCTCCATATTTAAGGGCTTTCATGTGTAAAACTGGAAAATAATCTCCATACTACATAACTTGAAAAAATCTAGCAGGGTGTTATGAGTTATTTGGCATATTTTTATTTTTAAGGGTTTATTTACTTTAATTTTATGTATAGGAATGTTTAGTTTGCATGTATGTATGTTCACCATATGCATGCTAGTGCTTGTGGAGGCCAGAAGAAGGTGTTGGATCCCTGGATCTGGAGTTACAAACAGTTGTGAATCTCCGTGTGGGTTCTGGGAACCAGGCTGGGTCTCTCCAAGGGCAGCCAGTGCTCCTAACGGCTGATCTGTGTCTCCAGTCTCTGCCTCTTTTTTTTTTTTTTTTGAGATTATTACCATGACCACTTGATAGTTCTCTAATGGACATGCTACAACACTCCTGTTTATCTCTAGTCTTATGAAGATAGCCTGTCATGAGAAGGCAGAACAGCAGTAGACATCATTATGAACTCCTGCAGCTAAATTCTTCAGCATATATCCAGAAGTGGCTTTTTGATTCTTGTGAGGCCAGACTACCATATTCAAGTTTTAAAATAGCTGGAGAGCCAATAGAAAAGTCTAGCATGCTATCCCTTTGCAATATAACACTGAGCATCCAGCAGTTTCCTGGGAAAGGTCACCAGGAGAACAGCTGAGCTGGTCTTGAAAAGTCACTGGACAGTTAGATTATCCACTTAACTTTCTCATCTAAGAGGTCTTTATTGCTGGTTTGTTTTAGAGTCATATTAGGCCATTAGTCATGGATGAGCAAAGTTGGGATGAGTACCTTACGAGGCTGGGAAAACCAGAGTAAAACCAGGGCAGACTTTCTAAAAAGGCAGGGCTCAGTTGGTGTGATAATTAATCTTGTCAACTCAATAGGATTTAAATGACCTAGAAGAAAAACTAAGCATGCCTGTGAGGCATCCCCAAAGAGGTTACCACTGAGGTGGGGAGACCCAGCCTGAATGTAGGTAGCAGCATCTCATGGGCTGGGGTCCCAGACTGAATAAAAAGGAGAAAGTGGCTGGGGACCAGCACTCACCTCTCTCTGCTTTCCTGACTGAGGATGTCATGTGACCGACTTGCCTCAAGTTCCTGCTAGCATGACTTCCTGCCATGATGGATGACTATGAGCCCAAACAAACCTTTCCCCCTCTTCCTCTTGTTTTAGATAGGCTCTCACTGGGCAGCCCTGGCTGCTACATAGACCAGGCTGGCCTCAAAATCACGGAGATCCTGCCTCTGCCTCCCGATAAGTGGGATTAAAGGTGTGCATCACCATGCCTGACTTAGTCTACTTTAATAATGTATATGTGTGTGAGAAGAGGGTATTGGATCACTCAGAACTGGAGTTATGGGTGGTTATGAGTGGTGCCGGGACCTGAGCTGGGGTCTTCTGCAAGTGATGTGTATCGCAACTGCTACGTCTTCTCTCCAGCTCCTCGAGTTGCCTTTGTTAAGTATTTTGTCACAGCAATGAGAGCAGTAACTAATGCAGCTGGGAACTGTACGATGGGTACCCTCAAGGCACATGGAATGTACACATTTTATACATACTCTGTAGGAGCAAAAGCCATTTGGAGTCTTTTGCCTTCCATTAGTGAGCCTTACAAACATGTATGCCAAAGGAGTAAAGCCAGCAATAGTGGAAACCCACAGTCCTGCAGCATTCATAATGCCATTTCCTCCTCAATGAACATATTGTTGTTTTAAGACAGGGTCTCATGTTGCTCAGGCTGGCCTTGAACTCCTGATCCTCCTGCTTCCACCTCCTGTGCAGAGGGATTACAAGTGTGTATTACGATGCTGGGTTATGCAGCGCTGGGGACTGAACCCAGGGCTTTGTGTATACTAGGCAGACACTTTCCCAGTCACATCCCAGAGCCACATCCTAGCCTCCATACTGTTTTTTTGACCAATAAGAATTTATTTTATAAAGAGGTATTGTTCAAGATCTTGCCAATATTAAGTTGTATTTTTCTCTAGGCTAGGCTAACCTAGATTCTTGTTGTTTTAGACAGGGTCTTATGTATCCCAGGTTGATGTGGACTTTGCTAAGTAGCTAAGGATGTTCTTGAACTTCTGATCTTCCTGCTTCCATCTCCTGAGTACTGGAATTACAGATGTGCACTATTATGTGATGCTGGGGATTGAACCCAGGGCTCTGGCATGCTAGGCAAGCACTCACCCAACTGAGTTACACCCTCAAGCTCCTAAAATCTTTTTATGAAGGAATGAGCTGGATTCTTTAGGGCGTGAACTGGAGCCCAGTTTCAGGAACATTCTTTGTTTACCTTTATTCTCTCTGGAAGCATCACCTAGCAGCATTCAGGGATGAGCTGCATTGTTTTTCTTTTGCCATCAACAGTGGGTTGTTTTGGAAGTTGCAGGGGTGTAGGATTCCGGAGCTGGCATGGTTGACTTGGTCTCAGTGGGTAAACAAATACCTGAGGCTTGTTTTGGCTGTGTTCTCTGAACATGGCCCAGCATCTGCAGTTACTTCCCTCGGGATGGTCAGTCCCGGAGGGCAGGCTCTCTTTCTCCTTAATAGGAACTCTTAAAGTGCAAGCACATGGAATTGCTGGCTGCAGAGGAATTGTGGCAGACAGCTGCACCCCGTCACTGTTGCAGGAAGTATAGTACAAGCAGTGTTACAAGGCAAAGGCCTTGTAAGGTCAGGAGGCAGAGCTCTGGGGAACGGGATTAGTGGCTCTGTAGGCGCTTGAAGAGCATACTTTGGTCCTTTTGTCCTTCTGTCACGTTGAGGTTGTGGAACAAGGACCCGTGGTCTATGCCACAGATATCTAGCCACGGAGATGGAGACAGCGGGCTGACTAAATAGCCAGTTGAAGTGTGCATGCTGAACATCGACATAGTGGACCAGAGCCCAGGGACAGTCCTAATTGTCTATCCCCATTGGCTTCCTAGGAGAAAACAAAAACAAAAACAAACCCCTAGGAACGACATGGGAATTGTTCGTGGGTATTTTGTTCACCTAGAGTCACATCTAGGCCTTCCAGCCTTCCTTTATCAGGCAAAAATCAGTAATTAAAGAAACATGAAATACTCACTTGAATTGTGAAAACTTCAGAAATACTGCTTCTGGTGAGTCACTGGAAGCCTTGCCCAACAGCAGGTCCAGGCAGGTAGAAACAGATTTCAGAGTCTGTTCCCACTGTTTAAAGTTCCTCTGGGCTAAGTGCCTAGCATGAGATCCACAGCAGTACTTCTTGGCCTTGTGCTTGGACTTTGCACAATCTTGGTGTGACCCAAAGATCCCCACAAAGATGACCTCTGTTGGAGTGGACCTTCACGGCCCACATGCTGAGCAACATCCAGAACAAGCCCTGGCATGTCTTTGAGATCTTTAGCTAGGGCTGAGGAGACAGCTCAGCCAGCAAAGTGCCTGCTGTGCAAGGGTGAGGACCTGAGTTGGATCCCCAGCACCTGAGTCAAAAGGCCAGATGTGGTAGCACACACCTGTAATCCCAGTGCTGGGAAGGTGTGCTAGCCAGCCATCACAGCTTGCTTGGTGAGTTCCAGGCCTGTGAAAGACTCTGTCTCAAGAAAGAGTGGGTGCTGGAGCGATGGCTCAGTGGTTATAGCCTTTCTTGCTCTTCTAGAGAACCCAAGTTTGGCTCCCAGCACCCACACCAGGTGGTTTCTAGCCACCTGTAACCATGTGTGTTCACAGATATGCACACATACAGATAGATAAACAATCTTAAAACAAAACAAAACAAAGAGTGTATGACACCTGAGAAAGACACCTGGAGTTGACCTCTGGTCTCTACATGCACACACACATATGCATGCATACCTACACACAATGCACACACAAACACATACACACACAGACACATACATATGCATGCACACCTACACACAATGCATACACACACACACACACACACACACACACACACACACACACACACTCATGCCAAGGGCAGGACCTTCATGCTGCTTAAGTTCCCAGCACCTGCCCAAGTTCTGGCCCACACAGGTGCAGAATCTCCTGGAAGAATGATCAAATGGATGCATGCTGCTAGGCTAGCACCAGCTACAGCTTTCTGCAATCCCGAGTGCCTGATAATCTCAGTGCATAGCACTGTAGCTCTGAAATGAATAACTGTGTGATGGAGGCTTCCAGAGAGCAGAGACTGCAGGCTTGGACTTTGGAGTCAGACACAAGTAGGTCATTTTGCTCAGCCACTGGCTACTTGTGTGATCTCAGCCTAGTCACTTGATCTTTGAGCTTCTGTTTCCTCATCTATAAAATGGCTGTCATAAAATCTACTTTATTTGGCTATCAAGGGAATGAAATCAGATAATGACTATAAAATGTTCAGCTATGTCCCTGGCACACAGTGAATGATCAGCAAATAGGCTTCTCTGGAACTGTGTGTATCACCAGCTGCACTGCTCCAGGATTCAGGTGGTGGAAGGACATACATCGTGTGTGTGTGTGTGTGTGTGTGTGTGTGTGTGTGTGTGTGTGTGTGTGTTTTGACAGACAGGGTTACATGTAGCCCAGGCTGATCTTAACTATGTAGCCAAGGGTGGCCTTGAACTTCTGATCCTCCTATTTCTGCCATCCAAAGCACTGGGATTACAGATTTCCATCACTACACCTGGATTATGTGGTTTTGGGAGTCAAACTCATTTTCTTTCTTTTTTTTTTTTTTACGTTAAGCAGGCACCCTACCAATTAAGCTACACCCCCAGCTCACACTTCACTGGTTTTAGATGGCATGACATTGTGGGTTCTGGGCCACATAGCCTGCCAGTGCAGTGATTGGTACCCACTATTATCCTGGTGGGCTTGTGAACACTGAATAATGAGCAAAAGGCTTGGAGACTGATGTATAGGGACCAGGTGAGGAGATGGTCATGATGAGGTCACACTGAACTAGTGAGACACCTGGCTGGAATATCAGGAACCAAGCTATGACTGTATTCATAGAAGTTATGGGATGGAGGAACTTCATTTGGGTCTCCTCTGGTCCTCAGTTGGGTAGGGCTTCCTCATCCATCAAAGGATGCTTCTGCTCTGTGGGGAAGAGCCCTCTCTGCCGAGGGACTTTATGAGAGTCGTCATGACCATAAAATTTGACTCAGGCAAGATGCACTGTTGAGTGAATTTTATTGTGAGTCCTCTATCCTAGAATCTGTCATGTGAGAAAGCCCTAGAATGTGGAGACAGGAGCCAAGTTCAGCCCCATCAGGTAAGGGTGCTGACTCCGTCCAGTTGCTCGGAGCTGATGGCAGTGCTGTGGGTGATGCCCGAATTTTACCTGTTGTCATCCGTCATTCACTTGACAAACATTCGTTTCTCCTTCTTGCTTTCCTCCTAGGCGAAACTGTGGCTGAGCGAGAGCATGCCTCAGGGTGTATGCTGCATCAGGAGCACGATGCTCTTCCACACAGCCCTGGGCATCTCATGGCTTCCATCCATGTGCACAGTGTCTCTGTATATGAACCCAGGAGGTTTGCTGACTTTCTACAAGTCCCCAGAGCTGCCTTGTTTGTGTAGGTCTGTGTGTGTGTGTGTGTGTGTGTGTGTGTGTGTGTGTGTGTATGTTTGCACACACAAGTGGGCATGTGCATGTTTCCAGGTATGTTTGCACTTGAGTGTGGAAGCCAGAGGAAGATGTCAAGCGTCCTTTTTTCTCACTCTTTCTTTTTGACAAGGTCTCTCATTGAGCCTGAAGCTAGGCCAGCAAGCCCCAGGGAATCTTCCTGTCTCTGCAAACCCCTCATCTCCCGAAGCCCCGGGGTGATAGGCACATGGTAGCCATGCTCTTATTATTATTATTTTTTTTAAAGTAGGAGCTGGGGATAATGAACTCAGTCTTTATGCTTTCAAGGCAAGCACTTCAACTGAGCTAACAGACCAGGCCCTAGACAAGCCTTTGAGAACTTGATGTTCTGTGGGCAGAGTTCAGAGGCTGGGCATGCGCACTCAGGAGAACTTTCTGGCTCAGGCCCTTGTTCAGCATCTCTGAACTCTGTCTGGCTCTCAGAAGATGGAGTGCCTCATCTGCAGCTCCAGAAGGGGCTGAAGGCTGCAGAACAGGACTGTTACACATCTAACAGCTACAGAATGAGTCACTGTTTTCTGCAGTCTATGGGGCTCTGGGGAGAATACAGGGCTGGAGGAGATGGAGGCCACCCATAGCCCTTTTTGCTCTAGCAGCCAGCAATATGCGGCTGTGGCAGTGCTGAGTTCTGAGGTGGCGGTCAGGATCCTTAGGTTCACAATTTCAGCACTGCTGTTTCCCGGCCAAGTGCCTTCTCTGCCTGTGGATGGGTCATGGCTATTGCTTCCTTAGGCATAGAACAGACTTTCCCTAGGGTCACTTCCAGCTCCCACATTCCAGGGCACACAGTTAGCTATTAGAATTAGTCCAGATTCTAGAAGCTGAGTACAGACCAAGTGAGCATGCTTTGAGGGGCTCTGAGCAAGGAATCCCAGACATTTGGCACTAGATGGCCAAATCTTAGGCCATGGAGTATCACTGGAGTCAAAGTTGTTTCTAGCTTTTAATGTGAAACCCTTTGACAACTGATTTCGTCTGGTGGGAAATGCCTTTTGTTAAATCAGTGCTCTTTGGAACCTGTTAGTGAACTCCCAGCTCCCATTTTCAACATTAATAGTGATGGTAAAAAGAACACCAACCACCTATCCAGTGTACGCGACTCACAAAGCACTTCAAATTGTGCTCAGGCCACCTCCTCAGACGTCCTGGCAGGCCTCTCCCTGTCCCTATGTCCCAGATGAGAAAACTGAGAATCAGACACTTTCCCAGCATCACTTTATTAATAACCAGATGCCAAGAGATGTGAATTCAGTGTGACATCTGAGACATATTATTATTTTTTCATTTGTCATTTCATTTGTCTCTGTGTAGTCCAGGCTAGCCTCAAACTTGAGATCGTCCCTCCTCAGCCTCCCTGGTGCTGGGATTATAGGTGTGAGCCATCCCGACAGCTTTCCTATTCTTGTTGTATGTTTAGAAACAACAGTGTTTTGTGGCTTTTGTGTGTGATTGTACTATTGAGCTCAGAGGCAGAAAAATCCCTAAGGATTCTGAGAAAGCTATATTGACAAAAGGAAACTTTATTTGGCTCCCTAAGAATGGGGGCTAGAAATACCCAGAGAGAAATCCCTGTGGGGAGAGTCCTGGAGACAGGAGTGTACCTGGAATGTCCTTAGATTTGGGGAGCAAGGACTTGGTTTGGGAGGGAGACTTGGGTGTAGAAGCAAGTGGCTGTCTAGACGCTGGTTGTGTCTTCTCTGTAAAGCAGGAAATGAGCAGCATCCATAGTTCATTAGTTTGTTTCTGCTACATAAATAGAGTGACTCAGAAAGGCCTTACCGAGGAAAACACAGCGGTTTTGATAGAGCACCTACCTGTAAGTCATCAGCTAATCTTACATTTGCTTGCTCACTAATGGAGCTGCCTTCCACACTGCCCCGGGAAGCGGTCCACTACTGACTGGCGGGAACTGGGAAGAACAGCAATGAGCAGCTTGGCAGGACTGGTGATTAGCTTAGCTGGTAGAGTGGCTTGCCTAGCACGCACAAGACCCTGGCCTCAATAACTTAGTACCAGGGCAAAAACCAGGTTCGAGATCCAGTCTCCACTTTTCATGGAAATAAAGCAAAAAAACTAAACCAAACCAAACCAAACCAAAAAAACCAAAAAACAAAACACACACACACACACACACACACACACACACAACAAAAAAACAAAAAAACAAAACAAAACAAAAAAACAAAACAAATGATGCTTTGTCAAGAAACTGGCAATTCAGGCTAGGGATGAAGGTCAGTCTGTAGAGGGCTTGTGTAGTGTGCACAAAGTCCTGGGATTGATTCCTAGTGCCATAGAACCCAGGTGTGGTGGTTTATGTCTGGAATCTCAGTGCTTAGGAGATACAAGTAGGAGAATCAGAAATTATAGGCCAGCCTGGGCTACATAGTGAGTTCCAAGCTAGCTTGGGCTACATGAACCTTTTTACAAGTTGATTGAATATAAGAATGATGTAGTAAATTGGGACATTATGTATAAGCCCTGTCATGCTGTGATACTTGGAAGAATTCTGAATCAAACATTAGCTAGACTACTTACTTGGAAATGCAATTACAAAGATTTATTTATTTATTCATTCATTTACTTGTATTTTGTATGTCTGAGTATTTTTACCTGCATGTATATATGTGTACATGCCTGGTAACTGAAGAGGCCAGAAAAGGGCACCAGATGTGGGTGCTGGGAACTGAACCTGGGTTCTCCGAAAGAGCAGCAAGTGCTCTTGACTGCTGAGCCATTTCTCCAGGCCTATCCTCCCCCAACCTTTTCCCCGCTTAAGACAGGTTTCACTATGTAACCCTGGCTTGCCAGGAAGTCACAGAGATCCTCCTGTCTCTGTCTCCCTGGTGCTAGAAATAAAGGGATGTGCTACCATGCCAGGCAACTCACCCATTTCTGTGAACCCTGTGAAAGGGCCCCAAAATAGCTTGACCACACAGCAGCCATGACAGGCTTCTGTGACAGGCTTGCTGGCAGGCAACACCCAGATCCAGGAAAAGCCTTAAGCTGATACCACCCAGGGATCCACCCAGGGGTGAGGAAGTACCTGATATCCCAAATATCCCAACCATTAGATAATGTGGCCAGATGTCCTTTGGTCTAGCACACACCTATTTTTTTTTATTTTACAGATAACCCTAGACAGTTGTCAGCCAATCAGGGTCCTGGACCCTGGGAATCCCCTCACCTCAACTTCTGCTATGATAAAAACTCTGCCCCATCTGAGCTCAGGGCTCAGCTTAGTTTTTCTTTCCCGCCAGTCCCTGGAAGGCAGAGATCACATGTCTGCACACATGTCATCACATCTAAGAGATGAGTGAAGAAAGAATGGGAATAAACTCTGATAAGGGATGGGTGCTGGGCCTCTTCCAGAACCCACCCCTGGGGCCCACCACAGACAGCATTCTGTGTTGTCTTCATTCCTGATAGCGCCAAGATGGAGGCAAGGGGCCTGGGGGAGCTTGGGGACATGTCCCCTAGGGAGGGAGGGCGGTGATGCTGGTAGCGGGAGGCCTGGAGGCTGTAATGAGGCCTCTAGAGGTCCTAGGGAAGGGCCCCAAGGTCTGTGGGTTCTGACGCAAGGCCCCAAGAGCCAGGCAGTCAGCTGACCTCCTTTGGAGCTAGGCCAGGGCAGGCAGCAGGAAGGAAAGAGTGGGAGGGCTGGGAACCCAGGCAGAGAGGGGAAAAACTAGAGGGGCCAGGGGCTGAAGAAAGGGAGGAGGTGAGAGAGAAAGGGAGAAGGCCGAAAGCCTAGACAGAAGGGGGCTGAGGGAGAGGGGAACATGGAGGAAGGAAAGAGAAGAATCCAGAGCAGAGCCTGAGGCACTGAGGGAGCAGGCTGAGATGGGAGGAGAGCCTTGGCCCAGTCCCAGGAAAGAGATGACTCCAGAGGCCTGGCAACTCCTTCGGCTAATCCCATATGGAGGGGCTGGAGGGCGTGTGTGTGTGTGTGTGTGTGTGTGTGTGTGTGTGTGTGTGTGTGTGTGTTCTCTGTCACATGGTGTGCAGCAGGGCATGTCATGGGTCTGAGGGAAGGGGTACAGGCCTTAGTGAGGAGAGAGGCATGGGAAGGACAGAGAGCCGAGCCAGAGGAGAGGGTGCTTGTGTCTGGGAGCCAGCGGAGGGTCACAGATGGAAGGAGGTATATTTAATTACTTTCCTTATTGGACGAATGTTTACTGAGAGGCGACAGTATTCTGGACCCTGAGCGAGGCCCCAGCATCAGTGGTGTGGCCCTGTCCTGCTGTGAGCAGACTTGCTGATAGCTGATAGAAGCACTTCCCGGCAGTGTGGCTGTGTCTTCTCCACTGTCTGTGCCTCGGCTTCCTCATCCGCAACCTCAAGTTTATTAAGAGACCCACGCTGTAGGTCTTATTTCCAGGATTAATGAAGTGGTGTGTAGAAAGTTAATTGCTCGCTGGTGTGGAGGGAACATTTGAAAGAGTTTTCCTGGCAGCATTCGAGCAGCTGGATCTTGGAGGAGGAGAAGGCATTTGCCAAGCAGGAACAGAGCCTTCTGGGCTGAGCCCACAGAAGTTGTATGGCGTTTGGAGGACGCTGTTGTGGGGTGGATGGCAGAGGCTGACCTTCCGGTTTCCTGTAAGAGTGTTGCTATGGGAAGGGCTCGCTAAACACTCAGGTTCTGGCCTCCTTAGGTCTGCTTAGGTCTCTGCACGAAGCCCAAGTGATGGAGACAGGGGGAGACAAGGTGTGTGTGTGTGTGTGTGTGTGTGTGTGTGTGTGTGTGTGTGTGTGCGTGCGCGCCCTTTAACTATCCCAGAGATTTCTGACGAAGTTCTTCCCACTTGATCCAAGGACTCTGTCTTAGTTTAGGCCTTATGGTGTTTAGCTGGACTGTAATGAACAGCTTTATCAGCATCAGTCTTTAATCTGACCCTCCTACATCACCTTGCCCAAAGGACACCTCTGCTGGGAAGCCTTCCCTGATGATTCAGGTATACTAGAGCTGACTGTCCCTCTATTCCTGCACCTAGGAAACTTGGGAAGCCGTCACAGCTGGTGACTCATGAGCCTTATTTCTCCCTGTGCCTCTCTTCACACAAAAAGATGTAGCCTGGAGAGCATGGCCAGCACAGGGGACATCAGAAAGGTTCCTGCACCAAGTGGTTGGCTGGCTCTCTGGAGGATGGCTGTGGGAGAACCCTCATGTGGCCCTGGCTTTTTCTTCTCTGTTTTATCACCCACTCAGAGTGAGGTGATTCCTAAAGAAACTTTCTGGGCAGAGTTACCTCAGTCAGGCCCTTAAGAGTCAGATCACCCTTGATGCACCTGTATATGTAAGTGAGTATATGCATGTGTATTTATATGCGTATGTGTGTGTGTGTGTGTGTGTGTGTGTGTGTGTGTGTGTGTGTGTGTGTAGATATGTACATATACATGTGCTGTGAGAAGACACCATGATCATGGCAACTCTCATAAGGAAACCATTTATTTGGGGTAGCTCCCTTACAGTTTCAGAGGTTCAGTCCATTATCAGCATGGCAGGGAGCATGGCAGTATGCAGACAGACCTGGTGCCAGAGCTGAGAGTCTTTACATCTTCATAGGCAGGCAACAGGAAGTCAACTGACTGTCACACACTGAGGGAAGCTTGAGCAAAAGAGACCTCAAAGCCCGCCCCCCACAGTGACACACTTCTTCCAACAAGGCCACTCCTCCTAATTGTGGGGGCCTTTGGGGGCCACAGTATGTGACAATATAAATGTAGTATATATATGTATATGTGTGTGTATGCATGCATATGTGTGTATGTATGATGTGTGTATGTGTGTATACATGATATGTCTTGGAGAGGATCCTTAGCTTTTCTCAAATATCTCAGTGCCTTGGATTTGGGGAGGCGCTGAGGTAGCTAGCTCTCCAGCAGCTGTGGGGAGTGACAGGGACACACAGCTCACGATTCTGGACAACAGAGACAAAGGGGCCTTGCTTGAAATCCTGCTTGTGTTGTGAGCTTCTAGACCTACCTTTTTGACCTGCCTTATTTGAGTTTTTCAGCCTCCAGCCAGCTCTCAGGCTTGCGTGGTTTCAGGGATCCCTTCTAAATGTGGGTGGTCCTGAAGGGGTGCCTGTGTTAGGGTCAGTGCCTAACACTGGTCAGGCACTGAGCTAGGCATAGTTCTTCAAACATGTCTCTTTCAGTTCTTAGCAACCTTGACAGTAGTTCCACCCTCACCCTCCCCTAGACAGAAAAGGAGAGTGGGATGCTGGGAAATTAGGACACAGGTCCAAGACCCCACAGTCCACGAGTAACTCTGCCATGGCTTACCCTGCCTGTGCCACTTGGCAACGGCATTGAGTCACCATGCCTCCCCAGTGGTTCACTGTCCCTCTTTCCACTTCAGAACACTAGAACTTACTAAGCATTGACTAGCTCTGGAGAGCATGATGGCAAAAACCTTGACAGAGGCTGGAAAATACTGAGGGTCAGACGCCACTGGAAAGATAGGCACACTCCAAGCAGTGTGTGTGTGTGTGTGTGTGTGTGTGTGTGTGTGTGTGTGGTTTTGATCATCAGAAAACATCAAAGGAAAGGATTAAAAATAAAAAACGGTGACGTTAGATAGTTAAGTGTCAATGTTAGCTTTTCTTCCTCTCACAGTATCCCTAATGTCCTTGTTTCATAGTGTTCACACCACTACAGAAAAAAAAAAAAAAAAAAAAAAATTCCCGGGTTTAATGTCATACTAGTTGTGACCACATGGTGTCCCTCCAACTCAGTCTAAATCTTGCAGACAGCTGATTCGCTCCAGTCTCCATGGAAGGGCTTCACAGAGCAGAGGCAGCCCTAACTCACAGCACTGGCTTCTGGCTGCTGGGGTCCTATAGCCAGAGAAAAGAAAAGGGACAGACACAGGCCGGGGCAGGGTGGCTGCTTGTTTGTTTCTAAGAGTCCCAAGAGACGGGTGTGACACTGAAGGTCCACTATGAGAGGGAGGGTAGTTAGGGCTCTCTGAAGGAGGGGACCAGCAGGAGGGCAGCCTCCTTGGGAGGTGGGCTGGCTCTCTGGAGGGAGGTCTGAAAGGAGGTTGGGGTGGGAGCTGAGGAAAGAGTCAAGTCGTTGATGTCATGGGAAGGAGACATGGTGGGTTTGTTTGTAGACAGAGCCCATACAATTCATAAGAGGAAACATTGACTAGGTCTCTTCTCCCTTGTGTAGCACCTGAATTTTCTTGCCAGTCTGGCTCCAAGCTGTAGTGCTTAGCTGGATAGGGGACATCCAACTTTTCTAGTAGTGTTTGGATTTTCTGTGGGGAGATGTTCCCACAATGCTGTGCACAGAACCACCTGGTGGGTCTGTTGATAGCTGTTCTAATTTGGTAGGCCTGGAGTGGGACTGGAGAATGAACATTTCTAGAAAGTTCTCTGACAATGCTGATGGTCAGGAGAACTTGGGTTTTGAAGGAATCCCTGTCCTCACAGGATCTGTCATTGTTTCCTCAATGTTGAGAATGATGATGACTGAGATAGGGTCTCATGTAGCCCAGGCTGGCCTGGGTAGTAAGGGTGACCTTGATGTTCTGACCCTCTTGCCTCAAGCTCCGGAGTGCTGGGATTACAGGCGTGTGCTACCATGCCAGTTTGTATAGTGCAGGGGATTGGGCCAAGGGCTTCCTGCATTCTGTCAACGCTCTTCCAAATGAACGGCACCCCCAGCTCCTCTTCCTTCTGTTTTAAAAGCCCCAAGCCAGAATCCAAGTCTTCTCACCTCGGTGCTCTGTGACCCTGGCTTAGCCAGGGGTTGTTTTCAGAACACTGGACCACGTGTTTCAGGGCTGAGTTGCAAGGGTGAGGGGCTATATAAGAGGCAGCAGCAGGCTCCTGATGATTTGATTCATCAGGAAATCTGTATGTCACCAGGATTCCTGTGCTTGGTTACCTTGGGTTCTCCTGGGTCCCCACCTTGGTATTCTAACTTCTCCCTGGTCCCTCAGTGACAACAAGTTCCATGCTTTACTTAGCTAGAGTCGTTACAGTTGCTGGTGGTGAGATCCCTGACTCAGGCTCAGAGCAGCCTGGAGGAAACTGAGTCAAGTCAGGTCACACTCAAGTGAGTGACAGTGCTGGGATCTGGAGCCAGACCCTGCCCAGTGAGGGGCTCTGCTGTTGTGTGTATAGTCCCCACTTTTTGATCTACAGCAAGTCCCCGCCTGGAACAGCCTTTTGAGGATCAATATATTAAGTCTCCCAGTCCACGGTGGCACACACAGTAAGTAAAGAAGGCTCTGTAGCATCCCACATCCCCAGTCTAAAGCTCTAGAACACTGCACACCCATGACTAATGCTTCTCTTAAAAAAAAAAACAAAAACAAAAAAAACAAAGCTTTTAGCCCTTTCTACAATTGTAGGCAGTTTAAAAAATGGAAGAACTCATGCTGTGCTCGGTCTCTTGTCGTCAGCTTCTGCTTGTTTCAGAATTTCTGAACTCCCAGGAAGAGCTACAGAAATAAGCTCTTTTGTTCAAGTGGGTTCCTCTGCTCCCTCCACCCCTGCAGCCCTCCAGTATTCCTGGGATGAAAAGGGAGAGGAGGATGGACACTCTGGGACAGGAGTTGGCCTTTCTCCCAATGAAGCTCTGAGCTCCCACTGGTAGGGGGGTGGAGGGCAATGGTTCCATCTCGGCAACAGCTGTTGCTTTGAGTTTTACCTCTTCCGTCTTGTATTAGTTTCTTATGTCACAGCAAATTAACGAAAATGCCACACCTTAAAACAACACATGTTTACTATCATACAGACATCTCTGGGCCAAAAGTTTGAAATGTGTTTTATGAGGGTGAAGTCAACGGTTGTCATTCAGGAGGCTCCGGAGAGAATATAATCTTTGCCTTTTCAAACTTTTTGAGGCAGTCCACATAGACTAGACCCCTGGATACATCATTCTAATCTCTGTTTCCATTAAGACATCCCTGATAAAGACCCTGTGGTTATCTGGCAATCAATCTCATCTACAAAGTGTCATTTGCTAGTCAAAGTTCTTAGGTTCTGGGGAGTAGAATATAGACATCTTGAGGGGAGTCTACCATTGTGTTGATTTAATAAAATCAGTTAATTTTAACTTAAATCAACTCAACTTAATAAAATACAACAAATAAGTAGACTGAAGAAGAGTATGGGCTGGTGAGAGGGTTAAATGTTTCATCATTTGCCTGTAAACAGGCAGGCCTGAGTTCAGATCCTAAAACCTTTGTAAATGCCCAGCAGACATGGCCGTCTGCCTGTAATTCCAGTACTCTGGAAGTGCAGGTAGGGAATCCCCAGGGTAAGCTGGGTAGTTAGACTAGGTGAATTGGTGAGTTCTGGGTTCAAGTGAGAGACTCTGCCTGAAAATATAAGGTGGAAAGCAATTGAGGATGTCACCTGATCTCAGCCTGTGCTTTCATATGCACATGCATTAGTGACCTGTATTCCTTCCACGTGTGGTATGTATACTACACATACATATGCATGCACGCAAGCATGTGCACACATACACATTCTCTCTCTCTCTTTCTCTCTTTCTCTCTCTCTCTCTCACACACACACACACAGAGAAAAGTATAACTCATGTATTCCCTTCTGAAAGATAGTTATTTCCTTCTGTTTTCTTTTCTTTCTTTTTAAAAAAGATTTATTTTATTTTTAACTATGTGTGTGGAGGTATGCACACATGAGTTTTATTGCTAATGATGTGCTTGTATGTGGATATGTGCACATGAGTGCAAGTACTGTGGGAGCCAGAAGAGGGCCTTGCATGTCCTGAGCTGGAGTGACCGGTAGTTGTGGGTCACCTGATGTGGGTGTTATGAACCAAACTCTGGTCCTCTGCAAGAGCAGTGCATGCTCTTAACTGCTGAGCAAACTCTCCAGCCCTCTATTTCCTTAAAAATAATTTTCACATAGTTACATGACCTGAAATCCTGTTTATTCATCAGATATAGACCATAATTTATATTCTGTTAGTACAAAGTATGAGCATACATTTTTATCAGTTACATAATATTCTGTTGACAAGATGTAACCAATTTTACCCAAGCCTTTGCCTAATTTTGGAAATTTATTTTGATTTTCTGACACAAATAACTGTGGTAAACACTTTTGCCCATGAGGAGTTTTGTATTTGTGTGTACAGTTTTTTTCCCCTTGAGATAGATTTGCAGATGTGGAGTTACTGGACCGAAGACTTTTTATAGAAAATGCTTTATAGGGGGGTTCTATAATTTCAAAACCACCAGATTCTGAAGATAAGGAGATGGGCACCTGGGAGGGAGAGTCATTATTCTGTCTCCTCAGGCTCCAAGAGCCCATCTGTGAAATGAGAGCGGCAGTCAGGACTGCACAGCGCTTGAGAGATGAGAAAAGACACTGGGGTCTCTGAAGGAGGCTTGGCAGGTGTTTAGAGACTTCACAGGTGCTGTTGCTCCTGTGAGCTGGGGTTACCTGGGTGGGTGACCTGGGAAGAGGGGCTCATGCTGACTCAGTTGTACAACACGCTTGTGTGTGTGTGTGTGTGTGTGTGTGTGTGTGTGTGTGTCTGTGAGCACACACATGTATGAAAGTGCCCTTGGAAGCCAGAAGAGGGCATCAGACACCCTAGAACTAGAGTTTTGGATAGTTGTGAGCTGTTGGAAATGGGTCTGGGAACAGAAGCCTGAAAGAGCTGTAGAGCTGAGTTATCTTTTCGGCCTCCAGGGACAGCAGATCCTCTCCTTCAGAAATGTCTAGAACTTGTGGTTCAGACCATTACATTGTCTCAGGTTCACCCCGTGAGCTTTTAGAGATTCTCTGGGTTCCTCTCAGAGGTTCTGGTTAGGTTACCATGGCCTGGGGTCCAGGTGTCTTCTTTACCAAAGTTCCCCTGTTGACTCCACAGCTGAACATAATGGACTTGTATTGTTGACATAAAAATACCAACTCTGGGGCTGCAGCCATGGCTTAGCAGTTAAGAGCACTGGTTGTTCTTGCAGAGACCAGGGTTTGATTCCCAGCACATGGTGCCTTACCCATCTATAACTCCAGTTCCAGGGTACCCATTGACCTCTTCTGACTTCTGCAGGCACCAGGCACACATGTGGTACAGACACATACATGCAGGCAAGCTCCTCATACACATAAAATAATAAACAAATCCAACTCTGGCTAAATAAGAAAACAGTCTATTCTGAGCCAAATGCAAATTGACTGTGGCCTGGGAACGTGGATACAAGTCATCTTGAAAGCCATGAGTCAGTGCTACCAGCGGGTCATATAATGGGCAGACGGTGGCAAGATGGAGGAATCCATGGGATCCAGAAGTAGGCTTATCACATTCCTGGCTTTGGTCTGGTAGAGGCTAAGTGTCAGCTCAGCAATTCCTTCCTAGGGTTTTATCTAGAAGCCAAGAGGATATTAAGTCAGATTCAGAGGCTGATAGTAAATAGTTATCCAAGGGGGCTAAAGATAGCCCTGAACAGTTTAGTTCTTGACCTACAGCATTAAATCTCTCTACAATCAGGGTGTTCTATTTGGTCAAGGTCAAGCAGAATTTGTAGTGGAAAACTTTAGTTCATAGCATTTTGGTAAGTACAAGGCCCCAAACATGCTTGGCCAAAAAAGTAAAAGAAAAAAGATTTCCACCTGCCTCAGATCAGGTGGCCACAGGAGTTATTTCTAAAGCAATGCCTTCCCTGAACAAAAGAAGATGTGGACTTTATTCAGGGAGCTTACGCATATTCAGACGGGCTGGGTACAGTCTGCAGCATGCTCAGTTAAGGAGTAGATTGTTTGAGTACTCTGTTTAGGTTCATAGTTCAAGAAGGTGGAAACAGTCTTTTGGTATACTCAGTTCTAAGTCACGGGGCACAGGTTCAAAAGGTTAAAATGACAAGCAGGGATGCTTCTGGGCATGCTCAGCTTGCATTGTAAAGATGACAGACAGGAACACCCTTGGTCATGCTCAGTTTTCCTCAAAAGATTTTAGCTGTAACGGAAGAAAAGGGTACTTTGCAAATGAAGTCACATGGGAGATGGCCCCTAAAAGTACCTGTCTCAGCAAGTAGCTAACAATTCTGATGCCATAGAAATAAAACACTCACTTCTCTAGGCAAGCCTGTGGACAGACTGCAGCCCTGTGGAAAGCTGAGCTGGGTTACTTCAAAGGTAAGATGCAGTTTAGCCCAGTGGCCCTCTGAAGCCAGGTGAAGCACTCTGGATCAGTGGGACAGTTAAAAGGGTTTGCTTTGATCCAGTAGATGCCACCATTTTCCTTGGCCCAAAGGGAGGCCAGGCCGATCCTCTTAACACACAACACCGAACAGTCCCAGCTCCGTGAAGGGAAACATTCCTTTCACATTCCTTGTTTCCAGTTGGGGGTGAAGGAATGCAAGCAGAAGATTCCAGGATTGGCAGAGCCTAATTTCCCAGTGAGGAGGAGGGATGTATTCAATCTCCTGAGGCCGAAGCAGGGTGAGGAGGCAGTGACAGGGGACCTTTCCCTCCTACTTTCTAGGCTTTCCTGGGACTAGCAGCTCCCTTGGACAAAAAGAGGCCTCTTTCATCTGAATAGCTAGACATGGAAGCAGTGGCTTAGGGGTGTCCAACTGCCATGGCTAAAGCAAATTTTAATTGCCAAATCTAGGGCGTTATGAGAGACTCTGGGTTCTGCTCTGCAGACTATATTCCCTTTGCCCATAAGTCCAATTCATTTAATGTAAGAGCCCTGGAAACAGACACAGATACACATACATATACACACACAGACACACATGCATATACAAACACACATACATATACAAAACACACACAGACACACATACATATATAGATACACAGACACACATATAAATACATACACACATATACAATGACACACACACACACACTGTGTTCATCTCTTTTAGTGCTTACAGTATTATCTCACTCTTCACAACAACCTTTGGGAGCAGGTATCCCCATTTCTCCCATTTTAAAGGTGAAGAAATAGTGGTGTGGTGGGTTGCATCGTTTCTCTAGAGTTGGGAAGCTGGTGAATGTCAGGGTCATGATGTAGGCCCAGCATCTGATCCACACATCATCATTATTATTATTATTATTTACAGCATTTCCCTTTGCCAGCAGATGGGCTCCTTTGGTTGCTAAGGAGTGGAGGGGAACGAGGTCTCTTCTAGGTAACAGCAAGGGACAGGATGGCAAGTGCACAGTGTAATGTCTGTTGCATTGCCCAAGCACCTCTGGGCTCTCAGGTCACCTGATTTGAGGGCACAGACACCACTGGGGGCTCTGACCCAAGAGTGGATGGGTCTGTGTGATGGTTAGTCTTCATTGTCAGCTTGTCTAGATTTAGAGTCACCATGGAGACACACCTCTGCATGTGTCTGTGTGGATGTTTCTGGATGGTTGGACCAAGGCAGGAAGGCCCATCTTGAATGTGGCCATCACTATTCCGTGAACTTGGTCCCAGACTGAATAAAAAGGAGCAGGTGAGTAGAGCGCCACATTCCTCTCCCTCTGCTTCCGGACCATGGATGTGATGTGACAGCCACCTCATATTCCTTCCGCCATACCTTCTGTGCTGCGATGGACCATATACCCCCAAGTTGTGAGCCAAAATAAAGCCTTTACATTTCTTCTTGCCGGTATCTGGTCATGGTCACGAGAAAAGTAATGAATACAGTAAGGAACTCCTAACCAGGAGCTTGACAGCTTCCCTGCTGGGACTCCAGTACCCACCAAGGCAAAGGATACCCCGCCACATGGTTGGTCCTTTATCAGGGGGTTCAGCCTCCTGTCTTTCTCCTCACACTTCCTCCTTCCTTTCTTCTTTTGATAGCCTCTCCTCATTCCCTCCTTTTCATCTGATAGCCTTCCTTTAGTGGAGAGGTTCTGCACTGCGAACTAACCCAGCTCTTCTTCCGTTGAGACAGGTCTCCCTACTTGATCTCACTCCCTGTTCTTCTCAATGTGCAAATGGTGTCTACCTGGGTATCCAGATGTGCTGCCTCCCAGGAAGGCAAGTGTGGTGGCTGCTTTATTATCTCAACTTGGAATCTGCATATGAAAACACATTGTCCCTGGAGAAGGACTTCAATAGCTCCAACCAGCCTTCCTCCAGGGACACCCACTAAGTGGCTAGGTATTAACTGGGGGTTGGGACTTGGATTTGATTTGGGACAGATGCACCCGCTGCAGTTTTGGCACCCCTTTCTAGTTCAGGAAAGCGTTAAGTGGGGTTAGCATCTAGTGTACGGCCAGGTACCTTTCACAGAGAAATATCCAACCCTGCTGCCAGGGGTGACCCAGTGTGGTACGTTCTTGAAGAACACCAGACAGAGTGTCTCTCTGATTTTACCTTCAAAATCCATTTTGGGTGACTAACCTGGGAAATACTGTCCTTTCAGGAAAAGATCTGCTGTTGGCGAGAACATGTTGCCATCAGCCAAGCTCAGAGGAACAAGAGTCACATGTTTTCTTTCCCATGCAGAATCTAGATTTTAAAAATTACATGAAATTAGCAGGTGGCTATTTTGGAAGTAAAGGCAGCCAGGAGGAAGGGCGGGGGATCAGAGAGGGTAAGAGGTGAGGTCTCTGACTACACACGAACTATGAACTATGCTGTGTGCATTATGGAAATGGCCCAGTGACAGCCATTATTTATATCCGTAATATATGCTAAGGGAAAAAGAAAGAAAGGTAAGAATTTTAGTTGCTCGTTGGCTGTTGCCAAGTCACCCGGAGAAGGAGCTGGATGAAGGGCAGGCTGCAGGTTACATCGTTCCTTGCAAAGAGAAGCTGAAATCCTTAAACCCTAGCACTTGTGAATGTGACTTTCTTTTGCAATAGGGTCTTTGTTAATGAGATCCAACCAAGATGAGATCATTAGGGTGGACTTGATCCCATGTACCTAACTGGTGTCCTTATAAGAAAAAGAAGACGCTACTGGAAGATGGACATCTAGGGAGAATGCCGTTTGACGAGAAAGGCAGAGGTGGGACAGAAACATTTGGGTGATTCAAGTGATGGAACCCAGGGCAAGTGATATATTTACAATTCCAGTGCCATTTACCTCCCAGGAAATAATGTTGCTGGATAGCTGACTGTGCATGCAGTGGGCTGTCCAGGTCTTCAGTGGAGCAGTGGGAAGGCTGACTCAGAGTGCTGATACCCAGGGCCTCTGCAGCCTCAGGTGGTGCAGCCTGGCCATCACTGCTGGCTCTCCCGGCCGGGCCACACCCTTTGATGTCAGTGATGCTCCAAGATGAACATCACTTTCTTCTCCAAGAAATTTTCTTCTCCACACCATTTCACTCACTCTTTGTCCAAACTTTGGGGTTTGGGAAGAAGTCACACACACACACACACACAAATCTGTATTTAACACAAGTAGAACAGGTCTAAGTTAATTGGTACATGCTGCTCCTATGATCTCAGGGGAGTTTTGTTGTATAATTAAGTTCACTTTACAGAAAGAGAAAAAAATCTTAAAATTTATATGGAAGCACAAAAAGTCTCTGGATAGCCAAAGCAATCCCGAGCAAAAACAAAAACAAACAAACAAACAAAAAAACCCAAAAAAACCCCAAAAAACAAAACAAACAAACAAACAAAAAACCCGATGCTGGTGGTGCCATCATCCTGATTTCAAATTCCTCTGCAGAGCCACAGTAACAAAAAGCATTGTGCTTGCACAAACAGGCCCTTAGATCAATAGAAAAGAACAGGAACCCAGTTATGAGCCCACACAGCTAAAGACACCAGAAAACACACATCATTATCGGCATGGTGGCACACATCTTTAATCCCAGCACTCGGGAGGCAGAGGCAGGCAGATCTCTGTGAGTTGAGGCCAACCTGGGCTACAGAGTGAGTTCCAGGAAAGGCACAGGCACAAAGCTACATAGAGAAACCCTGTCTTGAAAAACCAAAAAAAAAAAAAAAAAAAAACCCTTGAATAACAGCAAAAAAGCCAGAAAGATATTGGGTCTTTGACAACTCAGTGATGCACTGAATCGATCAGTCCCCTGAAATCTGCCCCAGCTCTGAATTCTAGTTAAGTGAGTCAAAAACATCTTTGTTTTTCAAACCAAGTGGTTTTGTGTGTGTGTGTGTGTGTGTGTGTGTGTGTGTGTGTGTGACCAGTGAGATGGCTCAGCGTGTGAAGGTACTCTTCACCACATCTGATGACTGGAGTTTCATCTCCGGGAACCACACGGAGGAAGAAGAAAACTAACTCTTGAGAATTGTACTCTGACCTCCACATGCATGCATGCACAAAATGTAATAAATAAATAAAAAAGAACCAGGTCTGACTTGTAGAGGAGGGTTATTTTAGATGTACAAGTTTTTATTGTCAAATTTACGCCAACTTAGAATCAGCTGGGACCCTCACCTCGCCTTGATCAGATTGGCCTGTGGCCATTTCTGTGAGGAACTGCCTTGATAAATTATTGACATTGAAGGGCCTGTGGTGGGCAGTACCTTTGCTAGGCAGGTGGGACTGGGCTGGCGAAGAAAGCTAGCTCAGCATAAGCCAGTGAGCAGCATTCCTCTTGGTTTCTCTCAGCTCCTGCTTGAGTTCCTGCCCTGACTCCCTTAGTGATGGACTGTGATCAGGACATGTAAGCCAAATAAATCCTTTCCGCACAAGGCTGCTTTGGGTAGAGTGTTTTACTATGGCAACAGAAAGCATACTAGAGCATATAGGAAAGAAGATAATTTTTATTTCTCATTAATATGAGAAATTAATGGTGATTAATTAATTATTAATGATGGCTCAGTCAACAAAGCATTTGCTTTAAAGTCCTGAGAACCTTAGTTCAGATCCCCAGAACCCACATTAAAAACCTGGATGTAGCAGTGTGCACCTGAAAGTCCTGGGATTGGCAAGATGAAATGTGGAAACAGGTGGATCCCTGGGAGCTCACCACCTGGCCTACTTGGTGAAGCTCCAGGCCAAAGAGAAAACCTCTCTCTCTCTCAAAACAAAACAAAACAAAACAAAACAAAACAAAACAAAAAACAAACCAAAAAAAAAAAACAAAACCCCAAAACAAAACAAAACCCCACCAAAAAAACAACAAAAACAAACAAAAAAACAAAAAAACAAAACACCTGAGGGACAGTACCGAGGCTCTCTTCTGACCGCTGCATATAAGTGTACCCACCTTCCCCCAACACATGCACACATAGGCAGACACAAAGGAAAACAATGGAATTGTTACTTCTTTAGAATAATAGGGAAAATTGAAAACCGATTCAGCCTGGCAAGGGGCAGAATAGGCATGTCTGTCTGTCTGTCTGTCTGTCTGTTTCTACTTGGGCTGTAATTGCAGTCATTACCAGGAAGCCTTCCTTGCTTTCCTACTTCTGCCAGGCTCAGACTCTGAGTGTGTGTGTACTAGTGGAGGAGCATTCTGAGTGTGTGTGTACTAGTGGAGGAGCCTTCTGAGTGTGTGTGTGTGTACTAGTGGAGGAGAATTCTGAGTGTGGTGTGCTAGTGGAGGAGCATTCTGTGTGTGTGTGTGTGTACTAGTGGAGGAGCATTCTGAGTGTGTGTGTGTACACTAGTGGAGGAGCATTCTGAGTGTGTGTGTACTAGTGGAGGAGCATTCTGAGTGTGTGTGTACTAGTGGAGGAGCATTCTGAGTGTGTGTGTACTAGTACTGAGTGTGTGTGAGTGGAGGAGCATTCTGAGTGTGTGTGTACTAGTGGAGGAGCATTCTGAGTGTGTGTGTACTAGTGGAGGAGCATTCTGAGTGTGTGTGTACTAGTGGAGGAGCATTCTGAGTGTGTGTGTCTAGTGGGGAGTGAGTGTGTGTGTGTACTAGTGCATTCTGAGTGTGAGTGTGTGTGTGTGAGGAGCATTCTGAGTGTGTGTGTAATAGTGGAGGAGCATTCTGAGTGTGTGTGTGTACCTAGTGGGGGAGCATTCTGAGTGTGTGTGTGTACTAGTGGAGGAGCATTCTGAGTGTGTGTGTGTACCAGTGGGGGAGCATTCTGAGTGATATATGTGTGTGTGTACCAGTGGGGGAGCATTCTGAGTGTGTGTGTACTAGTGGAAGAGCATTCTGAGTGTGTGTGTATTAGTGGAGGAGCATTCTGAGTGTGTGTGTGTACTAGTGGAAGAGCATTCTGAGTGTGCTCTCTGTGGCTTGAGTCTGAGCTGAACTCATGTACAATGGCCTGAGCATACCTGTGCTGACTGGCTGCTGTGAAGGTCATACATCTAGGTGTGCACAACACCAGGAATTGTAGATTGAATCTAGGGGAAGGAGGTGGCTTTAGTTTAGGTCAAGATGCTTGGGGCTGGAGAGATGACTTAGTGGTTAAGAGTCCATACCACTCTTGTTGAACCTGAGTTCTGTCCAAGCACCCAGGTCAGTCAGTTCACAACCTGTAACTCTAGCTCTAGGTGATCTGGTACCCTTTTCTGGCCTCCATGGGCTCGCTTTCATTCTCTCTCTCTCTCTCTCTCTCTCTCTCTCTCTCTCTCTCTCTCTCTCACACACACACACACACACACACACACACTTTAAAATAAAAATAAAAAGTCCTTAAAATAATCTGGGTATCTTAAAGGGCTGCTTCTTGCTTCCTCTCTGGCTCCTAAGCCTGCTCTCTGCTCAGTTCTGCATTCTATTATGGGATCTGGCCCTTCATCCATGGCAATGGTCCTGGCCCTTATGAAGAAGCATGTGTTTGGAGGAGATGAATCAGTTCCCACCACTGACAGCTGAGGCTTATGGCGACAGGAGAACATAATTCAAACAGATAGGGGGCTCTTGAAAGAGGGGTATGAACCAAAAGCCAAAGCTGAGACTGTGCAGGAAAAGGCTTTTCAGAGTGCAGACAAAAAAAAAAGAGTGCATGCCCATGGGGTGATGTGGAACCTAGATAGCACAGAGAACCAGGCCAACATGGAGCCGTGCTGGCCTGAGTCATAAGCTCAAGTGGGTTGAACCCAGCTGACTGAAGAAGAAGGATGACTCTGAAGTGGACAGCTCAAATGAGCATTTTCATTATCAGGAAGCAGTTATGATGAAGGACAGTCACTAGCCACCTGGACCACTGTATGCCATCTTGGGAACCTATTGCAACCGAAAGAGAAAGTTTAGGGCCGCTGAGGACAGGCGCTGCCACTGTAAGGCTTTATTTAGCAAGAGCCACCGGCTATTTCCTTTAGGGTTCATGCTATCAAGACACCAGGCGATTTTAGTGACTGGATTCTGTTACAGAGTTGGATTTTTTTTCCAGGTGTCTTCAGAGTGGATACCTGTGGCATAACTCAGCCCAGTGTTTTTGCAGCATGTCAGAATGATCTGGGTAGTGTCTAGGCTCACACTGCATCCAATCAATTCAATCAAAATCTCAGGGAGTCTCAGGTACCAGGTGATCAAAAGCTACTGGTCTAGTGACCCCACTTTCCCCATGAAATCCTCCACTAAAATAATCGGAATGATTACTAAATCTACCACAAATTATAACAATTTAGAATGGACATCTTAAGGCACAATGAAGAAATTTTTGTGCTAGATTTCAATAGTGATTGATTATTTCTTTTCATCCTCCTAATTTTCTTTGTTCTTTTAGGAAAAGCTCCGAACTCTCTCTCATTCTTCCTCCTAGTATTGAAAAGTCCTGGACCTTTTCTGAGATAGCAGCAAAATGCTGAGGGCTCAGAAGCAAATTCCATCTTGGGGGCAGAGGTCAAATGTGAGAAGCACATATAGAGTTGAAAGGAAATATTTGGAGTTGGAAGGAGTGGGAAAAGGCAATAATAGATATAAAAACTCGAGAGCCAAGAAGCAAGTCCGAAACGCTTTAGAAGGTGCACAAAGGCGATTTAGTAATTTAAAAGCCCTACAATTAGAGTTAACTATGCATGCTGTCACCCAGTTCTTTGATGTTCTGGACAATCCAAGCAAAGCACACTCATTTAAACTAATACCAATGGCCTAGCTAGATGGTTTAGAAGGTAAGGGTGCTTTACAACCTGGGTTCAATCCTTGGGTCCCACTGGGTGGAAGGTAAGAACTGACAATTGCACATGTACAGAGTAAGTAAAACATGTAATAAAAATTGAAAAGAACACACATACACATACCACCACCACCACTACCACCACCAAAAACCGCCACAGAAACCCAAACTAAGACCGAAGTATCATCCTCTAAATTGCACAGAAACTGGCTGGTTTTGCAGATACACCTTCAGGGCCTGGAGCCAGACTCATGCGCACAACTCAAGGCAAACCCAGAATTTTCACTGCCTGTTATGTCTTGGAATATACTTTTTATTCTGCGGACTCCCATGGATGTCTAGATGATAAGTCAGAGTTCTACAAAGACCACAATAAACAACAACAGGTTGAAGGCCCACCCCCTACCCCTTGCTTGATACTTTTAATTCTTTGCCCATTTCTGCCATGTTCAGCTCTGTGCTTTTGATTTGTGGCCTAACACTTCTGTTTTTTTCCTTCTGGCCTTGATTTCCTCTATCACTTCCCACCGTGAAAGATAAAGATCTTAGAGGTCTCTCACCTATCCTTTCAAATTTCTCTTTGACACTCTCCCAATATAGTTCCATAATTTCTAGTGAGATCAATATTAAATATTTATCTTTATAGGATCTTTAGTTACCTTACATCTAGTCAATAAGTAACATGGTTCTAGTTCCTCTTCTTCATACATTTTATTTTTCATGAAGTTAATGAATGCTAAGGATGGTTCATTCTCCTCCTCTTCCTTCTAAAACTAATTCAACTTCAGTCCATATTTAACCCAAACTTTCACAGAGCTCTAAAAGTCCTCTTGGTAACATCTAGAAAATTCCCCACACAACCCAGCGCCCCAGCGCCCTCCCTCCTCTCCCCACACATGGTGCTCCCCCCCCCATAGCCCTCAGGTCAGCTCTGGTGTGGACTGTTTATTCTCTAGGCCCCAAGACTTGATATCGTCATTAGATATTCTTTTCTTATCTCCCACACTGGATCTTTATTTTATTTACTTAGACTTTGTGTGCATGAGTGTTTTGCTTGCGTGTGTGTTTGGGCACCATGTGTGTGCCTTGTGCCCATAGCGTTCAAAAGAAGATGTTGAATTTCCTGGAACTAGAATTAACCATGGCTGTTAGCCACCAAGTGGGTGTCAGGAACAGACGTGGGGTCCTCTCTAAGAGCAACAAGTGCTCTTTAAGGCCACTGAGCATCTCTCCAGCCCCAGAGCTGCATCTTTTTGAATTCTTTAGCTGAAGTGTATATCTTTCAGTCTGTTTTACAGGAAGGCGGTGTGCAGCTAAACTTTTGAGATCTTGATTATTGGGAGCAGTTTGCTCAGGAGAGAGGGTGGGGATGAACGCTGGGCAGGGGCGGTGCAGAGGGCCCGGGAACTGGAGCCGAGAAAGGGAAGAGAAGGCAGCTTGGACGGAGGCCCCCAACAGTGTCATCGGAACTCACTTACAAACTACAAGTAGAAAGACAGAACCAGGAAGAATTTCAAGATGGCAACAGCAAAACATGAAACCAAGCACACGGGGCCCTTCTGGATGTGGCACCCTGTGCCACTGCACATTATAATCATCTAGGAAGCTGGCCTTGGTGGAAACAAGAATTACTAATGTATGAAGTCATACTTTCCAAATGACTCTATCCTTTGAAGAGAAAATGAAGAGACTTTTAATTTCTTCTACATAGTAGAATAAATTCCAGATGGATTAAGGGTTTAAGCATAAAACAAATGGGAAAACAACGGAAGACCAGAACTTCAGCGACATGTGTCTTACCTGGTGCTCAGGGAAATCAGCTGAACCAAGACAGGAAGCAGCAGCCAGGAAGGAAGCGATGGTTACACTTGCCTGCATAAACTTCACATTACAGGGAAGGCAGTTCATTAATGAAGACGAGAGAAGAATATTAGACCAGGGAAAGGCAAACAAAACTGATATAGTGTTTGTATTTGAATAGTTTAAATACCTTCTACAAATGAATACAATAAATTTTGGAGACTTCTATACTCTACATTTAACAGTAGATAGAACATTCAGATGGGTAATAAGGAAATGGTGGATTTGAGCAACATCACAGACCGAATTGATTTAATAAACAGGTACAGAATATAAAGTCAGCAGAATGGGGGGTGGTAAAATGGTTCAGTGGGTAAAGGCTGATGACCTGAGTTTGATCCCTCAGGATACACATGAGGAAAGGAAAGAACTAACTTCCTGATTTCTGCAGGCTGTCTTCTGACTTACACACACACACACACACACACACACACACACACACACACACGCACACTCATGAGCGTACATATACACACATGCATGTGTATACTCCAACCGGCACGTATATACAAAAACACAATAAAATTAGTAGAATGTGCTTTTTCTCAAGTATACACACAATATTCTCCAGGTTAGCTCATATACCAAGCCACAAAATAAATCTTGATAAATTTAAGAGGACTGGAATCATATGTGTATTTTTTGACCACACTGATATGAAACTAAAACCCAATAAGTGGATAAGATTAGAAAATGAGCAAATGTGTGATAATCAAGTACCACACCCCCGAACAACCAATGGAGCAAAGGAAAAAAAAATCATAAAATCAGAGAAATAAATGTGGAAACATGATACACGAAATCTTACAGGGTACTGCAAATTAGCTCTAAGAGGGGCGAGGTGTGGCACACACCTGTCATCCCGGCATTCAGAAGACAGATGCTACACTTAAGAAACAGATGCTACACATTTTGTGAGTTCAATAGCCATCATTGAAAGTTTTAGGCCTGTCAGAGTGACACCCTATTTAGCCGGTGGTGACTCACACCTTTAATCCCAGCACCTGGGAGGCAGAGGCAGGTGAATCCTGTGAGTTTGAGGCCAGCCTGGTCTACAGAGTTCCAGGGCAGCTAGGGCTACACAGAGAAACCCTGTCTTGAAAAACCAAAAACCAAACCAAACCGAACAAACAACAAACCAAACCAAACCAAACCAAACCTGTTAAAAAAAAAAAAAAAAAGAAAGAAAGAAAGTTTTAAGGAGGGATTAAAGCAACAGAAACCCACATTAGAAAGATTTCTACCGTAAGGAACTGGAGAAGGAGGAACAAACCAGCCGAGCAAAAGGGAAGAGAAGGAAGACCAGAGCAGAAATAAACAAAGCACAGGATAGGAGAAATGATAGAGGCCACTGGAATCAAGAACTGTGCTTTGAAAAGATAAACCAAGTAGACAAGTAGCTAGACCAAGACAAAAGGCGGAAGATACAAATAAAAATGTCAACACGTGAGGAAGCATGAGGCATTGCAATGCTAACACAGAAATAAAAAAAATATAATGGAATTCTGGGGGGCTGGAGAGATGGCTCATCAGTTAAGAACACTGACTGCTCCTCCAGAGGACCTGAGTCGAGCCTCAGCACCAGTCAGGAGGCTCACACTGTCTGTAACTCTAGTTCTAGGGGATCTGATGCCCTCATCTGGCCTCTGTGGGCACCAGACATGCACATGGTACATAGCTATATAATCATGCAAAACCCCACCCACATTAAAACAACAACAAAAAGGAATTCTGTAGCTGGGTGGATGGTAATTCCAGTGCTTAGGAGGCTAAGGCAAGAGAATTCCAAGTCTGAGGTCAGCCTGGGTCACATAGTTCTATTGTGTCTTGAACACACACACACACACACACACACACACACACACACACACACACGTCTTGTGAATAAGTATATGCCAAAAAACTGGATAACCTAGATGAAACTGTTGAATTTCTAAACACATGTATCCTGCCAAAATTCAACATGAAGAAATAGAAAAGTAGAACAGACTGATAAAGAGTAGAGAAATCAGTTTGTTAATAAACCTCCCAGCAGGGGATAGTCCAGGAGCAGATGGTTTTACTGGTGAATTCTACCAACACCTAAAGAGAAATCAACACTAGTCTTTTTTCTGTCTGTTTCAAAACATTGAGAAGCCCGTCCAAACTCATGCCACCAGACCAGCGTTACTCAGACACCAAAGCCAAACAAATGCCACAGTAATTAATAATAAGATAAAAAAAATAAAATTAGGCCAATATCCCTAGTGAACATAGACTCAAAATTTCTCCATGAAATATTAGCAAAGTTCAATTCAGCAGCACATTTAAGGGATTTGCTACCATAAGCTAGTAAAATTTTCCCTGGTGGAGTGGTTTGTATGAGAAATGTCCCTCACAGCTCATGTGTTTGAACGCTTGGTCCCTGGTTGGTGGTGCTGCTTGGGGGAGGTTATGGAGCCTTTAGGAGGTGCAGCTTTGCTCAAGGAGGTGTCACTGAGGTGGACTTCCTGCTCCTTCTGCCATGCCTCACTGTAGTGATGGACTTTATTCCTCTGGAACTGTAAGCCCAGCTAGGAGACCTCAAGGTGGCCCTAGTAACCCACCTCTTCTAGCTAGCCTCCACCTCATGACCCAGCTGCAGCTGCAGATCAGGTGTTCAAACACATGAGCCTATGGGGGACAATTCACATTCAAACCACAGCACATGAAATAGAATAACTGCCCATGGCCAGGGAAAGATGCTTGGCTTGTGATATTAACCTTCTACTTCTACACATTGTCAGCATGGTCATCAAGTCAAGTCAGGATTAAGTAGTTCCATAGATTTAATTTCATTTAAGATAGATAGTACTATACTTCCATTCACAGAGAAGGAACCCAGGATTAATTATCTAGCTCATCAAAAGCCAACCAGTGAGTCAATGGCAGATTCTGGAATCAAATTTATGTCTGCCTAGTTCCAAAACTAAGACATTTAACTATGCATTTTTTTTGAGAAGGGTCTCACTGTCTGTCGGGCCTCAAACTCTCAGAGATCCACCTGCCTCTGTCTTCTGGGTGCTGGAATTAAAGGTGTGCACTGCCATGCTTGGACTTTTATGGTTAAATTAGCTACTTTTAGTCAGCTACTCCACTTAGGAGGTTTCCACGTCCAGCTGACTTTGAAACCACCTTTGAAAGGTCCTCTGACAGTGTGTACACTGGCTCAGCAGCTAGTGTAGGCTGGGGCCGGCAGAAGTGAGCATTAGTGTGGCTAAGTGCAGGTGCATGGGGTGTGGAATGTGAAAGCTGCGCCAGAGGCAAGGCAGCCCTTAGCAGATGCATGGAGAATGTGGGAAGTGAGTAGACTGAGGCCTGCCTTGAGGTTTTAATTCAGCTTCTCTTTCTCCCTCTGCAGTGGGATACGTGATTCTCAGGAGAGTGTTTACCATGTGAAAGCCCGAACAACCTACTGACTACCTTATACTGATTGCAAGGAGGCAGCTAGCATCTTGGCCTTTGACTATTTGGAAGAAAAATGTAATTTCCATAAATATGAGACAAGAGTTAAGTAAAGTCATAGTATATATTAATTATCTATTGTGATATGGTAGATCACCCCAACATTTAGTTACTTAAAAAACCAAACATTCATTATTATGTATTTTTTTTAAGAGACAGGGTTTCTTTGTGTAACAGACCTACCTTGAACTCACAGAGATGCCTTTGCCTCCCTCCTGAGTGCTGGGATTAAAGACGTGTGACACCATGCCTGGCTGTAATTTCTTTTTTCATGTTTGTTTATGTGTGTGTGTGTGTGTGTGTGTGTGTGTGTGTGTGTGTGTGTGTGCATATGTGACTGTAGGTACCCATAGAGACCAGTAGAGGGCATTAGAGCCCCTGGAGCTGGAGTTACAGGCGGTTGTAAGCTGCCAAATGTGGATACTAGAAACCAAACTCTGGGGCTCTGCAAGAGCATTAGGCTCTCTTAACTCCTGAGGTGTTCCCAGGTCTCCTGTCCTGTCCTGTTTAAGAGTGGGGAATTCAGAAGGATGGTGCAGGTTCAGGCTCTTTTGTGAGGTTGCAGCCATGGTTACGGTAATGACTGTGCTCTCATCTGCACAGGCAGATTAGAGCTGAATCTGCTTCCCAAACAGTTCACTCCTCAGCTCTTCTCAATGAATCACATGAATAGACTCATGACACAAAAATGGGACTCAGAACATTTTTGCCTAGTCTCAGAAGTTGCCTGCCATCACTAGTCATATTCTATTTATTGGAATTAAATCACTAAGTACAAGGAAAGCATCTACACCTCCTGAGTGGAGGTGTACCAGAAAATGTAGGGCGTAATATTGATACCAACACAATATTGACAAAGGTCTGGGTGAAAAAAAAAAATCACCTGGCTAAATGTAGCAGAGACTTGCAGTGTCAAAAAAAAGCCTTCTTAGTGTGGCCACTGAGGCAACATACCTGTGCTCTGAACACAGGGGACAGTATTCCTGAGCTAGTCTCTGATAGTCGACTGCTACCATTCAAGTGACAATGACTCATTCCTTTTTCTCTTTTTCTGGGGAAAAAAATCTCATTCTGTGCCATCCAAGCTGTTTATGAATCTTTCTATCTATGCACCCATTCATATGGGACCCAGGGCACGATAACAGCTATTCAAACTGTGGAATGTTAATTAGATGGGAAAATGTACACATCAGCTATCTCCATTTCAACTGAGAAATCTGGCTGAGGTACATAATTTGCTTCAATGTCATCTGTGTCAGGGTTTTGAAAGGGTGGCAATATATCATCATGTTAGACAAAAGGCGTGGGATGAAAGGGGAAGCAACATGGGTTCCAGGATATTAATAAGTGCAAATATTTGCTTTTCTATAGAAGTACTAAGGCTCCATTCTTATTTCTTGTTTCTCATGCCCAAAGTTATTTGCTTTTTACTCCTGACATTGAAGTTGAATGTTAGCTCATCTTCTGTCTCTGAAATACAGCTTTGCCATGGGCAGATGGAGCAAACATTGCAGTAGACTAATTCCCCACGGATGTGGCTGTATCTGCGGTAGTGAAGAGATGTGCTCGATACATAGCGAGTGGAATATTAAATACATTTTGAGAGAATGCTTCTAATTGCTCCCCTTTGTCTCTGCTCCCTTCCTTATCTTCCTTCCCCTTGCTGTTCCATGGTAGAAGAGCTGATCCTTTTGAGTAGGTAGGTACCGGGGAGTCATTGGCCCTTCTTGTGCCGGATGTCCACGTTGACCCCAAGGCATGCTGAGCTGTGTCCTTGGAGTGCCCCTCTCACAGCTCTCATGTTGAAGATGGCAACACTAAGCATAGTAATTACTTTTATTGTTGCAGTAACCAAATACCTGACAAGGAGTAACTGGAAGGAGGAAGGATTTATTTGGCTCACAGTTTGAGGGGATCCAGTCCACCATGAAGGGGAGGCATAGAGGCAGGCAGCTCGTAGTGGCAGAAGAGTGTGTCTAGGACTTCTCATTCTCTTATATCTCAGAAGATCAGGAAGCAGGAAGTGGGCAAGAAGTGGGACTGGGTTGAAAACCTCAAGGCATACATCGTTGACCTCCTTCCTCCAGCCAAGCTTCACCTGCTATAGGTCCTGCAGCCTTTCAGAACAGTGTCACCAGGTGATGACCAAGTGTCCAAAACACAAATCCCAGGGGACATGCTACATTCCAAACACACCACTAAGAAGTCAGAACAACTTCCCAAGTAAGGGGAATGATGCAGAGGGGCCTTCCCTGAGCTTCTGTTGACTTACAGTGAACATGATGATTTCAGATCAGACCAGAATGTACACACTCTGGAGAGATTCCTCCCCAGTCATTAGGGAGAAGGTTGGGCTTCAATGATGTTCCTCAGTAGGTCACAAATACCAGATACCTGCCTGTTTTTGCCTCCTCAATGTTGGAGGATGATTAAAGGTGTGCACACCACGCCTGGCAAGGACATTCATTTTTTTTTAGTGATTGATGAATTTATTGATGAGTTCAGGCTTCCATCCTTGATTGTGTAGTTTTAATTAATTATTGTTATTTTAAAAGATTCATACAGTATGTTTTGATCATATTCTTTCCCTTTCCTGAACTCCTTCCAGATCCTGCCCCACTTCCTACCTACCCAACTTTGTTTTTCCTTGCTCTTAAAAAAAAAAACAAAAACCACAAACCCAAACCAAAACAATACGACAAACAAACAAACGAACAAAAGATATCACACATACAGACACCCAAACATACAAACATGGAATTTCTTTCACGATGGCCAACTAACTACTTCTGAGCATGGAGCCTGTCCTGAAGTGTGGTTGATATATCCAGTGACACTCTATTGGAGCAAACTCAATTTATTTATTTATTCACTTATTCATTCATCCATTCATTTATTCATTCATCTTTTTATTTATTTACTTCACATCCTGATTGCAGTTTCCCCTCCCTTCTCTCCTTCCAGTCCCTCCCCCCAAATCCCCTCTGCCTCCACAATTCACTCCTCCTCCGTTTCTATTCAGAAAAGGGCAGGCCTCATTTTCAATCCCAGCAGCTCTGAATTACAGCCTGTTGGGTAGAGATGGACTTTGTGCCCATTTGCCCATCTCCAAACCGGACAAAGTCTCACCTTGAGTGTCCTTTCTCCACATTCTGGGTAATCTCAGCCCTTCACCCCAACCCTTGAATTTCTTGTTTCTGTCTTCACATTTCTAATTTCCTGAAACCCCCGTTGTTCTCTGAATGTCTCCCTCTTATTAACTAAAAATGATTTATTTATTTAAGTATGTAACTGCTGTGTGTGTGTGTGTGTGTGTGTGTGTGTGTGGTATGTGTATATGTATGTGTGTATATGGTGTGTGTGTGTGTGTGTGTGTTTTGTTTTATGTGTGTATATGGTGTGTGTGTGTGTGTGTGTGTGTGGTATGTGTATATGATGTGTGTATATTATGTGTGTGTGTGTGTGTGTGTGTGTGTGTGTGTGTGTGGTGTGTGAATGTGTGTGCATGTGTGGCCACTGTGTACATGTGGAGAACAGTCAGTGGGAGTCAGTTCTCTATGCCTATCATGTGGGTCCTGAGTATTGAACTCAGATTGTAGCTGCAGCAGACCTCTCTACCCACCGGGCCATCTCACTGGCCTCCTCTCCTATCTTTTTATAGCATCTTTTTCTTGTTTCATGGATAGACTATATTCTTTTATTTCTCTGAGAATATTACAATGATTTTTTTTTAGTGTTTTCTTTTTCTCTTGTTTTCCTTCAGGCTACCCCTCCCCTCCATTTATCTTAGTCTCTGCCCTTCAGGTTGGAGACTTTCCTGAGATGTTTGGAAGTGGAGACTAGAAAACTTACAGGTAGCATTGTCAATTGGGAACATTTCTGTAGAGCAACCAGCTTTGCCCTCTGTTGGGACAAACCCTAACATTGACTTTGAGAATATCTCTTGTTAATTGGCCAGATTTCTCTGACTGCTGATGTTCTGGAAGCCCAGGCCAGGAAAGCAGGATGGAGTCCCAGCAATCTTAGTTCAGTATGGTGTTTTGGACTCTAGTTAGTTCTACCACGTCTTGGGGCAGACATCGGCCATCTTCTTCTCAGTGAACAGCCACCCTGTCTTCCCGAGGTACAGTTGGAGAAGGGGTTGTAGTAACAGATTCTTGAACTGTTTTCCCTCTTTCCTCCCCCACCCAGCGGTTCCAGCGCTGACAACACCTGTGCCTTCTCCTGGGTTCCTTCTCAGCTTCTCTGGCTTAGGATCTGGCCTCCTCAGCTTTGCCGTGTTAGTAACCACTTACCCAATTGTTTACTATTTCTACAAAATGTATCCTTGTGATGATCCCCGTGTCCTCATGGCTCATGACTCATTTCTTCTGAGGCCCCTGTCTGGCTATGGGTCATCGCCGCTTCCTCAACCCCTGTCCCATTTCTGTCCTTTGTCCTGCCGCCTGCTCTGGAGCATTCCCTCAGAGGACTGGGATAAGCTCGTTTAATTCTTCAGCACAGGGACTGACAGTACGTTAAAAGGATTTTTAAACTTTGGATAGTTTAAAGAGATTCTGTAGTTTTAGGTGTTTGAATTTTTAAAGACTGGGGGACTTTTAAAACTTGGATTATTTTATACTGTTCATATTAATGTGTGCTCTTGGGGATGAACAAGAAAGGAAAGGCTGTGGCTTAACTGTGATGTGTTTGTGCATCAGGCTGACATGAGGACAGTTGTGCTGGCTGATTTCATGTCAACTTGACACAAGCTACAGCCATCCTGAGAGGAGAGAACCTTCATTAGGAAACTGCGTCTATAAGATGGGGCTGCAGGCAAGCCCCTAGGGCATTTTTCTTAGTGATTGATGGGGGAAGGCTCAGCCCATGGTGGGTGGTGTCACCCCTGGGCTGGTGGTCCTGGGTTCTATAAGAAAGAGGGCTGAGTAAGCCATGGGGAGCAAGCCAGTAAGCAGCATTCCTTCATGGCCTCTGCATCAGCTCCTGCCTCCAGGATCCTGTCCCATTTGAGTTTCTGTCCTGACTTCCTTCAACGATGGACTGACTAGGATGTGGACATGTAAGTCAAATAGACCCTTTCCTTCCCAAGTTGCTTTGGTCATGGTGTTTCATCTCAGCAATAGTAACCCTAACTAGGACAGGTGGTTTAAATGAGAATGACCCTTATAGGCTTAGATGTTTGAATACTTGGTGGAACTATTTGAGAAGGATTATGAGATATGGTCTTGTTGGAGGAGGTATGTCACTGGGAGTGAGCTTTGAGGTTTCAAAAGACCTTGTGCCATTTCCAGGGTGTTTCCTGCCTCTTGTTTGTGGTTGGAGATGTGCATGCTCAGATGTTTCTGCTGCCATACCTTTGCTCTGCTCTCTAGAACTGGAATCCCAGTTTAATACTTTGATAAGTTACCTTGGTCATGGTGTTTTATCCAAGCAATGGGAACGTAACTAACACAGTTGGCTGTTACTATTGCACTGGGTTTAGCTGTTTTTTATTTGTTTTCTCCCTCAGTGCATTTCATCAATGAAGAATCCTGTCCCAAGTGTACCTCATAGGTCAGGTAGCTAGGATGGATGCCTTAGAGACACAGGCTTCAAAGTCTGAGCCTAGGACAGGTAAAGGAGCTCAGTTTGTAGAATATTTGCCTAGCATGCAAAAGGTCCTGGATTCAATTTCCAACACCACATGAACCTGTGTGGTGGCATATGCTTGTAAACCAAGCACTTAGGAGATGAGCAGAAGGATCAGAAGTTCAAGGTCATCCTTAGTTATATAGTGAGTTCAAGGCCAACTTGGGCTACATGAGACCCTGTCTTAAAAAGGGAGGGAAAAACTGGGCATGGTGGCATAAGCCTTTAATTCCAGTACTTGAGAGGCAGAGATAAGTGGATCTTTGAGTTCCAGGCTAGTCAGCGCTCCTACAGAGACTTTGTCTCAAAAACCAAAACAAACCAACAAACTCCTCTAATTCCTTTATAACCCACCACCGTCCTCTCTATCCTTTATTGAATGAGGGGCTTATCCCAGGCTGCTGACAGGCTTCTCAGAGGAGCTCTCCTGGTAGGCATAGAGAGGCTCATTATCTGTTCTTTCTGTACTTGTGTCAAAGATAGCATTGGGAGATGGCCTTGGAGACCCATGCTTCCTCCAGAGCAGGGGCTGCTAACTCTTCCTGGTTACAGGTGAGGCAATCCAGGCTCATCTCTGGCTGAGCCTGGCAGGTCCTGGCTCTGACAGGTGTGTTAGCTGAGCCCCGCCTGATGACAAGTGATGATGGGAAGCTGCAGGCGCCACTCAGTGGCCTGATAATTGGATATTTCTATAATGACAAATTACAGCTGTTTCTCTTGTCATCAGTGTGGAAACATTTCCGAGGCGGTGATTTCCCAGGGGGTTGGTGGGGAGGGGAGTGGTTGTTCTCCCGTTAGGGTTATGGAAATGTCGGGTGCAGGGGCTGTGAAGCGTGACTGAGTGGAGCTGTGTTTCTGCACCGTTGGTCTCTGGGTAATCAGCCTCACCATGGCAGGCAGAGAAGAGACAACTGTCACAACATTAGCATCGTTAATTCTGTGAGATGGGTTTGGGGTTTTCCAATTTGTTATTTTGCTCCAATCGGGCCGGTTTTTTAATTTGATCAAAAGGTCTTATAAGACTAAGCAACGATGAAAGGTTCAGTCTTTATTAGCTTGTAAAATGCTTAGACTTCATAGTGAAAGTCATCTTGGTAGTTTGGCTGTTAGCCTGTTTACTGAGCCAGAGGTATGGAGAAGGCTTAGGAGGTTCCAAAATGTCCTCCAGCAAGCCAGTCACCTGTAAATTGCTGTTCTCACTGACAGAAATTCTGGGGTGAGGGCGGAACCATCCTTGTCTTTGTGCTTCAGGGAAACCAAAAAAGGTTAGACTATGGTAGAGACAATTGTATGCCATTTCACCGTGTGTGTGTGTGTGTGTGTGTGTGTGTGTGTGTGTGTGTGTTTGTGTTTCTGTACATGTGCCTGTGCTTGTGGAGGGTAGAAGTTGAAATCTGGTGTCTTTCTCAATCAACTTCTACATTATTTAAAGACAAGGTCTCTCTCTGAATGTAGAGCTCACTGATTGGCTATTTCACTGTGAGCTCCAGAGAGCTGCCTGTCTCTGCCTCCACAGCATTGGGATCACAGCTACATGCTCCTGCCCTGGCTTCCACTGCTAGGGATCCAAACTCAAGTTTTCATGCTCAAGTGCCAAATTCTTCTTTCCTGATCTAAGCATATCCCCAGTCCCCTGATTCAGATCTCTGAGCTTTAGCTCCCTTGTGTGTAAAATGGGGTGGTTGTGAGGATTTATGGACAGTATTTGGTGCATAATATGGCTACATGTAAGTGTTAGCTATGAAAAATGTATGTTCTAGAACTGTCTGTGAGCGACCTCTGGCCCAAGAAATACAGCAGAGAAGACAGTGAGAAGAGCCAGATCACTTCCCATGCTTTTGATTCCCTCCCTGTTGTCATCTGTTCTAGTTTCTTCTCATTCCCCGATCTGGCTGAGGTGTTTGTGGGAAGGAGCCTTCTGCTTGGAGAGTCAGGCCACCAGGCCCAGCTCTGGCCCTGACTCAGGCCATCCACTCACCCACCTGACTGAGCTCTGGTTCCTGGCTGCAGGTGCATAGAGACGACCTCAGGAAGCTCATGCTGCTGAAGATGGGAGAGGTGGGCCTGGAAACAGACCATAGCCACAGAGTGTAATAGTTCTGAGGTGGATGAAGGGACCAAAAAAATGTATGCTCTGGCTTCAAAGGCCACTTGTCTATCAAGCTGAACATCCTCCTTTCAACAAGGCAGACCTGGAAAGTATAGAGACTAGAGGTTTCATACCCAGAAATCCCTTGTGAGTCCTGGCCAATGAGATGGGCTTGGAGTGGGTATTGGGGTGGGAGTGGGTATTGCGGTGGGAGCAGGTTTACTGTTTTGGGGCAGGAATTTCAGGAAGCAGGTGCACCTTGTTTTATCCCTCTTAGCTTTCCTATCATCTAGATGCAGAATGCCCTGAGACCTGGGAGTTATGCAGTCAAAAGATGCCTTGGTAAATTTCCACCTGAGAGAAAGTAGATTGTTGTCTGAAAATGCTCACATTAGACTACTCTAGAATAGAACTAAACTTCTAGGGGGTTAAGCCAATGAAATTAAGGAGTTTTTTATCCAGGATTTTCTTAATGAAGGCAAGTAGCCAATCCAACTGGTGGTCTCAGAGGAGGAGTCCAGGAGGGAATGATAGCTGAGTTTTTATACTGGGTGGGTTGACTGTGAGTCAAACAGTGTGTAGATAGTGGTGGTGTCAAGATGAGGGTAGGAGGAGGGAGGGCATGGCAATAAGATACTTCTGGCAGAGAACAAGTGAAACAAGCTGCAGGTGTGTGTGTGTGTGTACATCTGTGTGGTATGTTGACAACAAGCAGTTGAGTATTACTGGGATAATAAAAAAGTGACCACAGAAGACAGTAAATAGGCTGTAAGAAAATATGGAGGTCTGATGGGATTTTTAAATCACACTGGTAGGTACTTGGAGGGGCCCAGTGGAATGGTCTGATATGGACAATCTGATCAGATTTGTGAGTTAGGATGCTCACTTTGCTGGCAGTGTGATCCATGAATTAGAGAAGTTGAGGTTAGAGTTGGGAGCAGTCAGGAGGGTGCTGACACAGTGGTCTGCAGCAGGGGTGGAGGACTGTGTGGCTGGACAGTAACACAACAGGCAGGAAGGCAAGGGGATTATTGGTTGGGGTGGGAGAGAGCAGTTCTCTGAAGTTGACTCATGGCCTTGGAAAGCCAGGAGACTTCATTCAGAGTACACGTTGTAATTTGGGTGTTATATTAGTTATTTTTCTGTGGCTATGATAAAATACCATGACAAAAAGTAACTTAAGGAAGAAAGTTTATTTTGGCTAACTGGTGCAGGGGGATAGAGTCCATCATGGTGTGGCAGACATGGAATGGCAAGCAGTAACAAGAGGCTTGGTGATCACATTTTTATCCACACACAGGAAGCAGAGAGGGAGACAGGAAGTGGAGAGAGGATACAAATCCTCAAAGCCCACTCTTAGTGACATGCTTCATCTGGCAAGGCTCTACCTCCAAAGGTTCCATAACCTTTCCAAATAATGCCACCAACTGGGGACCAAGTGTTCAGATACATAAGTCTATGGGAGACCATTTATCATACCACTATAACGAGATTTTCCCAGGGGCCTGCCCTGAGAAGATTTCCCCCAGAGTTTTGGGGAAGACGCTACAGTTGGTGATGGGGTAATCTGAGGGAAAAGAATCTAAGTCCACCGAGCTCTTTTGACTGTCCACTTTATTTCTCTAAGACAAAATCCTATCAACATAGCTTCAGTTCTGTTCTGGTATTCATTTCCTCTCTGTCCCTTCTTTTTCTGTCCTCTCATAGCCCTAGTAACAACTAAGCTCTTATGCTCTAGACTTCATCCTCTGTTCCTCTGTCCTCCATCTTTCCTTCCTCTTCTCCTGATCTGACCCAATCCCTACTCATCCAAAAACTCTGCCTTGTTCTCCCTTCTCCAGCCACAGGACTATGCTCTGACCAGGAATCCTGCCCCAGCTTTCACTCCACCTGGTTATGCAAAAAACTCTTTTGTTCTGAGTCAATTGCTCTGGAATGCCATTTTCCCTGTCTGGGGAAGGAAGGTCTGATCTTCATTTGCACAAGAAACAAAGCTATCTTTGTCTCTGCCTATCTGTAGGGGTGTTATCTAGTTCAGATCAACAGTAGGTCTGAGAAACTTATACTGTTTGTCATTAAGGCCTAGTAGTATATGAGTGCACAAGAAATTCATAGCAGAAGACAGCTGATATCTATCTATCTGTCTATCTATCTATCTATCTATCTATCTATCTATCTATCTATCTATGTTTTTCGAGATAGGGTTTCTATCTATCTATCTATCTATCTATCTATCTATCTATGTTTTTCGAGATAGGGTTTCTCTGTGTACCTTTGGCGCCTTTCCTGGAATTCACTCTGTAGCCCAGGCTGGCCTCAAACTCACAGAGATCTGCCTGCCTCTGCCTCCCGAGTGCTGTGATTAAAGGCATGCACCACCATCGCTTCCTGTCTGCCACAAGGTGAGTGACTTTACTCCCTGATATCATATTCCATTCCCTGACCACCCTGGTTGCCACACTCTAGAAATAATAGAGCTAAGTGACTGTGGACCAAAATCTCAGAAAAGAAATCTTTCTTCCTGGAAGTCATCTTTCTCTGGTATCTTGTCACAGAGATGAAAGACAGATCAACTCATCACAGTGGACAGGAAGGGAAATTCTGTTATCATATCATTGTCTGTAACAGACTAGCCCTTGTGTGTGTGTGTGTGTGTGTGTGTGTGTGTGTGTGTGTGTGTGTGTGTACATAGCAGTTCACAGGTGTCAGGCACTTTCCTGAGCCAATTATACATTTTAACTCATTAACAATAACCCCAGGAAATAGGAGGAGTAGCCCCATATTACAGATGAGAAAACTGAGGCACAACCTTAAGAAATCTGCCAGCTGCTTCCACATGTTTCAGATGAAGACTGAAGATAAATTCAAAACCAGAATAAACAAATGATAAGCCAAATCTCTAGCTCCTCAGTAGTCAAAGCAGGATTTGAATTCTAGAAGTCTGACTCACAGTCTGGGCACTTGGCTCTGTTCTTTTGTTGTGCTTGTATCACAATGTACCAAGAGTCTTTTCGAAGAGCTTCAGGTCCACTTCTCTGGGCACCATCACCAGCCTTGTCTCACCATGGTACCTCATGACTCTGGACTGGACACTGAGATCCACATTCCCAATTTTTCCATTCAGAAACCTGTTCTCTTGTCAGGCTATAGCCTCAACTCCAGATTTAACCTTTCCAGCTTCCCCTTCATCCCCTTCCATGGACAGGTCCCAGCACAGCTTACAGCCACATTCTTGCAGATCTGATGCCTGCATGGACTACTCCCAATGACCCCACGGTAGCACCCAACACTAGTGGAGCACTTGCCCAAGGCCATGCAGTGCTTAAGTGTCTCCATTAGGATTCATGCTCAGATCTCTGTGACCTCTCTCCTTTCTCTCTAGAGGTCTGCACTCAACCCTCAAGACTCCAAGAGCAAGCCTTACGATAGTTACTTCTGCACAGCTTTGGCCACTATGACCAATGTGCATGAGAAGAAGCTTAAAGGGAAAGAAGATATGTGTTTTGGATTATGGTTGCAGAAATTTTTGTCTGTGTTTCTTGGCTCCATTAATTCTGGACTTGTGGTATGGTGATATTTTATTTGTACTAAAATGTTATTTGTATATTAATAAATAAAGTTGCCCCGGGGGGGTGGGGTCAGAGCTATTAGCAAACCATAGGAAAGCTGGGTGGTGGTGGTGCACACCTTTAATCCCAGCACTTGGTAGGCAGAGCTAGGTAGATCTCTGTGTGTTCAAGGATACAGCCAGCATTGGAGACACATGCCTTTAATCTCAATACCAGCCATAGAAGACCTGGAGGTCTGTACATACAGGCAGTGACTAGGAGGTCATGTGGTTGGGTTTACAACCAATGAGAAGGCAGAACAGAAACTCTATAAAAAAAGACAGACACAGGAAGTAGGTCTCTTTCAGAGAGGTAGGACCACCACGAGAGGAAGGGTAAGGTTTTTAGCTCTTAGCTCTGACCTCTTGGCTTTCTCTTTGCATTGGTTCTGTGTTTCTTATTTAATAAGACAGTTGGTTACATCTACACTGTGGTAAAGCAAACATCATGTCAGTGGGAGCCTGAGGAAGAGGCTGCTCACCTCATGGAGGACAGGAAGAAGAGAAAGAGAGAGTGTATGGGTGTGGGGAGGAAGCGAGTGGGGGGAAGAGGAGAGGAGAGGAGAAAGAAAGAGGGAAGAGAAGGAAACATAAATGGGGAGGGGAGAGGAAACGAGAAGGGGAGATTGAGAATGTGTCTGGGATAAGTTACAGCTCCTCAGATATACCTCAGTGGCCCATGTTCTTCAGTTAGGCCTTACCCTGGAGATGTATCCAACTGTTTTGATATTATATGACCTTGTCAAACACACAGTTCATACTCCAGAACAACACAGTTGAGTTCCAAAAAGAAAATCACACACACACACACACACACACACGCGCGCGCGCGCGCGTTTTAGTAAGGTTACATTTTTTTTTTTTTTTTTTTTGGTTTTTTTGAGACAGGGTTCCTCTGTGTAGTTTTGCGCTTTCCTGAGCTCACTTGTAGTCCAGGCTGCCTCGAACTCACAGAGATCACCTGCTCTGCTCCGAGTTGGGATTAAAGCTGCGCACACCGCCCGCTACATTTTTGTGTTGGGCTATCCTTGGCTAGTCCATGGCCCACAGGCTGGACATGCCTGTTAAGTTTTTTTTCTTTCTTTTTTTTTTTTTTCTTTTTCTTTTTTTTTCTTTTTTTTTTTTTTTTTTTTTTTTTTTTTGGTTTTTCGAGACAGCATTTCTCTGCATAGCTTTGTGCCTTTCCTGGAACTTGCTTTGGAGACCAGGCTGGCCTCGAACTCACAGAGATCTGCCTATTTCTGCCTATTGAGTGCTGGAATTAAAGGCGTGTGCCACCACGGCCGGCTGCCTGTTAAGTTTCTATGTCTCAAGATTGCGCCCCCAGCTGGAGACCAAGAACACAACACAGCAGCCTGTGACAGATATTTCATATTCAAATCCTAACAAGCCAGAGTCCGTCCTCACTCTTCAATAACAGAGTAAAACCAGGAGCCTCAAGGCTGAACTGTCTGGGCACCCTCCTTGGGGTCACCGCCATTCTAGAATGTCCAGCTAGCTGAGCTCAGCTGAAGCTCCCTGACATTGGCTAATTCGCTATTAATTCCTTAGGAGCATAGAACAACCCTACCCTAAAGAGATGCAAAAATCAATGGTCAGGAGAAAGACAAAGCAACTTGCTGAGCGGAGTGTGGAGGAGGAAAGTGGGTTTTAAAAGGCCCGACAAACTCTTTGGAGCGCAGCTGGTACATGGAGAGTAAATGACTGCTTGTATCGATTCATATTTTTTTCCAGGTTGGAAAGAGGCGAGAGGTAATAAACTAAGGTGAGGGGCCTGGTTAGCCTTGTGATGCTGAGGTAATTATTGTGCAGTTAGAAGCTTAGTGATTTTTTTTACTTTTCAGAGGCACAGAGAGCAATTGAGGGCTGGCATGGGTTTCCAAATGATGGAAATGAGCAATCAGGATCAATTAGTAGTAAATAGCATTAGCTTGAGGGGAAAAAAAAAATCACCAGCAATCTAGAACACAGCTTTCTTTTTTCTGTTTCCCTTGTGCCCAGCTGTGAGGAGAAAGGTTGAGCTAGAGGGTGTGAGATCTCTGCTGAGGAACGGCAGGTCACAGATCCCCGGGCCTGTCTATTCCAGGGTCACACTGCAAGCCTGAGTCTCGATTGCCAAGTTCAACACCAAGGCACGTGGCAGCTGTTCCGGGGACAATACCGCGGCAGCACCCAGCTGGAGGATGAGGCAGGGCTGGCATGAGTATGATGAACCTTCTGCCAGGGCCCCACGTAAATTAAAGGGTGCTGCGGGTGGGAGGTGGGAACCTGGCGGCCATTTAGAGAACCCTAGAGCACCCCAGAAACCTACCAAGCTTTCTGCCCTCCGCTTGACCATTCCGGTTACCTCTCTGGCTCCCTTTTCACTTACCATTCGCTTTCACGCTCTGCTGCAGGTGGCTGGCCTCTTTGATGTTTTCCCACCTGGTGTGCACCTCCGCTTAGAGCCTTTGCTGGATTTCCTTCGGTCCTGTGGCTCTTTTTCCAGACCGCGCTATAGCTTGAGCTCTACCCCTTCTCTATGTCTCTCAGTGCAGCCCGCTTCTCTCCAATTGCTCTGTTTACAAAGAAGCCTTCCCTATTCCAATTTCCTCTACTCCATAGCTCTTTCTAAAAATGTATGTATCGCTGTTCTCATTACATGCCTTGTATGTCTACCACTATCTCCCCTCCTCTAGAAGGCACACTCTGTGAGGGCAAGGGTCTTTCTATCTCTCTGAGTGATAATGTCCCACATTCGAGAGCTGTGCTGACGAGGTGGAAGGCACTTGGAGAATGTGGGCTGAATGAAGCCAAAACTCAGACGGTAAAGTGTTTGCCATGCAAGCCTGAGGACACTTGAGTTTGATCCCCAGTAGTCACACGAAAAGCCAGGTATTATGGTGTACACTTAAAATCCCAGGGCTGGGAGGCAGAGACAAGTGAATCCCTAGGCAAGCCCAAGTCTTGGTGAGGGACCCTGGCTCAAAAAAACAAGGTAGTTGTGAGCCTAGCCTTTAGCAACCAAGCCATCTGTTCAGCATAAGACACCATGAGAACGCAGCCCACAGAACCAGCTAAGCAGGGCTCACAGGGGCTGAAGCGACAAACACGGACTCTGTATGAGTCTGAGCTAGGTCCTCTGCGTATAACTTATGGTTGTGTAGCTTGTGTTCTTGTGGGATTCCCAACAATGGGAGTGGGGTATCTTTGACTCTTTTGTCTTTTCCTCCTACTAGGCTGCCACATCCAGCACACTCTCTCACACATACATACATTCACATGTACACACTCACACACATTCTCACACACATACACACTCACATTCATACTCACATACATATACACTCATACATACACACTCACATACACACACACACACACACACACACACTTTCTCTCACATACACACACACACTCACACATACATCAAAATTGAAACCAATGTTCCTTTTCACAGTGACTAAGATTCGGAGTCGGGGTGAGATTTCTCAGGGAACACCAGAGCCAGGGTATGGTGCTGTGTCTGCTAATTTCCTCTTATCTTCGTCATTTTTGTGATTCGACAGAGGTAGAGATGCGTTCATCCGACTGGACTTGCCATGCACAGGCTGCACCAGGGCTTTTTCATTTTAGCTCTAATTGTGTCTCAGCCAGACACTTGTGAGGCCCTTCCTCCCGCTCACCACCTTCTCTGCACTCAGCTCTCATTAACCCCTAGTGGCCTTCGGGGCTCAACTTCATTATTATAGTTGCCTCTGGGAAAGCCACCTGGATGGTCCACGAGACACACCAAAGCCCTTGGCATGTCCTGATCCTTGCGCTCAGCAGACACATGGCTATCACATGGCTCATCGCCTGCCTGTCTCCTCTTTGGAGGTTGCTGTTTGAGGCCACACAGGACCCACCTGGCTCTCTGCTATTGTCCCAGGGCCTAGAACTGGAAATGACTTTCAAAGAATGTGTGCCGAATGGGTAATGATGTTTCTGATCAATAAGTGATGGCAGATAGTATCTGCTGGCTTGCTGGGAGAGCTATATCTCACATGTAATAGCCTCACACCATTCCAGGGAGGTGGGAGTCACTGCTCCTTCTGAGCAGGGCAGCGCTCGGAAGACAACTCCGTGGTTCCACCTTCGTGTGGGTTCTGGAGCTCCAACTCAGGGCATCTGGCTTGTTCAGCCCGCAGCTCCACTTGCTGAGGCTTTTTTTTTTTTTTTGAGCCCTAGTGCTAGAACATTTCACCATCCCAGCCAGAAACTCTACCCATGATATAAGTGTACGCTCTCTGTCCCTCCTTCCACAGTCCCTGGGAGCCACTGTGCTGCTGTTTCTCTGAGCCTATCTCTTCTAGGTACCCCATCTAAGGAGTTTTAGTTAGAGTATCTGTATTTCCATCTCTGACTCATTTGATAGAGTAAAATGTTTCCAAGGATCATCTGCTTTGTAGCAGGTATCAGAACCTATTTCTTCTCACTCCCTTACTTGCATAGACCACACACACACACACACACACACACACACATACACACACACACACACACCAAATATATATATATAATATATATACATATATCTATATATATATATTATATATATATATATATATATGTATATATAATCTGCAGATAGACATTGGGCTGTTTCTACTTTGGCTATAATGATTTTTCTGCCATGAACACTGGCACACAAGCGTGTGTTTGAGCCCTTGGTTTCAATTCTAACAGGTATGTATGTAGATGGCTGGGTCCTATGGAAGCCACTGCCAGATGGGTTTCCATGGTGATTCTATCCCCCTCCCCAGCAATACACAGACCATGTAGCTCCTCCATGTTCTTGGCAGCTCATCTCACCTCCTCCTCCTCTACCTCCTTCTCTTTCCCCATCTTCATTTTCTTCGTTCTGAATAGCTCTGGCTGGTCTGGGAGTGCAGGCTGGCCTCAGACTTGTGATCGTTCTGCCTCAGCCTCCCAAGTGCAAGGCATCACAGGCAAGTGCCAGCACCTTAGATTTGCTTTTTTTAAACTTTGTGTGTGTGTGTGTGTGTGTGTGTGTGTGTGTGTGTGTGTGTTGCAGGCATGTGTGTGCCATAGCTTGCATGTGGAGGCCAGAGGACAACTCTACTGTGAGTAGGTTCTGGGAATTGAACTCAGGACATCAACCTTGTACAGCAAATGCTTTCATCCACTGAGCATCTCGCCAGCCCTTCGCTTCTTTCTGGCAGTTGCCATCCTGTGAGTTATGAAGTGGCACGTTACTGTGATTTGATAGGCATGCCGCTAGTGACTAATAATGCTGGACAACTTTTCATGATCTTATTGGCTGGCCATGTACTTATCTTCTCTGGAGACACGTCTGAATTGCCTGCCCTAGTTCCCCTAGTGCAGGGTTGAAATGGAGGGGATGTCCTGGTGTCTGCCTTTACCCTGCTGGGGGGAAGCTGGGCCTGTGAAATTTCTGGGTTGGTGTCTTCAGGGCCAGAGCTGGAAGGCAAACTGAAGTACTCCAGGGTCTTCAGAATGTACCCCATTATGGTTCATGAGAAAGATGGGAGGCTCTGGCACCAGAGAGTCCTTGTGCAGGGCAAGTCACCAGGGCTGGAGTGTGGGGTGTAGGGTAGGGACAAGTGGATGGCAGGGGTGACATCAGAGAGGACACAGATGAGGGATAAGAAAGGCCACAGCAGTTGCTGTGGGGTGGGTAGTCTGCAGCACTGAGAATATAAGCTGCTGCTCTGCTGTGGCCAGCCAGGCCAGTCCCCAGCTCTCAGACGCTGTAACTGAATTTCTTGGAACTTAAGTCGATTAGCTCTGTTCTGGCACTTTTACTCCACTACACCAACATGGATGTCGATGTTGTGTGTAGGGTCCTAGAGTGGGAAGAATATATGGAGAGGATATTGTTGATGCGCTAATAATATATCCTTGATAGAGAGCTGACATTTGGTTCTGAGAAGCCTTTGACTTTTTCAGAGAGAGAGAGAGAGAGAGAGAGAGAGAGAGAGAGAGAGAGAGAGAGAGAGAGGAGAGAGAGAGAGCGAGCGAGCACAGGGCTAGGAGTTAAGCCATGTAGGACTTCTGCTTATCGCTGAAGCATAAGGAGAGGCTGACCAGCTTAGAGCAGGGGGAAGCTCTTTTTTTCTCCTAGGGCAGCAGGAATAAGGGGCCTGTTTCCTGAGTGTCCCTGCTGGGCATGATGGTGGTCTCAGCATAAACTGATGTCTTTGCAACTTGGTCTCCCTCCAAATATCAAAGGATACCCCTTATTTAGGAGACTGTGAAAACAATGAAAAGCCTGGGTGGCAAGATGGCTCAGGGTAAAGGTGCTCGTCACTGAGGCTGACAATCTGAGTTTGAGCCCTGAGGTTCACATGGTGGAGGGGTGGAACCAACTCCCGTGACTTCCACAGGAGTCCCGTGGCATGTGCTTGTACACACCTGCCTTCATTGATTAACTAAACAACTAACTCAATATAATAAAGTGGCTGACAGGTTAGCGTATGGTTTGACTGAGAAATGCCCTCATAGGCTCACTTTTGAGGACCCACTCTCTAGATGGAGGTGCTGTTTTGAGGGGTTTGGAATTTTAGGAGGTGTGGATTGGCTGGTAGAGGCAGGTCACTGGGCACAGACTTTTGAGAGTTATGGCCTGGCCTACCTGCTAGTCCTATTCTAGACTTCCTCGCCAGTCACCTCATGAAGATTTGCTGCCACGACCCACCCCACCATGGACACACCTGCTCCTCATGACCCACCCCACCATGGACACACCTGTTCCCCACGACCCTCCCTACTATGGACACACCTGCTCCCCACGACCCTCCTCACCATGGACACACCTGCTCCCCACGACCCTCCTCACCATGGACACACCTGCTCCCCAGACTATGCCTTTCCTGTCACGACAAGCTGAAATTCCGTGAGTCAAAAATAAACCTTTTCCCCTGTAGGTCAGGTATTTTGTCATAGAGCCGAGAAAAGCAACAGCTCAGAAAGCCAGCATCTTGTATTTCATTTGCTCAACAGTCATAAATGTACTTTCACCAGCTACACACAATATAAGATACCATGTAAGGAGGGGTTGTGTGCGCATCAATCTGGCTCCCCAAGGTGACATTGACCTCCTTAGACAAAAGCTTTTTAAGTGTGGTCCAGATCCCTGGTTGCCCGTCTTGTCCTGATTGTGCATCTCTGCTTCTGTGCCAGCCCATTGGTCACACTGGTCATTGCCTTATTCAGAATGGACACACTCCTTGCCCAAAGCCCGCTGTACAGTTCTGCTCTGTGGGGATCAGAACACAGCCTTCACATGACTGAGTTTCATTATTGTGATGGAGTTTCTATGTTCTTCTTGTCTTATATACGACCGCAGAGAATGTTGTGGTTGAGAAAAATGGAATCTTGGTCTTCCCTCATGTACGCCTAACAGTTACTGTAAAATGTAGTCTCAGTTCAGTTCTAGGACTTTTCTTGGCAGATGAAAACAAACATCTCTATTCGTTCCAGGGACCAAACGGCAGACGGCAGACCAAAGAATTGGTTCCATGCAAGTCTTGCTTGGAACCAGTGAGCTTACAGGGGTGCCTTTCAGGAGCATGGGTGACTGAAAGGCAGCTGATCACCCCAAAGCCCACCTAACATGGGTGACGACTCATGAAAGCTGTGTCCTTGGAGCCCATGTGTGACTTGTGGGTGTATCTACCGGTGGAGGGTCTTCTCTCCATGGAGATGGTTACTGCTTCCAAGCTTATACGTTTCGTTAGCTTCTTCGGCCTGACATAGTTTGCTTACTTCCTCAGTCTCATGAGACTCAGGAAGGAATGTTTTCAAATAAAAAGAAATAGTCACACAACCCAATCCAGCATACTAGGTGTGGTATCACTGTGGTTGCTTTCCAGACCCCACTTCCTCATATTGCTTTCTCAGAGGGACCCCCTAAGCCTTAAAGGAGAGTTTTATGAGTCCACTTCACTGGTGGTGCCCAGGCATTTGGTTAGATGTTATTTCTGGTGTGTTCTTAAAGTTGTTTTTGGATCTCTTAATATCTGACTGAGCAGACTAAGCAAGGCAGCTGGCTTCCCTAATGTGGGTGAGCCTCAGGCAATCCACTGGAGGCCTGAAGTGAGAAGGAAGGAACTCATTCTCTCTGCCTGGCTTAGAACTGGGACATCACTCTTCCATCTTTGGGCTTGGATTGAACTAGGGCTACACCGCTAACTCCCATGGGTGTCCAGTTTGCTGACTAGAGATCTCTGACTCTACTTCGATCACTGTGTGAACCAGTTTGTTATAGTAAGCCTTTCTCAGACTCTTTTCCCTATTGATTCTGTTTATCTGGAGAACCCAGACTCATACAGGTTAGGTCAAGTGGACAGTACTGTCCACTTGATGATTTAATTAATTTCCTTCCTCTAACTACACAAAGGTATATGTTGATGAGAACATCTTCTCACATTGATATAGTGTGGTCATTCATTTTTTTTTTGCAATGTTTTCTTTTATTCTTTTGTGATTTTAGTTTATGGGCTGGGTTGTTTTTTCATGAATGACCTCCTGCCTGACTCTCTGCAGTTATTTTTGATCACAGCTGCTGTCCCAGCAAGGCCCCTCTCCAGGGAGGGCTGGCAGAAAGGGGAGCATATGTCAGGGGGCTGGGGAAGCTGGCAGAAGCTTTCTCTGTCTGTTTCATGTTTTCTAAGAGTTCATGTAGCAATGTGTATTAAACAAGTCCCATGGTGAGAGAATTCAGAATAAATTACTGCCTGCAATTTCCTGTTTGGCATTGATCTTGTAGACTGAAGCTTCAAGACAGAAATGACCATTTATTATTATGCCAACATCAGCGTGGAATGCTCCACAGATTCCTCAGTGATGAATTTGAACCCTATGATGACAGTCTTAGAGATTAGCCAGGCTAACCCCACAGAACATGGGTGAGGCTCAGAGACCCAGAGAGATCTGAGGTCACCTGTAAAGAGGGGTGCAATCGGGCTCTGATTCTAGTCTAGCATTGGCACCCCAGGCACAGGTTTTAATGGGGGTGAAGGATTGTTTTCAGGCAGCCAAAGTCTGTTATTACTTACTGAGGGTCCCCATCAGAGCAACGGAACTGCATTTCCCCTCTGTGTTATTCTTAATGTGGGCTTTGGCTCGGCCTTGAGACAGTTTGAACTCTGGTTCTTTTGGACTCCAAAGATCTCTAGCTCCTTAGCAGAAAGCTCTGAGGGCCTGGATTCTCAGGTCTTGAGTGGGAACCTTGGTTCTGACCTTTGTGCTACAAGGTGATTGTTCCCGACTTATTTCGTCACTTGATGACAGATGTAATGTTGAAGACCTCAGCAAATGGAAAAGCTTTCTTCCCCAGCAAAGCCAGAACGTGATGGGTTAGTGCTGGTGAGAACATACCTCTCGTCGACTAGCAAAATGGCTGGGGGGGGGTAAAGGATCTTGCCACAGGTTGAGGATTTGATCTCTAGGACCCATTTGAGAAAATTGGCTTCTGCAAGTTGTCCTCTGACTGCCATATGCATACTGTGTATGTGTGTGTGTGTGTGTGTGTACATACACAATAAATAAGCAAATAAATAATACATGTAAAAAGAAAATATCTCCTGACTAGGGCACCTATTTCCTCTTAGAATTGTCTCCCAGTGGCTCACAGCCCTAGGTGCCTTACCCCTGGGTTTGGGGTCAATTCCAATGGGAGAGAGAAACTTCCTTTTAACATGGTGGGCAAGGGAACTCCAGGCTGCCCTGAGTTGTGCCCCCCAGTGTCCGCATGGTTTCTCTCTATCTAGTTCTACTTTGTGGCTGTCATTGTCTAAATTCTCTTCAGTGTACCCCACAAAGTCATGTTAGTCACCCACCGCTGTGAAACAAGACCCCCAATTTACTGTCTTTAAACAACAATTGTTCCTCTGCTGATGTTTTCAGATGGAGTTTCTGGAGCAGTCAGGCTCCTGGCCCAGAGATGCTATAGAGTTTGCAGTCAGATGTTGTCTGGAGTTGGAGGATCCACTCTCAAAGGGGTTCACCCACAGGGGTGATGTGCTGCTGTTGGCTAAGGGAAGGAGGGACCTTGGTTCCCCTCCACAGACAGCATGAGCAGCCAGTTTCCTTGAGAGCACAAAGTCTGTGAGAGTCCAAGACCCGGGATGACCCAGCATTGATTCTTCTGCTTGCATTGGTCACACAGAACCTGTCTGCAGCCTGTTTTTTTTTGGGGGGGGGAGAGGGAGGGTCACTTGAAGGAAGCCATAGCAGGAGACAAGAACCCTGGGAGGCTGATATTAATGGCTTGACTATGGGATTCTCTTAGAGGCTCATGTGTTAAGGATGAGCTTTTGGGAAGCTGATGGAGTCATGACATAAGGTCATTATTGGGAGGCAGTGAGGAGTAGGAGGTAAAGCCTAGTTTAAGGAGTAGCTGATTGGCAGTGTGTCTTTAGGGGCTGCGACTTGTCCAGGCTCTCCCCAGACTCCTCTCTCTTAACTTCTTGTCCCACGAGGTGAAGCCCCTTTGCCTACACATTCCCACTGCCAGAATGTTTTGGTAAGAGGGGCCCAGAGACCCTCTAAAACCATGGGCTAAAAGAAATTCTTCCTCTCTAGCTCTTTTATTAGTCAGGGTCTCTAGATGAACATAATTGATATCATGGATATATTTTACAAAGTGTATTTACTAGGTTGGCTTGTTCCAAGCTGGGTAGTCCAACCACTGTGGCCATCTGCATGCTGGAGAGGCTGAGAATCTGTAGCTGTTAGTCCATGAAGATGGGTGCCTTAGTGTCCCAATATGGTGCTAAAGGCCTGAAGGATTCCTGAAGAACCACAGTCTTCAGTTCATGGTGGTCTTAGCCACTGTTTCATTGCTGTGAGGAGACACCACGGCCAAGGCAACTCTTACAAAAGAAAGCATTTAACTGGTGACTTGCTTACAGTTTTAGAGGGTTGGTCTGTTATCATCATGGCTGGGAGCATGGTGGCACACAGGCAGAATGGTGCTGGAGCAGTAGCTAAGAGCTACATCCTGGCCGGGCGGTGGTAGTGCACGCCTTTAATCCAAGCACTCTGGAGGCAGAGGCAGGTGGATCTCTGTGAGTTCGAGGCCAGCCTGGTCTACAAAGCAAGTTCCCGGAAAGGTGCAAAGCTACACAGAGAAACCCTGTCTCGAAAAACCAAAAAAAAAAAAAAAAAAAAAAAAAGAAAGAAAAAAGAAAGAAAAAGAAAAAAAAAGCTGCATCCTGATCTATAGGAAGCAGAGAGAGAGAGAGACAGACAGAGACAGAGAGACACACAGAGAGAGACAGAGACAGAGAGACAGAGAAACAGAGAGAGACAGACAGAGAGACAGAGACAGACAGACAGAGAGACAGACAGAGATGAGAGAGAGAGACAGAGACAGACAGAGAGACAGAGAGAGCACCTGGCATAGGCTTTTAAAACTTCAAATCCTGTCCCAGTGACATCCCCTCCTAATCCTTCCAAAAAGTTCACCAACTGGGGACTATACATTCAAATATGTGAGCCTATGGGGGCCAGTCTCAGACCACAGAGGCCAAGGTCCCACACTTGACCTCCAGTTCCTGGCTTAGATGGGGCTCTTTGGGTGAGTTCTTCAAATACAGAATCTTTTCCACAGGTGTTCTGGTGGAACAGATTGGCCTGTGAAGCAAGGGAACATGTTATCTTTCCATGTTGGAGGCGGTGGAGCAGGAATGCGGGAATAGAGAAAACCCAGAACCTGCCTGTTGAAGAGAGACAGGAAGACATGGCAAATGGGGATGGTATGCAGGGCTTCGAGGCTCAGATACTATTGGTCATGTGGTCGTTTTGGGCTAGAACTCAGTCATACCACCTGAGAATGGTTCCTGGTAGGTTTTGGTTCTACCTTCTAAGCTCAGAGGCAGAAGGAATCTGAGTCAACGTTTCCCATAAGAAATAATGGGTGTTGGGACTGCAGTCCAGAGTGCCTTCTGCTCTTCCAGAAGATCTGAGTTTGGTTCCCAGCACCACATTGTACAGCTGACAACTACCTATGACTTCAGCAGATCTGATGCCTTCTTCTGGCCTCTGTGGGCACTGCATGCACGTGTACACACCCTTGCCCTGATGTATATACACACACACAGAGATAATAAAAATAAAAGCAAAACCTTTAAAAAGAGAGTGTTTACTCCTGGGTTGTTTCCCCAGCCTGTGTTTACAGAGTGGTTTGGAGGTCCACAGACCCACTGTCATTCTGTGATCACCTCTGTGCCTCTGAGCCCAAGCAGGCGGTGTTAGCAGACAGCGTACAGACGGCAGGACTCGAAGGCTCTTGCTGGCACTCTGCATGAGACACAAGTCACAACCGCAGATATCTGACAGATGATCTCCCTCCTGCCTGGAGTCTCCTCTGCCACTGCCGTGGGACAGCATTCCCAGGAGTCCCCTGAGCACTTTCTCTGTTTTCCTGTCTGAGCATCACCTTTATATCAACACAGTCTTAATAAAGATTTCACATGGGTTCCCCCAGCTTTCTCTTTAGACCACACTTCCTTGACAGCACCCTGGGTTTGATTTTTGCCTGGAGGCCATTTTAAACTTTTAGTATCACATGCTGAATGAAGTGTCTCAACACATCTTTATTTTCAAAGCAGCAAGTCCTGGCTCCTTTGTTTTGATGGTTTCTTCTCTAATGTGTCTGATTCTTTTCACACTTTCTTGTAGACATCCAGAAGCCAGGCGGCACCCTCAGTGTTCTGTCTGGAAACAGAGAAACCACCTTTCCTGGGTCACCTACTTCACTGGGCACATTGGTTCCCATTTTATAATAGCCGACAGTATAGCTGCATTATATATACACTCACACATATTATGTGTGTCATGGAGTTAAAGAGTGCTGTCTGTGCACATACTGGAAGCCAAACTGCCAGCATGGCTGAATTTAGAGACGAGGCCCACAGGAAGGTGGTAAAGGTTATGTGAGATCACAGGGTGACCTCAGTCCTATAGCACAGGAGTTTTGAAAGAAGGAGAGGAGCCAGAGCTCACTTTCTCTCTTTTAAAACAAACACGTCTCACTTAGGCATGTCTGTATGTGTGTAAATGTGAGCATATACAAATGCTGCAGTATGTACGTGGAGGTCAGGAGAGAACTTCTGGAGCGGGTTCTCTCCTCGTCCCATGTGGATTCAGGAACTGAACTCAACTCAGCCAGCCCACTGAGCCATCTCCTCTCACCAGGCCTCTTGTCTTTCTCTGTGGAAATGAACTTCCATCGTGGAAGCCATCTCATCTCTGGTGCTTTTTATGGCACCCGATCACCCTAACACATTATGCAAAGATCCCATTTCTCCACCTTGAGCATTCTCTTTCTTACTTTCTGTACACTGTCACAGCAGCCACCTTGAAGGCCACAGACTCCACAGCTCTTCCACGTCCTTCCAACCCCAGCCCTCAAAATTCGAGATTTAGTCCAGCTTTTTCTTTTTTGTTGTAGTGTTACCTCTTTTCTGAGCACCCAATAGACACCAGATGTCTGTAATTGCTACAAAACACTACTCCAAGGACTGACTTCAGATACTAATCAGTTAATTTCCATGGTCTCTGAGGGGCAGGAATTGAGGAGCAGCCTTTTTGATGGGTCTTGACTCAACCTCTGATAAAGCTGTATGTGGTGGTATTGTGTTCACCAAAATATTGTGTACTCTAATAAAAATATTGGGTCAGAAACAGACAGCCACTAATACAAAGGCTAGAAAGTGGCACTCACACTTTAATCCTAGCATTCAGAGATAGAAATCCTCTGGATCTCTGTGAGTTCAAGGCCACATGGAAATAGCAGCATGGTGACACATGCCTTTAATCCAGAGAGCTTTAATCCAGGGAGTGTGTAGAAACAGAAGATAATAAGGCGTGAGGACCAGAAACTAGCGGCATGGCTGGTAGGCATGGGGAAGCATGGGTGAGCAGGTGAGCAGGCTGAGACCATTCGGAGAGGACTCAGAGGCCCAGTCTGAGGAGACAGACAGTGAGGATCTGGCGGTGAGAAGCTGTGGCTTGTCTGTTCTCTGATCTAGCATGGCATACTGGCTGGGTTTGATTTTTATAAGTTTTTGATTCTGCTACAGCTGTAGGCAGCTGGTGTCGTGGTCTGAGGGTTCGCTGTGTCTGGTGCCTGGGCTAATGAGATAACATGCAGAGGCGGGAACAGCCCACAGCTTCCTGAGCAGCTCACTCATCACAGGCTCCCTGTGATTTCTCCAGCATTGTACCTTCAGGGAAGCCAGTCTTCATATGTACTGAAGGAGTGTGTCCCAAGGTAGGGGTCCCAGGAGAGAGCCAGGTGGAAGCCTTACATTTGTTCATGGCCTAATCTCAAAAGCTTGCAACACTCTATTGGTGACAGTTGTTATAAGCACAGGCAGGATTCAAGGGGATCAGACACGTCCCAGGGGCAGGAATGAAGTTCACATTATAGGAAGAGCATTCAGGAATGACACATACCCTATGCATGTACATACATGTACACTACAGCTGTCATGGCAACATGTATGATCTGGCATATATCCTCACACTCAGTGGGTCTGTGGTGAATTTGGCTAATTTGGCTACTGTATTGATCTGGAGGCTGACTTTTACTACTAGCAATAAAGATGAACGTTCCAATTATACCTGGTAGTGCAAACCTGTAAGGCTGCTTGGGAGGCTGAGGCAGAAGGAAAGGACTGTTTGGGCTACAGAGTGAGTTCAAGGACAGCTTGAGCAACTTAGTAACTCCCCATTTCAAAACAAAGTTTAAAATAAAAAGGAGGGGGGAGTCGGAGAGATGACTCAGAGGTTAAGAGCACTGGCTGCTCTTCCAGAGGTCCTGAGTTCAATTCCCAACAACTACATGGTAGCTCATAACCATCTGTAATAAGATCTGGTGCCCTCTTATGGTGTGCATGCATGCATGCAGGTAGAGCACTGTATACATAATAAATACATCTTTAAAAAAATTAAAAATAAAAAAGGGATAGTTTAGGGATAGAGCACTTGCCAAGCATATGAGATCCTGGGCCCCTGGGTTCAATCTCTAGTACTGGGAGAGAAAAAAAAAAGAGCAAGCCATAATGACCATGCCAGCCACAATAACTACCTGTAAGACATTTACAGTGAAGGATGCCTTTGAACATTTCCATTTGGACTGAGGTTTAACTTAGGTACAGTAGAGTTCATGAGACTTACACATACAGTATGGTGTGTCTAACCAGACAGCAACATTTCTACTCTGCTTCTGACACCCTCATGATAGTCACCTTTCTCACTGCTGTGACAGAATGCCTGCCACAAGCCATCGAAGGAAGGGAGGTGTCCTAGTCACTGTCCAACTGCTGTGAAGAGACACCATGACCACAGCAGCTCTTATAAGAGAGAGCATTTAACCGGGGCTTGCTTACAGTTTCAGAGATTCAGTCCATTGTCAGCATGGTGGGGAGCATAGCATTGGATCAGCAGCTGAGAGCTACATCCTGATCCTCAGGCAGAGAGAGAGAGAGAGAGAGAGAAGAGAGAGAGAGAGAGAGAGAGAGAGACAGAGAGAGAGAGAGAGAGAGAGAGAGAGAGAGAAAGAGAGAGAGAGAGAGAGAGAGAGAGAGACAGACAGACAGACAGACAGACAGACTCAGGTGCCTGGCATGGACTTTTGAAACCTCAAAGCCTATGCCCAGTGACACACTTCCTCCATCCAGGCCATGCCTACGATACCTGCTGAGCCTCCTAATCTTATCCCAGTACCACTCCCTGGTGACTAAGCATTCAACTCTATGAGCCTGTGGGGGCCGTTCTCATTCAGACCACCACAGGAGAGATTCTTTTGGCTCATGGCTTGAGGATAAGTCTGTTATGGTGGGGAAAGCACTCACAGCAGTGAGGGTAGGAGGCAGCTGGTCACAGCACCCATGGCCGTGAGCAGGGAGATGATCGCCATTGCTCAGCTGACCTCCTTCTTATTTATGGGATGGTGCCACATTCATGGTGGGTCTTCCATCCTCAGTTAAACTTTTTTGGAACCACCCTCACAGAAGTATGTCTCCTTGGTGATTCTAACTCCTGACAGGTTTACAGTCATGATCAATAGCATCACACCCACTAAGTCTCCTTTATTTACATTAACTGCCGACCTCCTTCCTTCAGAGACACTTATTTGAATTTGTTTTGTGTGGTGATTTGAAAGAAAATGGTTCCCAAAGGGAGTGGTGCTATTAGGAGGTGTGGCCTTGTTGGAGAAAGTGTCATTGTGGTGGGTAAGCTTTGAGGTCTCCTATGCTCAAGCTACACCCAGCGACACAGACCACTTCCTGTTGTCTGTGGATCCAGATGCAGAACTCTCAACTACTTCTCCAGTACCATGTCTGCCTGGATGCCACCACGTCCCACCATGATGATAATGGACTTAACCTCTGAACATGTAAGTCACCCTAATTAAATGTTTTTCCTTTCTAAGAGTTGCTGTGGTCATGGTGTCTCTTCGCAGCAATAGAAACCCTAAGATAGTTGGTCTGTTCTTTTTCAAGCTTTAATTACTTTTATTTATTTATTTGTGCATGTGTATGTATGTGAACGGGTGTGTGCAATGTCACAGCATGTACATGGAGGTCAGAGTACAACCTCCTAGAGTCGGTTCTCTCCTTCCACCTTGTGGGTCCTGGGCCTTGAATTCAGACTCTTAGTCTTGGTGGCGAGCGCCTTTACCTGCTGAGCCATCTTGCCAGCCCCAAGTGTGCAAGGTCCTTGATCTTCCTGTGATAGGTGCTCTTTTCTGTAGGAAGCATTTGATGTACTGTGTCTCACTCCCCCTCTCGATAGTCATAGTCACATGTGGAGTACATGTCTTGGCCCCGTGTGCTTTGTTTGGTCTGAGCAATGTTGTAAAACATCGCGAGTCTCATTGCTTTCAGCATTAGAAGTTGAAGGCAATCCCTGCAGCCCCTTGTCTATTTCACACCACAATGAGGTGTTGCTTCTCTTTTGTGTTGCCCCATAGGCATTGTGCTTGAATTCTCTAATAGAGGAATTATTACCCCAGATCTCCAGAAAGCAACTATGCCAGGGATTAAATAACCGGCACAAAAAACCCACATCATGTGCAATCATCAGCAGCAGTGGGATTTGAAATCAGGTATGTTTCTTCCAGCATGTCTGAATTAGGATCAGGAAAGACAAATCTGTCTCCACATTCCATTGTTTCTACCTCTGAAATGCTCTGTCTGGCTTGTGTGCTCTCTTGTGACTCTGCGGCCTCAGCTGTGGCTGACGGATGGCACAGGGGCCGCTCCTCTGATCTCAGCCAGTATCTGATGCTCACAAAGATGACCCCCAAAGCCACACCTCGTCCATCAGTGCCAGACAGTCTATTTCCTGTTGCCGCATGGCATCTCCAGTCACTTTGCCTGCCCCAGCATGCTCAGCCCTCAAGGTTCAGAAAAGACTGTTTCCTTCCGTTCTCCTCGTCTGCCCACCCCACTTTAGCCCAGTGAATGCTTCTTTGCCTCCTTAGGACTTGACTCTCTTAGAAAATCATGCTGCAGTCACCAAATGATGTATCTGATTGCCCCACAGTGACTCTCAGGAGCGCAACCCAAGGAGCAATCCCATAAAAGGTTAAAAAAGGAACTCAATTTCATTTATTGAACCCCAGCTAAATGCATCACTAACTTTTTATTGATTCTTAAGAAACAGAGATGAGAGGAATCTGTGCTATCTCGACTGGGTGCCAAATGAACACACAGTCACAAGTTTATTACTTGTAGACATCCCACCGGCTTTCCAGATGCCCCATTGGGTTTCAGCTCCATCACAACAGTGGTGGTTCAGCAGTCACGGCCTCGCCATGTGGCCTGAGTGCAGCCGAGGTCGCAGTGCTGGGCTAGGATAAGTGTCAGGTTGGGGGTGTGGCCAGCTACCGTGCAGTGGAGAGGCAGGAGGTTTGGGTGAGTACTCGGGACTGGTATTAGAATTCCACATTCTTAATCCTATGCCTATCACTATTTCGCTTTGATCTTTGGAGTATCTTGGGCAAGTTCTTAACTTCTCTGGACTTGAAGATGCATATTCTAGGAGACTACTTTATATTGTTTAGTCCCGTATATAATTACTCTCAATTAGGTTTGTTTTTTATATTGCTTTCAAAATAGGCTCTGAAGTTTGAGATTCAAACAGTTGTGTTTTCTTCTAGCACTAGTTTTCTGGTAAAAGCAATAGATGCTTTCTCTTCTTGGTGGTTCACTATGTGGCAATCCTGGGGAACATAGGGCTTTATGTGTGTTATCTCATTTATTCTCATTACGGCATCATCACCTCCACTTGACCAATGAGAAGAAGAGACTGATTTGAAGTCACATGGTTGGACAGCTAATGAAATTCAGCTGAGCAAGTGGTTGGTAGAATAGTGGGTGGTATGTCTGTTTCCTGTTTCTGCTTTGAGTTTTGCCTCACTATTCACATAAAAAATACATTCTTTTCAATTAATTAGTTAATTTAATGTATATGGGTGTTTTTTTTTCTGTATGTACACTAGGAGAGGGCATCAGATCCAATGTGACCCACAGTTATAGATGGTTGTGAGCCACCGTGTGGGCACTGGCAACTGAACCCAGGTCCTCTGGAAGAGCAGCCAGTGTTCTTTAGCACTGAGCCGTCTCTCCAGCCCCTATCCTCACATTTTGATAGGAAATCTGGACTATTTGGCCAACGTCAAAGCCAGTCACCCACGCCACTGGCTGAAAGCTGGGTCCCAGATGGTGTGTGTGATGTGAATTACAGTCCTTCCTCAGGCAGATCGTTTTCTACCTTGTCAGCAGCTTCTCTGTGCTCCTGTTCCTCTGTCTCCAATGTATGTAACAGTGTGCTCTGGGATTCAACTGACTTTCAGACATTTCTCTTCTTCTTCATCCCTCCTCCTCCCCCATTCTCCTTTTGGTCCTTCTGGTCCTTTTAGTCCACCTCCTATTCTTTTTATGAAACAGTATCTCATATAGCCCAGGCTACCCTTGAACTCAGTATATACCCAAGGATGACCTTAAACTTCTCATTCTCCTTCCTCCACCTCCCGAGTGCTGGGATTACAACTGTATAATACCATATATGGTTTTATGCAGTGTTGGGGTGAAATCCAGGGCCTTGTGCATGTTAGGCAAGTACCCACTAACTCATCTACATTCCCAGCCCTCTGGACATCTCTAATTTATTCTTTGACTGAACTTTCGGTGACTTCATTACTACTTTTTAGCTAATAGTCGTAAGTCTGTCTCAAATTCAAACTCTTCATTCCTGAGATATGCGCAGAACTGACTATTGCTTGACATTTTCCTTGGATAGCATTGGGAACTGTGTAAGGTGCTCCCCCATTCAACCCCAGAACCTCAGACTGTGACTTCATTCAGAAAAATGTGTTTGCAGAGGTAAGCACATTAAAATGAGGTCACCAAAGTGGCCCTAATCCAATATGTCTGCTATTCTTATGAAAGAGGGAACTTTGGGTCCAGAGATACAGAAGAGATGCCATGGAGGAACACAGAGACCCAGGTGAAGCAGCAGCTTCCAAGGAATGCCAGAGACTTCCAGCAAACTACCATAAGCAAGGGAAGGGGTCCCCAAATGTCTTCCTCCCACCCTGACCAAGAGCCAGCCCTGCTCACAGCTTGTTCCCGACTTCTAACTCCCAGAACTGATACAGCAGACTTCTGTTGTTTAAACTGTTGGGCAAATCCAGACATGGTGCACACTCCTGTAACCCCAGCCCTCGGGAACTTGAGGTAGGAGGATTGAGGCCAGCTTGGGCTACACATGTAAACCCCTCTCAAAACAAATACACAGTAACAATAAACAACAAAAATCTGCTCAATTATTTTTTTTTTTTTTTGGTTACAATAGCCCCAGTAGAATAATACAATGTAAGCAAAATATGCCTGATGGCACTCCAGGAAAGTGAAGCGTTATCATCAGTTGGTTGTTTGTGAAGCTGTTGTTAATCTGCACAGACACTTACACGTGTGTAACACACACAAGTTTATCAGTTGGGGAAATGCTTAAGGCATTGCATGCAGGAAAGTGACAGAGGAGGGCGTGTGATGCTTAGAAAGTATTGGAAAGGGCTGGAGGAGCTGAGGCTGGGAGAAGCTAACTGTGGTTTCCGAGAACCAGGAAGTTATACAGGTTACAAACAAATGAACAAAACCCCATCACTAGTGATCTTAGCTGCCAGAAGCCTTTCATGGATGACTCCCAGGAGGGCGTCTGGAAGGGAAGTCACTATAGAACTCTCGACCACCAATGTCGGAGGACAAACAACCTGGCCTGTTTCTCTTTCGCCTACCACATCTCATGATGATGCCTCTTACTGACAGACTCAAAACCAGCTGCCGACAAGGAATTTGGGAAATGCCGTTCGTCTCTGGTGTCATGAGAGCTCAGAAGGGAGGGACATCTGGATGCTAACAGGAAGGATCTAGGACAAAATGGGTTCAGAAATTATACGACTAACCCTCACAATGGCAGAAAATAAAACCATCTTCCAAAGCTCAAATTCCCAAACCATCACCACTATTCAAACCCTGTGAGGTTTCAAAGAGTCTACATTTGTGAATTTTCTTTGAAAAGTAAGTTTTTCTATGCAAATCCACAAGGATACATGCATGTGTGAATTGTGTTTGACGGCACTGGGGGTCAAACTCAGGACTGAGGCTGTATTCTCTCACTGAGAGAGGGCATTTTACTGAAATGAAACACAGAGAACTGGCAGCAAAGTGCTTTTGCTTTCCTTTTCCAAGTAATCATTTAGAAACCCTTTTGTGAAGTGAGTGTGTTTACATACATCTGCCAATGAGGGCCTTCCTCATGAGTTTGTGAGAGCAGTTTCATGTTTTCTCTGTGTTTCTCATGGGGGGGAGAGAGAGAGAGAGAAGAGAGGAGGGGGGGGGGGGGGGGGGGGGGGGGGGGGAGAGTGAGGAAGAGAAGATGAGCCCAAGAGCTGAGTTAACACAAAGAAAGGAGAGAAGAAGCATGAAGAAAGAGAACGAAGAGAGTAGATTGAGATGATGGAGACAGATTCTGAGAAGATGAGAACAGCAGAATGTAGTGTGTGTGTGTGTGTGTGTGTGTGTGTGTGTGTATGTGTGTGTGTGTAGGTGGGTGTGCACAAGGATGCTCATGAATACGGAGGTTTGGAGTTTGATGTCAAGAACTGTCTTTTATCTTCTTCCTCCATTATTTTTGAGGAAAGGTCTCAGTTAAACCCAGAGCTCACAGATATGGTTAGTCTTGCTAACCAACTTATGCTGGCAATCCCCTGTCTCCACCTTCCAAGTCTGGAATCACAGACCAGTTGACACACCCACTGGCAATTTATGTGGGTTCTGGAGATCCAAACCCTAGTTGTCACACTTGCTCAGCAAGTACCTAACCATTGAGTCATCCCCCAGCCCAGACATCCATCTTTATTCTCTAGAAAGGCTACAGTCTCTAGGATAAACTAGCTTTGGGATAGGGTGGGGAATGAGAACCCAGAGGAACATCTAGCTTGATTGTCTTTGGTCCACTTGCAAGTCCATCTCCAAAGTTGCTGAGAGCTCACACGGGGGCATGGGAGAGAGCTCTTTGACTCACTAAATGGTGGACAGTTAGAGAGCCTCATGCTGGTGGGAGGGCTGCCAGCCCCAGCTAGCTCAGCTGTTACCAAACTGAGCTCATCAGCATCACTGTGAGCAGGAGCCTTGCCAAAGGCTGTCAGGTTTTGCTTCCAAGTGTCAAGGAGAAAAGGAGAGAGGAGGAAGGGAGGGGCGTCCATTTAGAAGGTACAGTCAGGACCAGGTTGTTCTTAATTAAGACAGCACCAGGCAGTGCATTTCCATAATTCCACATTAAAGGAGTCCTGAAGGGTGAGTCATGATAGGGAGCTGTGAGTCCTCAAGTCAGCACTGTTTAGTGTCTGAAGCTCCTCAAATCAAAAAGCCCATCCATCGCAACTACCAAGGCTTTCTGGGCACCTGAGATGTCCCTGGCTCGACCAGATGCTGTGCCAAGTCTAGACAGGGATACCACAATGGATTAGGCTTTAGTTAATATCACAAGCAGAGAGGCAGGGGCTTGTAATTGGTGTAACAAAGGGTCATCATGCAAGATTGACATTCTAAGCTCCTAACTATGGCCCTACACTTATCTCCACAAGGCTGCTTACCTGTGTGATGCATCCTAGCCAAAGGTTGGGTCTAGTCTCAAACAGAAGTCTCTGATTCAAGGGTCAGGATCCTGGTGGAGACTCTCTAGCCACAGGGCAGATCGAGGTGGTGTCTCTCCGATGTTTCCAGCAGTCCTGAAGAGGTGAAGAGTGATGTTCTTTTTCTCTGCTTATATACTGTCCAGTAGGCATTGTGGGATTCTCTGCTTATGCCATCACGTGTCTAGTTATCTTGAGCAAGTGACGTCTCTGGGTTCTGGTTATCAGGTGCAGCCTTGGGTTTATTGGGGCTCCTGACTAAACTGCTTTTTATATGTCTAAAAGGCATTTTTTTTTATTATGCTTATCACAGTCAGTCACTATTACCAGGGCCAGTGCCTCAGTTAGAGTCTCATCTTATGAGAAGAACATGAGCACAAGAGCAGCAGAATGTGGGCCTATTCCATGGTGGCTTTGAAGCCTCCTGTCCTGATGACTAGGGGATAGTATGACACAGAGGTAGGGGACTAGATTTGGAGACAGGAGGCCAGTGTTTCATTCATCTAGTAAATATGTTAGACCTACCTGGTTGAGAGGTGTAGGATTCAAAGATAAATACAAGATAATAGGTGTCCTCATGCAATCCTAAGTAGAGGCTGGGAAGATGACTCAGTTGGTAAAGTGCTTGAGGGAGTCTCATCAACATGGCTGCCTAAACGAGATCCAAACAATGAAGACACCAATGGATGTGCTAACAGAGAAGGTGGAAAGCTCATGGGGCCTCAACTTTAGATAAAAAACTACAGGCAACTGGGAATGCTAAGAGTGGGAGAAATGGTCTTCCCCAGGGAAGAGCCTTCTGATTGGTTATCCAATACCAAATGATCAGCCTTGAGATAACATGCATTCAGATAACATTTTACAGATAGAGCAGGTTGTATTTATATATTTAGAAATATATAAATATTGTGTGTGTGTGTTTGTCTGTGTGACAATTATTAAAAAGAGGCCATGAATTTGAGAAAGAGTGAGGGGGATTCATAAGAGGCATTTGAAGGAGAAAAGGGAAGGGATATGGTATAATTATAATTTCAAAAAATAAAAATTATTATAAATGAAAACCCAGGCATGGTGGCACATGCTTGAAATGTGTGTGCTAAAGAAGCAGGGACACAGGATGCACCCCCAGGGCTGTGTAGGGGTCCCCAGAGGATGTATGTAAATGTTTTCATGGAAGATACATCCCTAGGTGTGTATGGGGATCCCTGGAGGATATATGTAAAGGTTTTCATGGAAGGTACATGCGTAGTGCTGCATGGGGATCCCCAGAGGATGTGTGTAAAGGTTTCTGTGGAAGGTGCTTTGCATTTGTTTCTGGAACTCTACACTCATCTCTCCCCACTTCTCTCTAGAGTGAGCCTCAAGGAGCAGATGCGACTGTGAGGCTGCCCTGATGTTTCACAGCAATCTCAGGCTTCTGGTGACAGGCCCACAGACCACCCTGGTCCTGACAAATGGTCACTGAGGCTTCAAGGGATGATGCTGATCAACAAGTTGAGGCAAAGTAACTCTGATTCTTTGGTGGAAGGAGAGAATCGTGTCAGAAAACTTGGGCTTTTTTTTTTTTTTTTTTTTTGTACTAAATATATCTTAATGCATGTATTTAGGTTTGGCACAGCTAGCAACCATGAGTTGTCAAAATCTGCATTTTAAGATCGAATCTTGGAAAGTCTAAGTTATCTGAGGTCACCTAAGTATTAAACTTTGCAGAGCTAAAACTCATAGCAGTTTCTCTGGGACTGAAGGCCTAAGATGATTCTGGAAAAACATGCTGACTTTTATATATAAGTTCATGAGGCATGGAGTGAGGTTCTGAGTATTAGTTGACTAGTTAAGAACACAATTTGGACCCCTCAATAATTTAAAAATCATTGCATATAGCATGTTCAGTTTGGCTTATGTTTCCAGCAAGAGAGAAAATTAAGAATGCACTAACCCTGCCCATACAGAAACATCTAGAAATGCTAGAGGAGGTAGTTATAAGACCAACTTAGAATGAGTAGCTGGATTTCCAAGGGAAGGGAAAATCTACAGAGACTTGGGGAAGATAGGATTGAAAACAATAGCAGTAAATACTGAGCTGAAGTTGTAGCTGGTGCACTGGTGGAGTGTGTGTGTGTGTGTGTGTGTGTGTGTGTGTGTGTGTGTGTGTGTGTGTGTGGTGGAGGGTACTGTTGGGCCTGTGGCCCTGTTATTTTGCAAGCATAGGTTATAACACCCACAGTCAGATGAGAGGAAAATCCCGAGTTGGCTTAAAGTGGAATGTTGGAAATGAGACGCTGGCATGATACAATGTGAGCATCACAACAAAATAAATGAAGGAATGATCCACCTAGAATTGATGTTTAAAGATGACTAAATATCTAAGCATTAAAGATACTTAATGTGAAATGCAAGAATATATGATAAAGATTTTAAGAATTATCAAGATATAAGAAAAGAGCAAATAGAAAAATAAGCTACTAACATTTCTAGAATAAAATTAGTCATTAGAAATACGAAGAGACATTGGATTCTAAAAAAGATTTATTTTATTATGTGTGTGTGTGTGTGTGTGTGTGTGTGTGTGTGTGTGTGTGTGTGTGTGCGTGCATGTATCCTCAGAGGCCAGAAGAAAGCGCTGGATCCCCTGGAGCTGGAGCTGCAGGCAGCTGTGAACTGCCCAGTGTAGGTGCTGGGATCTGAACTGAGGTCCTCTGGAAGAGCAGCAAGAGCTTTTAACCACTGAGCAAGCTATCCAGCCCCCACACTGGATTTTTTTTTTTACTTAAAAAATTATTATTATTCTCTCACATATCCTGATTGCAGTTTTCCCTCTCTCCCCTCCCCTCAACTCTTCCTCATCTCCCCTCTCCCCTAGATCCACACTCACTCCATCTTCTCTCAGAAAAGAGCATCAACCAAATATGGCATAATATGCTACAGTAAGACCAGTACATAACCATCACATCAAGGCTGGATGAGGCAACCCAGTAGGAGGAAAGGAGTCCCACAAGTAGGCAAAAGAGTCAGCGACCACCCTAGCTCACACTCTTAGGTATCCCACAAGAACCCCAAGCTACTCAGCTATAATGTATATGCAGGGGACCTAGGTCAGACCCCTATAGACTCCCAGATCTCTTCGAGCCCCCATGAGTCCTGGTCAATTGATTCTGTGGTCCGCCCACAATGGATTTTTACAGCAGAAAATTAAATGCAGTTGAGGAACAAATTAATGAAATAGAGGTAAGATCTGAGACAATTCTGAAAAGGCAGGCAGAGTGATACAAGATAGGAAAAAATTCCATATGTACCATAGAATAAACACAATAATTTTATGAAAAGAGGTGTATGTATATAGACAAGCACTAGATAAACAGACAACAGATCTATATAGACAGAGAGAGATAAGAGCACAGGCAATATTTAGATAGAGGTATCTCATAAGTTTTCATAGGAATCAAAGACTCAGAAACACAATGTGTCTGGAGAATGATTACATAAAGAAATGATAACATTGAGACCTGAAAATGATAAATTATAAACAACAGAAAAGGAGGGTCTGTAAAAACAGGCTGGTTTTTTTCAACCTAATCAAATAGGGGCACCTCTCACAGAACTCAATAAGAAAACAAGAGCCGTGTCAAATTTTTCATAGAATAACAAATGATGGTTCGACTCTGAAAATCCCAGAGAATGCCAGCTGTAGCAGCATGCTAATGTGCAATGCAGCCTCTAAGCTTCATTGTTCAGGAGGGCTTGTCACCCGGTGGTTCACATAGGCAGCAAAGGCAGGTTCAGAGTAGTGTCACCTCCCTAGGTATCTTGTCACAAGATGATACCAAAATGAAATGGGTCAGATAGGTTCAACTGTGGACTGTATCTAAGCAGGTTTACAGCCTGCAGCTGTGCCTAAGTGGGAATGTAGTGTGCTTAGGATGATGGGTAAGTGACCGAGTTGAGGTTGAAAGCCTGGACTTCATCATATGCAGGCAGATGAGATACTGTCTCACTGTGACCTTGTACAACACAGTTGTTGTTCCCCAAGATGGAGAGCTTCCTCAAAAGCTGGCCCACTATGCTGTGTTCTTCGACTCGGTGGTCTACATGGATCTGTGCAAGGCCATCATGGCGACATGTTAGAGCCACTCTCCTTCATAATACTTCTGAAAACTCATGAAATAGGTAACCAGAACTGTTTCATACTAAAAACTGCTTAACAACAACCAGGAAACTGACTGTTATATATGAATAATCTCATTCAAACATGATTGGGAATAAGAATCTTATAGGAGTTTCAGAAAATAATCTTTTAAGATCTTTGGAATATTCCTCTTAAAGTAATTCTGATTTTTAAAAAAAGGGAGAGAAAGCTACTGTCTTAGTTACAACTCTGTTGCTGTGATGAAACACCATGACCAAGGCAACTTGTAAAACAAAGAATTTCATTGAAGGCTTGCTTACAGTTTCAGAGGACTATTCCACTTCTACCATTGTGGGAAGCACAGTGGCAGGAAGGCAGACATGGTGCTGGAGCAGTAGTTAAGAGCTTATATCTTGGTCTGCAGATAGGAGGTGGCGGGGGAGAGAGACAGTGGGAGACAGAGAGAGACAGAGAGACACAGAGAGAGCACTAGAGTGCTAGCACACTAGCTAACTGGAAATAGCCGGGTTTTTAAAACCTCAAAGCCCACTCCCAGTGACACATTTCCTCCAACAAGGCCACACCTCCCAATCCTTCCTTGAACAGTCCACCAACTGAGAATCAGACATTCACATATATGAGCCTATGGGGGCTATCCTTATTAAAAACACATTCTACTCCCTGGCACCCTTAGGCTTGTGGCTGTATCTTTTAGTCCAACTTCAAAAGTCCCCATAGTCCTTCACAGTGTCAACACTGTGTTTAAAAGTCCAAAGTCTCTTCTGAAGCCTCAGGCAATCTCTTAACTGTAATCCCCTGTAAAATAAAAAACTGAAACAAATTACACAATTTCAACATGCAATGGCACAGAATATATATTACCATTGCAAAATGGAGGAAAAGGAGCATAGTGAGGAAATACTGGACCAAAGCAAGACCAAAACCCAGTGGGGCGAACTCCAAATCCACACTTCTGTGTCCGGTGTCGAAGGGCTCTTCAGATCTCCCACTCCTTCCTGCATTGCTGACTGCAACACACTTCCTTCCGGTTCCACATCCTGTCCACAGCTCTCCTTGGCAGGCATCCTGTGGCTCTGACATCTCCAACATCTTGAAGACTTCAATATAATCCAAGTTCCACTCTCACAACTGCAGGCAATGGCCTCTCCAGGCCTCCATGCAGGGACTCCCCTGCCACATGCCTGGCTTCAGCAGCTTTTCTTAACCATGGAGGAAGATTCCACAACTGCTTCACACATGTATCTTTCTTGATAAAGCTAGAACCATGTGGCAGCAGCTGCCAAGTTCTACTTGCATGAGATGGAACCTTGAAATACAGTCATGTAAGCTTTGACTTGTCGATGGTTTCCTTTGCTGAACGAATGAGCTTTGTTTTTCACAACTTGGAACCTTAGCTGGGTAGGGTCTTTCTCTGAGGGTACCACTCCCTTTATTCCATTTAGCATCTGGCTGCTCTTTAAGATGTTAATCTCCTTGAGCACAGGAGTTGGTTCCAACATTAAATTTCCTGGTGCTCATTTTCTCCTCAAATTGAATGTTTTGTATTTATTTTTGCCCTTCTTGTTTTTCTATTGTATATCTAAATAAGAGTGATCACTAGTAGCCACATGGCAAAGTCACTACTAGGCTGTTTTGAAATCTCCTCTGCCAATGACATTAATCCAAAACTTCAATTTAGACTCCAGGAGATTTTTTGGACAAGGGAAGAAATCAGTTGCATTCTTTTCTAAAATATCATCAGAATGGTCTTTTGTTCAATTGCTAATATTGTTCGTCTCTGGAACCTCTTGAGCTGGACCTCCAGAGTCCACATTTCTCTCAGCATTACTGCCTTCTAAGCTCCTACCAGGATGGTCCATTAAGCCTCACTTACAACATTCACTTGTTTTCCTAATCCAAAGTCCCAGAGTCCATATTCCACCAACAAGCAACACTGGCAGGCCTGTTAAGCAATGTCCTACTCCTTGGTACCAACACTTCCTCCTTAGTTACTGTTCTATTTGCTGTAAAGAGACACCATGACCAAGGCAACTTCTAAGAGAAAGTATTTGATTGGGGGCTTTGTTTATTTTCAGAGGGTTAATCCATGATCATCACAGAGGGGAGTACAGTGCTGAAGCCCTAGCTGAGAGCTTGCATCCTGACATGCAGGCAGGAGGCCTAGAGGGAGCCACTGGGCCTGGCATGGATTTTTGAAACCTCAAAGTCCATCCCCTGTGACACACCTCTTCCAACAAGGTCACACCTCCTCATCCTTCCTAAATAGTCCACCAACTGGGAACCAAACATAAAAATATATGAGCCTATGTGGGTCATATAAGCCTCTGGGCGTGTCTGTCAGGGATCATCTTTGGTGGGTTAATTGAGATGGGAAGACCTACCTTGACTGTGGGGAAAACCATTCTATGGGTCAGAGGCTCAATTCTGTAAAAAGGAGGAAAGTACGAGCATTCATCTCACTGTGGACACAACATCCTTCCTGCGCCTGCTGCTGTGTCTTTCCCGCCACAATGGACTGCATCCCCTTGTAATGGAAGCTGACACGAACCCTTCCTTCCTTCCTTCCTTAAGCTGTTTCTTGTCAGATATTTTGTCACAGCCCCAGAAAGCAGGGACTGGAGAGATGGCTCACTGGTCAAGAGTGCGTAACTATCTTGCAGAGGACCCACCCAAGTTTGAGTCCCAGCACCCATGACAGGTAGCTCACAGCTACTTACAACTCCAGTGCTGAATGGGAGCCAGCATTCTTGTGTGCATACCCAGACCCAGACATTCACACACACATATAATTAAACACAATAATATAATAATATAATAATTATATTATTGTACAATAATAATAAATCTTTAAAATAAAGTAACAGGGAGCAAGCTGTAAAGACTGTGAAGCTGACGCTAGACATATCAGGCAGGATTCTGTCAGTCAACAGGTGTCATCCCCAAGTTTAATCATTCGAGGACAGTCTCATAATGCAGTGGCTTAGTCAGGGTTGCTACTGCTGTGATAAACTCCATGACCAAAAGCAACCTGGGGAAGAAAGGGTTTATTTCACCTTACAGCTCGTAGTCCATCATCCTGGCAAGTTGGGGTAGGAACTTGGAGGGTGGAGCTGAAGCAGAGGCCATGAAGGAGTGCTGTTAACTGGCTTGCTCTTCACAGCTTGCTCAGCCTTCTTTCTCATGGCACCCAGAACCACTGGCCCAGGAGTGGCACAGCCCACAGTGAGCTGGGCCTTCCCCCATCAATCATCAGTCAAGAAAATGCACCACAGCTTCCCTACAGGCCAGTCTGAAAATGGGGGCATTTTCTCAGTTGAGGTTCTTCTAAAAGGACACTAGCTTGTGCCATGTTGGAATAAACCTAGCGAGCACATCTAGGAATCGGTATTGGTGGGACCTAGCTGCCGTAGGCCTGTAATGAAAGCTGAGGGAACAGTTACTGAGACCTGGAGATAGAGAGGACTCTAAGGGGAAGCCAGCCTGGGCCTGTGACCATTAGAAGTGTAGCCAGCCTGCTGCAACCCCACGTGGAGGGAACCAGGGAATTAATAACATGCCTCCACTCTCCTCCCTCTTCCTATTTCCTGTTGATGGTCTTCATTGGTCTAACCCTCGAGGAAGCAGAGGCAAGGGAGCCTGTTGATTAGTCCATATGATTCAGCCCCTGGAGCCACAGTGGAACAGAAGCTGGTAGAGAGTGCTCATGGGAAGGGCGAATAGAAGACAGTTAATCATGCCCATGCCCTTTGAGCAGCTGTTCCCATTAGAGAACATGTCAGAAAAATGTGTGCGCAAGGATATGTGCAAGACCAAGATGTGAAAAGGGTGGAGAAAAAACAGAAACCACCAAATGTCCTTCATTGAGTTGTTTCCTAACTGTATGGTATAAATTTCAGTTTATTTATAGAATGCCACATTGTGATAATAGTGAATGAACTAGATGTCCATGTAGCAATATTTACAGCTCTCAAAAACAAATTGGAGTAAAAATAAAACCACCAAAAGATATGAATGGTGGGATGATACCTACATAAAAATTATGCAAGCCCACAGAGATTGTCTAAATTTGTAACAGTGGTCCAAAACTATGACTAGAAAGGAAACATTACAATTGAGGAAGAGTGTTCACCAAGGTGGGCAAGAGTTAGTGCCATTCTAGCTGTATTTGCATTTTTACTTTTTTTTTTTTTTGAGTTGACAGATATGTAATACTAGCATCCATTCAATCTCAGCACTGGGCACATAGGAGAGCTTTTTATAATCAAGTGCTACTTTATGTTTGAAATATCCCATGATTAAAAAAATTAAAGCCAGCATGGTGGCTGATACCTGTTTGTCTTATGAGGAAGTGTTGTGGCTTGAATAAGAAATGACCCCATAGGCTCAGGCATTTGACTTCTTGGTCCCCAGTTGGTGGTGCTGTTTGGGGAGGCCTAGGTGGTACAGCCATGCTGGAGGAAGAGTGTCACTGGTGGGGTGGGCTTTGAGATTAAAAGCACTGGGTCCCTTCCAGTTTACTCCCTCTGCTGCCTGCTTGCCATTGTAAATGTAAGCTCAGCTTCCTGCTCCTCTTCCATGCCTGTGCATATTGGTGGACTCATCTCTTTGAAACTATAAGCCCAAACTAGCTCTTCTTCTAGAAATTGTCTTGGCCATGGGATTTTATCACAGCAACAGAAAAGTAGTCAACACGGGAGACATCATGGAAGGTACTGTAGGTGAAGGAACAGATGACTTGGGTCTTGAAAGGTTTGTAGGAGTTCTCCAAGCAACCATAGGGAAGGGCATTTCTGGACTAGGAATAGAGTGTGCTAAGGCTCAGAGACATATCTAAGAATTGTGTTCTATTCTGATAAGAGGATATAGAATAGAGAGATGTGTTGTAGAATAATCTTTTTTTTGTATACTGGGAAGATGTGATGCTTTCATTGGTTTAATAAAGAGCTAAATGGCCAATAGCTAGTCAGGAAGAGATTAGACAGGACTTGCAGACAGGAAGAGAGCCCTGGGATGAAGAAGGGAAGGGTTACCAGGAGATTCAGGGAGAAACAAGATGAACATGCCATGCTGAAGAAAGATACCTAGCCACATGGTAAAATATAGATAAGAAATGTGGGTTAATTTAAGTTGTAAGAGCTAGTTAATAACAAGCCTAAGCTATCGGCCTATCATTTATAATTAATAAGTCTCTGTGTGGTTATTTGTGTTATTTGTGAGCTGGCTGGTGGAACAGAAAATTTCACCTACAGAGGTGGCTTCAGATGTGCTTTCCCAGAATTTCCAAGTTTTCCCACTCAGGGGTCCTTTGGCAGCATCCCATGGCACAACACAGAAAGACCAAAGCTTTGGAGTCATGTGTTGTATTGGATTTGAATATCAATCCCATTTCTTGGGTTTTCTGTGCATAACAGAAGCTGTTGAATCTCTCCCAGCTGCAATTTTCTAGTCTTTGAAATGGTTGTAAAAGTGTCTTCCTCATGGAAGCAGGGATGAAATGAAGGTTGCATGAGAAAGTATCTGGCTGGTACTTAGCACATGTGGTCATTTGAGAATAATTATTACTTTTCTTGGTTTCTTGAGACAAGGTCTCTCTATGCAGCCCTGGCTATCCTGGAACTCACTCTGTAGCCCAGGCTAGCCTTGAACTCACAGAGATGTAGCTAGAGATTTTTTGTCTTGTTCACAGTCAGGACAAATCTTTGTCACCTGCCAGTCTCCCAGCCGCTCAGACCCAACCAAGTGAACACAGAGACTTATATTGGTTACAAACTGTATGACTGTGGCAGGCTTCTTGCTAACTGTTTCCATAGCTTAAATTAATCCATTTTTATAAATCTATACCTTGCCACATGGCTCGTGGCTTACCAGCAGTTTTACATGCTGCTTGTCCTGGTGGGCGGCTGCAGGCAGTGACTCCTTTTGTCTTCCTGTTTTTTTATTTTTCCTCTCTGTTAATCCTGCCTATACTTTTTGCCTAGCCACGGTCAATCAGGTTTTATTTATTGACCAATCAGAGCAACTTGACATACAGACCATCCCTCAGCACAGCCAAGTGCAGACCATCTCAGACACCTGCACTCAGGCCATGGTCCTAATCATCCTCTATGTGGACTTGCTGGGTAAAGCCACGAGGAACCCAAGAAGGGCTCCCACAGGACATACAGAACATCCCACAGCACAGAGATCCACCTGCCTCTGCTTCCTGAGTGGTGGGATTAAAGGTGCACACCACCACCACCCGACCATTGCTCTTCTAGTAAAGCTGTTGTGAGGAGGCTGTGTTTGTGCAGACATATATCAATACAGTTAGTTATACACAGAAACTCCCTTCCTGGGGCTGGAGAGATTACTCAGCAGTTAAGAGCACTTTCTATTCTTCCAGAGGACCCAACATTTTCCAAGCATCACATTGGGTGGCTCATAATTGTCTGTAACTTCAACTCCAAGGGATCCAACACTCTCTTCTTGCCTTTTCAGTCACATGAATACACATGGCATACTCTCTCTCTCTCTCTCTCTCTCTCTCTCTCTCTCTCTCTCTCTCTCTCTCTCTCACACACACACACACACACACTTAAGTAAAAATGAAAATCTTTTAACAAGTCCCCCTCTATTGCTAGTGCTCCCCCTAAGCAGTGAAATGATTGTAATGGGAAGTAAATGAACATAAGCACAAACTGAGACCAAACAGCTCTTCCATGAATAGCCAAAGGAGTCGCATACCCTCCATTTTATTTTATTTTTTTTATTTTGCAGAATTGGAGGCATTCCAACACTTGGTAGGAGGGTCAAATGAGGATAATAAATCTGAAGCGCTTGGCATCATTCCTTGGTGCTCCAAACTATTTTTGTTATGTAGTGTTGCTCTGTTTGGCATGCTGCCCTGTACGAATGTTCGAGGTTATTATTTTATCAGGTGAAACTTGTAGGTCCGGAGGTTAATGGCTATTTCAGGATTAGGCTTTTTTCTCCCCTTTTTCTGCTGACTCTTTGTTGTTGGGAATGGATTTCTGAAGAATGCCTTTATTCCCTGTACTGTATAGGGACCAATGGTCTTTCCTACCTGAACAACTCCAGGGTCAAACATAATGCTACAATGTTGTCTGTATCATAACAATGTTTTGGTTACACGTATTTTGTGTGTATGCATTCGCACATACACACACTCTACAGAACATATGTGGAGGTCAGAGGACAATGCGGAGGAGCTGACTCTCTCCTTCCATCATGTGGATCTTGATGATCAAACTCAGACCATCAGATGACAAGGGCTTTACCTGATGTGCCATCTTTTAAGTTTTGTTTGTTTATTTTCTTCGACAGGATCTCCCTATGTAGCTCACCTTGTCCTGAAACTTGCTAGACCAGACTCGCCTTGAACTCATAGAGATCCACCTGCCTCAGCCTCCCAAGTTCTGGGACTAAAGGCATTGCTATCATGCCTGGCTGCTGAGCCATTTTGTTGGCCCTTGTTCATAACTTGATGTCCTTGGGGAAAGTATCTTTTCATAATAGTAAGAGATGAGATTGAACACGACATATGGATGGTGTGTTGCATGAATTATGTTAGCTGTTAATATGTAAACTAGCTAAAACAGTTTGAGATGTGAGAAATTCTACAGAACTATAAATTAAGAAACTTCGGAGCGCCATCTTGTGGAGAGATCTCCCTTAAAGCATCATCTTGGAGAATGTTCTTTTCTTCTCAAGAACCTTTAAAAATCCAGGGAGCATCCATCCATGTATCCATTCATCTATTCATGCATCCATCTGTCCATGCATCCATCTATCCATCCATCATCCATCATTCACCCACCATCCATCCACCTCCCCATTCTTCCACCCACATATCTGTTCATCCATCCATGTAATAATTAATTTACTCACTTAACCCTTTACTGAATATTTACTCTATACTTTTTATGCTTTGGTTGGGACCCTGTCCGGAAGGAGCCCACAGAGGGCAATTCTTACTGGAAGGTTTTCTGTTCAGTTTTTGTTGGGATGGAACAGACAGGTAGAGAAGCTTTCTTGTTTTATGTGGCACCTAAGCTGAGATCTGGAGGAAAGAAAGAATGTAGAATGCGGGCAGGGACAGCTTCTGTGTTCCTTCCTCCCCTTACTCCATTAGGTGAGAGAAGAGGACTCTGCACCCCAACAGTGCTGCTTTATGCCTTATGCATTGCTGTTCCTCCAGATCCCATCGTAAGGGTTCTGACAGACAGTAGTCCGAGTGGTGAAAGGACACTGAGAATTAACTCATAATAAGAACCCAGGAAGAGCTGTGAAATAAAGCCTGCCGTGTGGGTAGATTCTGTTACATAAGATCCATGCTGCCTATTAATATGAGAAAGTATTAATAGCTGCCGTTATGGTGAGTTTTTCATCCAGTGGAATTTGTGTTCATCACATCAGCAGAGCTGTGTTAGTGTGGGCTGATGACTAAGGTGTGGAAATGGCCTCTTTATGTGTGGCCAGACACACAATGATATTCTGGATTGGGGATCTGCCTCTATTAACCAGTTCCAGATTGCTGCTTGACAGATGTGTTATAGTAGAAGAGTTCTGTAGCAAACGGGTTAAACTGGCCAGCATTTGACCCACATCTGCAGGATGGATGGCCCTTTACAAGTCACTTCGTCCTCTGTCCCTTCTGCCACCATCTGGAATTGATGCTGAGCAGAGCTGATGGGTGACCTAGCAAAGCTTGCGATGGCTTTGGCAGGCCTGAGCAGAGAAGGTGCAGATGTCATTTAGCTCAGCACTGCCGTCACTGTGACCCAGCCTCTCTTGCCTTCCCCATACAGGCCTGTTACCCTCGGCATTGGCCTTGTACTGTGTTTGCAGTATGACAGAGCAGTAGCTCATATCTTCACAACACCGAGAATATACGATCAATCAGAGGGCCACATGCTTAAGAAAATAGGGGAGAATATATCTTCTTGTGGGCTTGAAAAAATATTCTTGTGCACTTAATGTAGAAATCTCGTGCTGCTCTGAAAATCTTCTTACTACTTTTTGATAGCTTCATATATGTATAGAGTGAACTTTAGTCACCCTCACCCCCAACCCCCCTCGCCCCCTCCTATCCTAATGGAGCCCTTCTTCCCAACCCCCTCCTACTTTCATGCCTTTTTGTGTGTGAGATGCACTGAGTTTAATTAGGGTTGCTCACATGAGTGTGGCTGGCAGACTGATTACTGGAGCAAGGGGCCACTTATCAGTGGTTATACCACTGAAGAACACGACACCGTCAAGTTCCCCAACAACTGTTAAGTACCAACAGTCCCTCAGAGATGGGTGAGTCCTCCTGGGCTTCCTCTGTCCAGGAGGAAATGCTCATGGTCAGTCTTGTGCAAGCCTCGGCAGGCCCAGCATGGAGAACTGTAGCTATAGTTAGTTTATGAATGCGATGGCCATGTGATGTCCAGAAGATAGCTCTTTGTCATGCATCTCCTCATCCTCCGGCTCCTACATTTCTTTTTGCCTTCTCTTTGTGGTGGTCCCTGAGCTCGAGGGGTGATACAGCTGTCCCGCTGAAGGTCAAGGGCTACGCTATCACTTATTCTCTGCACTTCGTCCATTTTAGGTTTCTGCAGTCACTGCCACCACTGCAGCAAGAAGTTTCTCTGATGGAGGCTGGGCACAGTGGTAATCTTAAATGGTGACCAGGTGTGGGTGTCTGTGTCCTAGGACTTGTCCACCCCTTTCATTCATGTTGCTTTCTCGGTCTCATGGGCTTCATGTCAAGCAAGAACACCTGAGTAACACCGTCTCCAGATCTTAGTACGCCCACGGGCATGCTGGCCACATTCAAAGGGCCATGAATGGAGCCCAGTGAGATCCGTACTTCCTTTTCTTCCATTGAACTCAAGTCAGAAATTATCTGATGTTTATTGAGGTCATCTTGGTGTTTTATTTTCTGTAGTCAATTATGTCAAAAATTTGTTTTCTCTGTAGCCATAGTTGATCAATGAATTCTCTAGTCCAGGTTCTGCCTCTTAGTACTCACCTCTTCCTAGCTGGAGCCAGTGGATTTTCGGACACAGGCTCTGTCCTCTCCAGCCTTTGGAAGCAGTCCTATCTGCAGGGGTGGAGTGGGAGGGGAACGGAGTAACCCTGAGATGAGTGATGAGGCAATCCTGTGCTTTGTTTGTCCAGCCAAACCCCCACCTTCAAGGACTTGCCATGAGAGCTTCCAGAATTTTGTTCTATTTCTGGATAGGATAATTACTGTGATCAGATGGACAGTTTCCCCACTCAAGCTGTTGGCTCTTTAAACACTGATCAGGGAGAGCAGAGGATGAACAAAAAGTCTGGGGAAAAAAAACGCAGGGCTGAGGCTGTAATTCAGCTGGTAGAGTGCATGCTTAGCACACTTGAATCTCTGGGTTCAATCCCCAGCAAATCAGGTATGATGGCACGTCTGTAATCCCAGCACTCATTAGATGGAGGCAGGAGGAGAAGAGGCTCAAAGTCATCCTCACCCCTGTAGTAACTTGGAGGCTATCCTTGGCTCCATAAGGAAAAAAAAAGTAAAGAAATTAGTTCATACTAGTAAAGTATGCTAGCCACACCCACTGACCACTAGATGATAAACTCTCCTGTTCAAGAAACTGATGATGTAATGTCCAGAAAATGGTAATGCTTCAATTTAAATGATGGATAGAGCACTGTAAAGGAAAATGCTGACAAATTTGCTTGTTATCACAATTAACTTAGATATATTCAGTTATTAAATCAAATATAATCTCCTTAAAACTAAAATAAACATACAGATCAAAGTACAAACACCACCACAGACATTACATTGAATTAAACTTTTATAAATGTCTGAACCTTTAAAAAAATCCATAGTCAATAAAATTTGGGTTAATCTTGGTTTAACATAGTGGTGATGTTTGCTAAAGCTAGGTCTTTGGGTGCCTTGGAGATGGTGGCTGTGACTTTGCTGAACATAGAGAATGCCACACAGTGACTCAGCGTGTTCATCATTTTCCTCTGTTCTGAACTGCTGCAGGACGTTGTGAGGTCATCGTCCTTCCCTTGGTGATGAACTCACTGTTTGTGGACTTGATCCCGTTTATGTTGCATTAGTACCTAGCCGTGGCAGTCCCAGCAGAATTCTGTTTAGCCTTGATGTTTTATAAGCAAACCTGAGAAGCCATCAGCTCAGAGGAGTAGAGCTAACTGCAAGTGGAAACTGATTAGCTCACCCTCCAACAGTTCACAGCCCACGTGTGGAAATAGAAATTCTGTGTCCAAGCTGCTCATCCAGTTGGTCCACAAAGTAATTATATTGGTCAGATTGAGATTTTATCAGAATAAAAACACAAAATTAAAAAAAAAAAGAGCAATGGCAAAAACTTGCAAGGTGGTGCCAGGGAGATGGCCCAGAGGGCAGCACTGGGCACGGAAGCAGGAGGGACTGGACTCAAATGTTTGGAACCCGGGTAAAAAGCCAGGCAAGATAGCACATGTGTCTGAATTCCAGTGCTCCTGTAAGGAAATGGGAATCAGGAGACAGGAGAATCCGCTGGCTAGCTGAAGTACACAGAAAAAAAGTGACAGAGACCTTGTCTCAAAAATAAGGTGGATGCTGAGGACTGACTCCTGACTGCCACACACACTGTAGCAATGCGTGTCTGCATTCACACACACAGAGTGCATGTGTATGCACATGTACACACACACACACACACACACACACACACACACACACATACGCACGCACGCACGCACGCATGCACGCACGCACGCATGCACATAGTATACAAACACATGTACGACACACAAAGTAAAAACAAATGCTTATGAGCCCAGAAGGTAGGTGCAAATGCTCCAGTCTGAGAGATACTGGCTTGAAGAGCAGTTGGCATAACTGCCCGCCTGGTATAGGGGAAGGGATGGAAGTCACTGGAGCAATCTGCTGGAGGATGACCTAACCAGTTCCTACTGCTCCTCAAAGCTAATTTGTTCTTAGACTGACTGGGGAAACTGAGGCAACTCGACTACTCATTTGAGTTCTGATACTCAGCTGTTCTTATCTTGGCTTAGCTTTAAGCTGCCATGCCTCTCTGATGGCAACTGCTTGCCACCCTGCCTAATATTAGCCACGGGACTGGGGGATCGTGTAGGGGAATCAGCTAATATATTGGAAACTCCAGCCCAAAACGCCGCTATTTCTTTGATTGCATCTGTATTTAATACCAGGGGGATTTCAGATACTCCTGCCTCAGGAGAACGACACAGATTCTTGGTGGCAAAGGATCTTTTAGAGTAACAAAGGAATTGTGACCAGGGAGCTGTTCGAACAAGTCCCAGGGACCTGTAAGCTGTTGACAGGCAGATGAAAAGAACCTGGATTTCTCTTTGATTGGTGGTGGTGATGCCCAAATCCAAGAAGCGTTCTAGTTGTCACTGACCTCCCGGAGGTCCCCAGGGGTCCAGTGTGACACAGCCTCCACTTTCTGCTGAGGCATTTTCTGAAGTGGCATCCATGACCCAACCCCAAAGTCCTGGTGACAGGCTAGCTCACCTGCAGCTCACACATTACCTTCCTAGGCCAGTCTGTCAGCAACCCTTTCTTACTCATGATGGAGTTTCTCTCAATTCCTGGACCCAGTTGTCCACAGCCCCGCCAGCTTCACGAGTCTCCACACCAAAACCCAACGAGTGCTTCGTGTCAGCCCTCCATGCTGCTCTCAACCTTGTTTGGCCCGACAGTGCATTTCACAGTCGCCCTTTCTACCCTTACTCTCTAAAGGTTTTATTTCTTAATTATGTGTATACCCGTGTGTCTCTGTGTGGGTATGTGTGCCTGAGTGCAGATGCCCTTGGAGGCCAGAAGAGGGCATCACCTCCCTTGGAGCTGGAGTTCCAGGTGATTGTGAGCCACTTGGTATAGGTGCTGGGAAGTGAACTTGAGTCCTCTGGAGGAGCAGCAAGTGCTCTCAACTCCGGAGCCATCTCTCCAGCCCCTCTACATGTACTCTCGAGTCTACTAGTTACATTTTGATAATTTCAAATATATTTTAGGATCAAGTGGGATGTAAATGAACAAGTGTGTGTGTGTGTGTGTGTGTGTGTGTGTGTGTGTGTGTGTGTAGCAACAGCAAGGTATGTACAGTACTAGAAACCAGCTGTGCAATTAAACAGGCCCAGAGTTGAACTTTGTCTTGTCATTTAGTAGCGCATGACTTAGGCAAATTTTTACATTTCTCAAAAATATAGTTTTCTTATTTGCAAAATAGAGACCATAATAATATAAACTTCATAATCTCTTGAGGGGATCATTCAGTCTGACACATGCTTGGTGCTCAGCACATGGTAATTTAGTTGGTACAAGGCATACCCAAATCACCAATGGCAAATGGCTTACGATATTCTTAGGAGTTTAAAAAGCCAGGCACGAGCCGGGCGGTGGTGGCGCACGCCTTTAATCCCAGCACTCGGGAGGCAGAGCCAGGCGGATCTCTGTGAGTTCGAGGCAGCTGGCTACAAGTGAGTTCAGGAAAGCGCAAAGCTACACAGAGAAACCCTGTCTCGAAAAACAAACAAACAAACAAACAAACAAACAAACAAACAAACAAACAAAAAGCCAGGCACGGAGGCATGTGTAATGTAATCCTAGCACTGCAGGGGTGGAGACAGACAGACCTCTGGGTTCACTGGTCAACACAGCCCGCTTGGCAAGTCCCAGGCCAGTGAGAGACCCCACCTCAAAGAAGAAAGAAAGGTAGGGGCTTGAGAGAGGGCTCACTGGTTAAGACTGTCCTTAACGCTTTTGCAGAGGACCCACATTTGGTTCCTAGCACCCATACCAGACAGTTCACACCCACCGTAACTCTAGCTGCAAGGATCCTGTGCCCTATTATGTCCTCTGTGAGCATCCACGCACATATAGCATTTACTTACACAGACTCAGACACATACATGTTAAAAGAAAGATGGTCAGTGCTTGAGGAATATCTGAAGTTGATGTCGGGCTTTCACATGCATGTACACACATGTGTGGGGATACCAACCTCTCCGCCACAGTGTCCCCATTACCTAACCCATTGCTATGAAAATATGAAACATCAACTCAGAAGGAGGAGAGACTTAGTTTGGTTCTGGTTTGAGAGTCCATGGTTGTTGGTCTTATCACTTTGAGCCTGTATGCAGACAGACATCATGGTTGGGGGAGTATGAAGATAGCAGCTTGTCACTTGGTGGTCAAGAAGCAAAGAGAGAGGGAGAGGGACCAAGTCCCAAGATCAGCTCTAAGAGCCTGCTTCTAGTGAACTCACCTCCTCAAATGGGATCCATCACCTCCCCGTAGTGCTACAGGTTGACGACTGGGCCACACATTGGCACATGGCTGTGTGGGGGGCTGGGGGAACATTTAAGATCCAAATCACAGCACACGATTATTTTAGAGCCTGAATTCCAAAACCAGACAGCATATGATCAAGCAGGAAGATGGGAAGACAGCAGGTTCAGTGTCTTCAATTTCACAGCAAGGTGAGGTCAGCAGGAAACCCAGGCCACCTTTCTTCTCCATGGCAGAAGCATGGTCCCCAGGCAGGATCCACACATGTGCCATTTTACCCTTTGCCTGCCTATTTCCGAGTCAGTACATAAATAGATTGCTTCTGGAGCTTCAGGGAAGCCCAGATTGACACATTAGCCAGGAAGTTATGTGCTTTCTTTCCCGGATGACTGTCCATAATGCATTCAAGTCCAGAAAGAAAGGATGTCAGAATTTGTTCAAAATCTATCAATCGGACCATTTTCTCAATGACAAACAGATGGCTCCTTTGAGTTATTCAGAGGGAGAACATTCTTTTCCTTTTGTTCATCTCAGTTTTTATGGTCTAAAAGAATTAGTGTTTAATCAAAAATTCTAAAATTGTTAATTAGTTTGTATTTGCCTCACTAAATCTGTTAAATAGATTTTTATCGCTTCAGCTCTGTCTCCCCGGCAGCATCTGGTGTCAAGTTTGCAGAAATAATGTGGGTCTGACAGCCAAAAAAACCAGAGGTTAAACCACCAGGACTACAGATGTGACAGCATTAAAGAGAAATACATCACCCTAAAGCTTTTATTCCCATATATTTTAGGATCAACCTAAACATGAACCAACATTCTTTCTTCCATTTCGCTCCCCAGGAGCACCGAGGCCCAGGTCCTGTTTGATTTATGTGTGTGGTTTGACACTGATGAGGGTTGCCAGGGAGCCCTCAGCCCTCCCCAGACACAGGCTTGGCAAAAGCAGGAGGATGTTCCTGTTCACCCCCTCACGCCCACTGTCATCTCACTGCTGCTAATGCGGCCATCTGTAAGAGCTAAGCGGTGCAGATGAAGCTCGCCTACCTCACCTACCGCAGAGGGCGGCAGAGAGCAGCGCAGCTAAAGGAAGTCGGTGTCTAAGGAGCAGGTTTGAGCCGAAATCACTGTGTTACAATATAGTCAAAGATAGCTGGTAACTGGGGCTGGAGACATGGCTCAGGGGTAAAGAGCCTGTCCAGGTACTGTTTTTTTCCTGAGGACTCGAGTTTGGTTCCCAGCATCCACATCAGGCAGTTCACAACAACTCCAGAATAGAGATCTGATGCCACACAATTAAAAAATAATAATAGTTGATAATAATAAATGATTATTATTTAATCCTAAGAACTAGAGTAATGAATAAAAGCTTCCCAGCAATCAGCTTCTCTGTTGTAGACACAGAATGGCCCCCAAGTCCCAGAACCTGTTACCTTGCATGGCAAAGGACTTTGAAGGTGTGATTTAGTTAAACATCAGTAAATGCAGAGGCCCTAACTGTAACCACAGATTTCTTTAGAAGAGGGAGCAGAGAGAGACTAGATGAAAGAGAAGAAGGCAACATGATGACGGAAACAGAGTTTGGCACAATCTGAAGACAAAGGAAGAAACCACAAGTCAAGGAACATACATGGGTACTAGATGCTGAAAAAAAAATATTGTTCTCCCCAGAGTAAATGATTGCTGCTAATCCCTGACTTCAGTCCACTCAAACAAAATTTCCACTGTTGTGTACCACAGTAATAGTGGTAATTTGTTATAGGAGCCCATCAGCAACTAATACAGTCTCTTTTTCTTGCATAGTGATATAGTGCTCCATCCCAGCATTGAAAAATAATATTTTTGCAGGGGCAAACTGAGGTAGCGGAGATGAGCATCTTGCATCCACATCCTCTAGGGTAAGAATGGACTTCAAGCTCCAAGCAGAGATAGGTCTGGCTTTTCTCCCTGGATGGTTGGAAAGGAACTTTTCTGAACATCTTAGACCAAATGTAATAGAAAAGTCAGGAATTGTTTGCATAAATATTTGCATAATCAACATATTTCAATAAGGATTAAGAAGAGGTGAGACTAACATGGGACACACAAGTCAGAGGGAGGTGGAGAAGGCATCAGTGAGAAGGATATGATGGGGATGAGGACAAAGAGCTGTGTCAGGCATATCCACGCTCTGGTGAGTCAGGAGCTACTGTCCATGTCATTCAAAAGAACACTGAACTTCTTTATGGGACACACGTGGCTTCAAGGTAGCATTTAATTTAAGGAAATAGTCCATCATCACAAGAAGTTTCTTTAGGCTAACTTAATTTTTATTTTGCTTTGTGTGTGTGTGTGTGTGTGTGTGTGTGTGTGTATGTGTGTATGTTATATGTGAGTGCACACACTGTGGAGACCACAGGTTGATATTAAGTTGTGTCTTCCTCTGTTGCTCTCACCTTATTTGAGACAGAGTTCTGGGGCTCACTGACTTGCTAGCTTAGCTGGGATCCTCATCTCTCCACCCCATCCCCAGCTCTCAGCACTGGGTTGCAGGCAGGCATGCGCAAACATACCCAGCCCAGCTCTTCTACATGGACGCTGAAGATCAAAACTCAGGTTCTCATGCCTGCCCAGCAAGTACTTTACCAACTGAGCCAACTCCCCGGTCCCAGGGAGACTTAACTTTGCTATAATTTTGACTGTACAGAAAATTGGAAGAGTAAAAACAAAACAAATTCCTTGTACCCTTCACCCAGATACACCAAATGCTCACATTTTACCGTCTGCATGATCACAAGCTATCTTTTCTGCAAGCGTAAACAATTTGTTTTTGCATCGTCTCCCCTGATTTCTAAATATGTCAGTGCATATTTTATAGGAACGTTTTGTCACACAACTACAGTATGAGCACCGACGCCGGGGAAACTGAATGTTGATAAAATGCTGTCATCCATACAGTCCAAGTCCCAATCTGTCAACCTTCTTTCTAGTTTGTTTACTTATCTCCTGGTCCAAGACCTTTTGAGACAGGGTCTCATTGTGTAGCTCTGGCTGGCCTGTGGAACTCACTCTGTGGACCAGGCTGGCCTTGAATGCACAGAGATTTACCTGCCTCTGCTTCCTGAGTGCTGGGATTAAAGCATTCTATACTATGCCAGGTGTTTCTTCAGGTTTTAAAGGCCTCATTTAATAAGCAGATAAAACAAGGCCCCCGTTTTTCTATGCCTGCTACTTAGATAAATATTACTAAGCATAGATCATTAGCTGAGAAAGCCTTATTGTTGCAAACAAGAAAATCAGGGATTAGTTTTATCTCAGAGTATTAAATCTGCATATTAAAATGTTAATATACTTTAATTTTAAAAGTATTTATTTTATTTGTATGCATATGTATCTGCAGCAGTTTATGTATACCATGTGTGTACAGGTGCCCATGCAGACCAAAAGAATGGATGTTGGAATTGTAGTAACAGGCAGCTGTAAACCACTCCACATGAGAGTTGGGACCCAAAACCTGGGTCCTCTGCAAAAGCAGTATGTGCTCTTAACCATGGAACCATCTCTGCAGCCCCCAACAAACTTTATATTTTAATCAATATATTTCTAAAAACGTCCACTTGAAAATTTGCTTCCCACAATCTTTCTACAATATACTTTAATCTTTAATTTTTCTTCATTCTTGAGTATTTCCTTTTTTTTTATTAAGAGATTTTCTGTTCATTTTACATACCAACCACAGATTCTCCTGTCCTCCCTCCTCCAGTCCCCCAGCCTTCCCCGCTAACCCATCCCCCATTCCCACCTCCTCCAAGGCAAGGTCTCCCATGGGGAGTCAGCAAGCCTGGTAGATTCAGTTGAGGCAGGTCCAAGCTCCTCCTTCCTGCACCAAGGCTGTGCAAAGTGTTTCACCATAGGTACTAGGCTCCAAAAAGCCAGCTCATGTACTAGGGATAGGTTTGATCCCACTGCCTGGGGGTCCCCTATACAGTTCAAGCTCAACAACTGTCTCACTTATCCAGAGGGCCTAGTCCAGTACCATGGGGCTCCTCAGCTACATATAATGAAATATGATCACATTCACCCCCCTTTTCTCCCCCAACTTTCCCCATTGCCTTAGCTTCACACATCGAATTTAGTTGCTGTGGCTTTCCAGTTTTCTTTCATTTGGGGCATCTCAGTCAGGGTGGTGGCTCATGCTTATAATTCCAGCATTGGAGGGGCTGAACAGGAGAGGATGTCATTGAGATCCAGGCCTGTGACTGGGTTGTGGAATGAGACCTTGCCTAAAACAAGACAACAAACCCAACAACAATAATGATAACAACCCTTTGTTGTGGTGGTGCATGCCTTTAATCCCAGCACTCAGGAGGCAGAGGCAGGCAGATATCTATGAGTTCAAGGTCAGTGTGGTCTACATAGCTCAGGTTAGCCAGGGCTACTTAGTGAGACCAGGGCTATATAGGTCACTGCTTATAAGCTAGGGATATTCTGTGAACTTGTGATACACTATGGGCGTAGAGTATTCTTCAATATTCTTGGGGTATTCCATGGGCTTGCAGTATACTGTGGGCTTGGGGTGTATGTACTGTGAGTGAGATACACTTATGAGCTTGGGATATACCACAGGTTTGATGTATACTGTGAACTTGGGATACACTATGAACTTGATATAGACTGTCACTTGTTGCTCTGAGCACTGGCTTTGCAACTTCCCCTTCAACTCCATCCCAGTCGCCAAGAGATTCAGGAAATCACTTCTTTTCTTTGGTGCCCAGGGAAGAGAAAACCTTCCTAGGCACCAGTGCCAAAAGGATCACTTACTAAGTCTCTGGCTAGGCAGCTACCAATGTGTGTGCCTCATGCTGGGCACGACAGTGAAGTTACCCAAGTCCTAAGGACCTCAGAAGCGGGTAGGGACTATGGCAAGTGCACACATTCTCTGATGCCGGTTGGGAAAACCAAGAACTTGGTCCAAGTGATGATGTGTTCTCGCTGGGGGACTGGTGATGGCTTTAGGAAGGACAGTCACTGAGGCTAGCCTTCAAGGAGAGACAGGAAGCATAGCCAGGGCACAAAGGACTGAAAGCTGTGGCCTGCTGGGGCTTAGCGTTGCCTCAGCTTTGCATATTGGCATCATTGGGCATGAAGAAAGGAGCAGGAGACAGGAGTGAAGCTGGGAAGGAAAGACTATTTGGAACTGCCTTGGGTACTGTAAAGGGTTATAGACCAAGTACTCGAGACTGCAGAGCCTTAGAAAATTCGCATATTTGGGGAAGTCTATTTTACGGTACTTTTGGTCTCTGGTATCTTTTCCTGGTTCATCAATCATATTTTAGTGTCTTGATGGGAACTAAGGTTAAAAAGAATCTCATTCTGGTAGCCTATCAAGAGATAAGGAAGAATGGGGGAGGGTGGGGAAAAGGGAGGGAGGGAGGGAGAGAAGAGGAGAGGGAGGGAGAGAGATGGAGAGAGGCAGAGACAGATGGAGAGAGAGAGGGAGAGAGGGGGAGAGAGAAAAAGAGAGGAGTGAGGGAGAGAGAAAGGGAGAGACAGAGAGACAGACAGAAAGACAAAGAGGGAGAGAGAAACAGAGACAGAGACAGAGAGAGAAGGAGGAAGAGAGAGAGAGAGGGAGAGGGAGGAAAGGAGAGAAAAAAGAGAGAAAGAGAGAGAGATTGATTGATGGACTTGGTAAAGACTGACTTCAGCTAGTCCTGAGGACCACAAGGGGTCAGCCTTGGGTCCTGCAATAGGAAGCAGGAGATACTTGCTAAGTGTGGGTTCTCACCTGAGGACCATTCAGAGGGATTTATTCCACTTTAATATACTATGGAGTTAGTGGCTTTGAAATTCTTTGCCGCCAAGGGGCCTTTAAAGCCAATGAAGCAGGTATCTCAGGAATGACCCATATGTCAGGCCTGCTTGTTTATGACCCTCAGAGCCTCAATAAATGCAAGTTTCATGTTTGGTGATTTGGGTTGGAGGGCCCTGAGTGTGCCTGCCCACCTTTCAGGCCTGGGAGTCTGCTGAGCCTGGGAGAGAGTGGTTTGCCGTGGGGCTGGGTGGAGCTTTAGGCCCGGGTCAAAGCTCAGCTGGGTCAGGCCTGGGCTGGGTGGTTTTTACCGAACTGACTTATCTGCAGTTCCCAGGCTACTGGCTTTTTCCTCTTCTGGTAATACTAGACTGTGAGAGAAGAGCGATGCCTGAACAGCTGTTTCTCCGGAAGCTTCCCCCACTACGTTTCTGATGCCTAGAGGAAATGTGGTGTAAGCTCTCCCATCCTGGGACCCAGGGCCACAGGGAGGAGGGTTTATAGCTTGTGGGAGAAGCAGATGCCAAGGCACCCTGGGAGCCAGGCTGAAGCTTAGAGGCCGGGAAGGCTGGCATGGGGCCCAGCAGGTAGAGGCGCTCACTGCCAATGATGCTAGTTTGAGCTCGATCCCCACCTGGAAGAAGGGTAAGAACTGACTCCCACCAGTTGACCTCTGACCTCCATCCACGTACCATGGCAACCCAATAAATAGAGGTAAAAATATATTTTATCTTATTAGGGCACCTTCAAGTTCATAGCAGATCTAAGCAGAAGGTAAACGATTTCAGACTTATCCTAACCCCATAAAGCAGGTCATTTTGTTCCCTTCCGTAAACAGGCCTTGCTGGGTGTGGGCAGCACCAATCGCCCTCAGCTGCACAGCTCCGGCTTGTTCTCAAGCTTGTATGCAATCTGCACAGCACCCTGTGTGGAGGTACTGTGACCCACAGCACCCTGTGTGGAGGTACTGTGACCCACAGCACCCTGTGGGGAGGTACTGTGACCCACAGCACCCTGTGGGAGGTACTGTGACCCACAGCACCCTGTGGGGAGGTACTGTGACCCACAGCACCCTGTGGGGAGGTACTGTGACCCACAGCACCCTGTGGGGAGGTACTGTGACCCACAGCACCCTGTGGGGAGGTACTGTGACCCACAGCACCCTGTGGGGAGGTACTGTGACCCACAGCACCCTGTGGGACGCCCAGCCCGTACTGTGACCCACAGCACCCTGTGGGGAGTACTGTGACCCACAGCACCCTGTGGGGAGGTACTGTGACCCACAGCACCCTGTGTGGAGGTACTGTGACCCACAGCACCCTGTGTGGAGGTACTGTGTGTGAGATCCCTGCAGGAAGCCTGATTACAGATGTGCAGTAAGATGCTCTTCTTTGGCAGCTTGGGGTTCCCAGGGTTGCTGGTGACTGGGTAGGAATTCTACTAACCTCTACTTTAGTTCCAGGAAGCCATATTTTCCTGTTAAAGCACTGACTTTATTAGCTCTTTCTTTAATAAAGATCACAACCCTGTGTTACCTCTCAAAAGATTAAGATATTAATCAGGGAAACTAACATCCTTGCTCATTGACCTTTTTTAAAAAATATTTTTATTATTTATGTGTGTGTGTGTGTGTGTGTGTGTGTGTGTGTGTGTGTGTGTGTACATGTGCATGCAGATGCCTGTGGAGTCCAGTAGAGGGCATCAGATATCCTGGAGCTGGTGTTACAGGCAGTTGTCCTGAGCCTGATACAGGTGTTGGGAACCAAAGTTAGATCCTCTGTAAGTACAGCAAGTGCTCTTAACTGCTGAACCTTCCCTCCAGCCCTTTAAGGACCTCTTGTAAGTCTATTTGAGGCACAAAGTAAATTTGAAAGAGCAAAGAAATTGTGTCCTTTGACTCCCTAGTCGTCAACCTGGAAGCCTCCGTGGGCAGGGCCGGGCGTCAGGGAGAGGTCCGTGACTTCAGTTCTCAGTGTCCTGAGTCCAGTCTGTCAGGGCCCTAGAAGCACTGCGGCTGCTCAGCCTTCCCACCTGACCTTCACAGGCCTTTTACCTTCCTTCCGAGAACCCACTGGAGGGGAGCAAGGACAGACCCCAGCCCAGAGCTATCTCTCTGCCACCGATTTAGTGCCCGGAAGGGCTTCCTGTGAAATGTCTGAGAGACTCAGGGTCTTGTCTAAGCTCCACCTGACCCTTGAGAGGAACCTGGGATGTGGGCGGTAGGAGAAGAAATAAAGCTCTCCTGGTCCCACCTGGGCAACAGCTTCAGGCATTGTATGAACTCTGCAGGTGCAAAGATTCACTCCAGAGGGAACCTTCCCTCCACCCCACAGCTCTCAGGGGCCATGAGGACTTTCTCTGTTCCTGCCGAGGGCTCTCAAATGGCAGAGGACCTCCATCAGAGGAGTAGTTGGCAGTACAAAGCTATTCCTTCTAATAGTGATAATTAAGGCTGGGCTCTAGCTGGCAATTAATACGTGAGCAAGAACCGCAACTCGTGTTACTGTGTGCCAGGCACCATTCCAGACTCTTCATTTGATAATTTCATACATGCATATAATAAATTTTGGTCATTTTCACTACCTGTTCTCCACTCTCTCTCCAGACAAAACCCTTTGTCTTTGCAACAAGGCCCCCCTCTTACTTTGATGTGTTTTTGTTTGTTTTGTAACCCACTGTAATTAATTGGGATTGCTTGCACAAACATTGTGTGTGTGTGTGTGTGTGTGTGTGTGTGTGTGTGTGTGTGTGATTGACTAGAAGAAGAAATCCAAGGGGAGCAATTTAATTTAAGAAGGAAGGTTTATTGTGGTAAGACATGGCCACAGGAGTGTGACAGAGCTGGTCATATTACATCACCACCAGGAAGCAGAGATTGGTTAGGAAGCAGGGCGAGGCTAAAAAACCTCAAGTGACCCTCTCCCTCCACCAAGATTCCACCTCATACAGGTTTCACAACCTTCCATGAGTGTTCCACTAGCTGGGGTGGGGGGGGGGTCAGGGTTTCTAACACATAAGCCTATGGATGATATCTCACATTCAAACCACAACATGGCAGAGCTGGATGTAAACCCAGCCCTGAGGCATCATGTATCCCAGGCTGGCCTAGAACTCACTATGTGTAGCTGGACGTTTTCCTGTGTCCCACCCGGCCTGCAGCAGCTTATAAAATAATCACTAACAGGCTTAATATTACAAACTGTTTGGTCTATGGGTTAGGCTCATTGCTAGGTAACTAGCTATTACATCTTCAATTAGCCCATTTCTATTAACCCATGTCTTGTGGCTATACCTGTATTTTATTACATCTTGCTCCTCCAGGTGGGTCTCAGTGTCTCCCCTCAACTGTGTTTCCTAGGTTGGTCTTAATGCTGTGATTACAGATGTGTGCCACCATGCTCTGTTCCCATAATACATGTGATGTCATAATCTGAAGGGTCTTGAGAAAGTCCACACATTATCTCTGTAACTATAGCATGTGAGGGGTGGAGGCCGGGACAGTATAATTACTTGCCCAAGGTCACACAGATGGTGAGTGGTAGAACCCTGACTCTAATTATTTGGCTCTAGGCTTAGAGCTCTTGTCATAATACTGCATGGCTACCATATCCATTAAACTAAGCCACACGACATTTGAACTAAAATTTAAGCTTTGGTTTGACTAATTGGAAAGTTACAGTGTGCTCTCCTGAGAGTACCTGTGAAATATTTCAGAGATCAGCTTAACATAGGCCCTCTTGGCTTGCCAGGATATATGGGCAACATAGGCTTGCACCTTAAATGAGAGATAACCTCTGCTGGGCAGTGCCCAGTCCTGGGGCAGCTCACAGCACCCCATGTTTTGGTTCCATAGCCAGCCTGGGGAACATGTCCTAGACAAGTGAGAAAACATGACAGTTTTTCCCATGTGAGGACCGAAATGAGTTTCTTCCCTCAGGCAAGCCAGCTCCTCTCAGATCACAGATTGTGACAGGGCTTTCAGGGGAGGCTCTGAGGGAAGCAGAAAGCTCTGGAGTAAACAACCCTTAGAGAAAATCAGCCCTTGAAATGTTCTTATGGTTGATCGTTCCCTAACAAAAACACCCTGCTCAGCACGGCCATGGTCACTGAAGAGGGACTCCGGAGCCCCGGACTCAAGGTGCCACTTGGCTCTTGCAGCAGGCCTTAGTGTCTGTTGGGGGGAGAGTGCAGTGAATGCCAGCTCCCCAGGAGCAATGGGAGTGTTCAGCGTGGCCCGAGCAAGCAAGGGCTGCAGGGCAGCAATGCCAGGCTCAGTGGTGCCCTGTGCAGTCCAGTTCCCAGCACCTGGCACTTGTTATCACCAGATGATGTCGGTAATGGGGAAATGCTGAATTAGGCTTCAGAAGTATAGGAAGAGCGGAGCTGGCTTAGCAGGGCATGGAGCTGTCGGAGCTCTGCTGAGGAAACACTCATCCTGAGCCAACTCTGCCTGGACTGTCATCGGAGGTAACAAAGCCACCCTTAGCTGTGTTCTCAGCAACACTGACACCAGGTCATAGGGGCAGATAATCTCCCCAAGGCTTGGCTTTGGTTAGCCCATCAGTCCGGATCTGAAAACCAATATCCACCTCTGTGTCTTCCATGTTTAAGGTGATTTGTGCAAATTGGAAGGTATTCAGAGAAGAACGACACAAAGGTTTGAAGCCGTGCCGTGCTGGCGGAGAAGGGCTAGGAGCACATGGGCACAGGGAGGAGTGGGGAGCTGGAGGCTGTCTCTGTGGATAGGAAGAAGGGTCCGATCTCTCCGGAGGAGAAGCTCTGAAGGCAGAGGAACCTTAAGTTTGCAGGATGGTTCCTTCGCATCTTGTTGGGTGACAACAGTGACGTCACCTGACTGCCCAAGCCAGCACTTACAGTAACATGGAGGTAGTAACAGTTACTGTCAGCTTAAAAGGGGACAGATGGCATCTGGCACAGCACCATCGCATGGTAGCCATCCAAGGACAGCTTCTCTTCTGGTCCAGAAGACAAACACTTTGGGAAGGGGTATTTTCACAGAGGGAGAGTCTGGACTCGGGGTGCAGGCAGTCACATCTGGCTTTGAAGCTCCTCTGCTGTTTGTATTGCTTAGCATGTAGATTTTTCTTCTAAAAGATTCTTTTCTCTTTTAGTGCCTTTCATTCCCACTTACATTATCATATTTCCTAATATAAATTATTCAGCTACTTTTTAATCTTTTATTCTTAAAAAAGAGAAACAGAACATACAGTGTGAATAACCTAGTCCTAACAATGGCATATCTTTAATGTCATAAATTACATTTATTTTGTGTGTGGGAGGGCGCACCTGACTGTGCATGTGGCAGTGGAGGGTAGCTTGGGGGAGTTGGCGCTCCTCTTCTACTGTGTGGGTCCTGGGAATCAAATTCAGCTTTTCAGGCTTGGCAACAAGTGCCCTCTGCTGATCTATCTCGCTGGCCCTTACAGTGGCCTAATTTTAAAAATTATAAGCCGGGTGTTGGTGATGCACACCTTTAATCCCAGCACTCGAGAGGCAGAGCCAGGTGAATCTCTGTGAGTTCGAGGCCAGCCTGGTCTACAGAGTGAGATCCAGGACAGGCACCAAAACTACACAGAGAAACTCTGTCTCAAAAAACCAAAACCAAAACCAACCAACCAAACAAACAAAAACAAAACAAAACAAAACAAAAAAAACACCAACTTTTTTTGAGATTATAATATAATTACATCATTTCCCCTTCCCTTTCCTCCCACCAAACCTTCCCATATACCCTTCCTTGCTCCATTTTAAATTCATGGCTTTTTTTTTAATTAACTGTTGTTACATGCATACATGTATGTACATCTATATTCTTAAATATATCTTGATCACAATTGCCTTTTTTAGGTCAGAAGCGGAGTGTCACTTTAGCAATTTGAGTAATTTGAATCATGCCTAATCACGAAGTGGAACAAGAAAATATATATGTACCTGTAAAAATTAAATACGTTAGTGTATTAGTTACTTTTTTCATTGCTGTGATAAAATACCTTACGAAGGCGATGTAAGGGAGGAGAGGCAGGTTTTGGTTCACAGTCTAGAGTGCATTCGGTCATAGCATAGGAGGAACGGCAGGGGTGCTTGAGGCCATTGGCCACACTGCTTCTCTATCAGGAAGCAGCAAGATGAATGCTGGGACTTAGTTTTCTGTTTTTTAATCAGTCTTGGACCCCAGCCCACTGAACTTGTCACTCAGGTTTGGGGGAGGGTGTCTTTCCTCCTTAGTTTAACCTTTCTGGATGCACCCCGGAGATACTTCTCCAGGTGTGATTCTAAGTCCTATCATGTTGACAATCAGGATTAAATATTGCAATTATAGGTTTTGCTGTTCTTTCTTCCTTTTCTTTTCTAGTTTTGTAAATCATCAATTTTATACCCTCGTATATAATACAATGTCTTGGTCAACAAGTATCCACATTAACAAGATTATAGCCTAGTGACATTGTAGCTACCTTATTTTAAAAAAATTAAAATAATTAACACACAAGGCACTAGATATTGTTGTGGCTCTAACAAAACGTCACAGTGGATTATCTGTTCCTCTCTCCTCCCCCACCCAGTGCTACCAGTGCCAAACCTCTCTTCCTATGTCATGGCCCACATGTCCTTTGTACCCCATTTTTCCTCATTACCTAATTTTTTTTTCTCTTGGTCTCATTTCTAGTTTTTTAGGGTTTACCTACATTTACACCACTGTACTACTCCTAGGCAAACACCCCCAAAGACTCCAACTCTTCCCACAAAGACACTTGGACATCCATATTGTTGCTGCTTTGTTCACCACAACAGGAAGTGAAAGCAGCCCAGATACCCACCAACAGGTGAAAGGATAACGAGAATGTGGTAGATACACATGATGGCATCTTATTCAGCGCTAAAGAAAAGTGAAATCATGAAATTTGAAGGAAAATGGATGGAACTTGGAAGTCTAATATTAAGTGAGGTGACCAAATCTCAGAAAGACAAAACTACATGTTCTCCTTCATAGGTAGAATCTGAGCCACCTTGTTTTTGTAACCGCAGTGTATGTTCTTTGCATAGTGATGAAGATGCCCAATGACGCATCTCTCAGCAAGGATTCCCGTTGTTAAGCAACACATGACTGGATCTGTATCTCTTTTCGCCACATTGAAAACACAGGCTCCAAATGACATCAGGATAATTACAGCTCCATCCCATGTTACCACACAACAGTCTCAGAATGGCAGTGGTAGTTCCCTCTAACAATATGACAGCCCGGCTCAGCTTCCTATTCCTTTTTATTTTAATTAAAAAATATGTCTACAGTCATTCAGAATAGTTCGTTCATCCAAAATTAAACATGGGTAGGGGTGTGTATGTCATTTGATTTTCAATTTTAGGAATTACCCTTTGAAGTTTGATTTTTGTTTTGTGATGATGTAAAATACTTAAACATATCAAAAGCCAGACTAAAATGTGAAGGCTATTTGTAAAATGTCATTTCTATTCCTGCTCTCTCTGCCCAACTCTCTTTCCCCTAAGGGTGATAATTTAGACTCTGTGTCTGTACTCTATCCTTTGCCATAATTGGGATTTTGTTGCAGTGAGCATACACTAGTAATTCATGCCATGAATAGCCACTAGGGGCAGTAATGAGAACCATGGGAATGAGAAATGGAAGAACAATCTAAACATATGTTATAGTTGATGATTGTGATGGGCAGTGGGGGCTCAAGCCTACAAGGGATCTCTGAGGACCTAGGAAAAAATGTGCCTTGATAAAGCCTGCTCCATGTAGCTGAGGACGTTGATCCTTGGCTCTGGGCTCTTGTCTTGTATTGGCCAAAGCTTACTTCAGGGGGTGTTAATCCTTGGGACTTCCAGATGTGCTGAGAGTAAAGGACTTCTCAGAGGCTGCTGTGAGAAACAGTGCAGCTAGGTGAGGGCTGGGTCAGGGTGCGGAGGGGATCAGCTGTTTGAGCAGCAACCACTGGATTGTACTTCAGGAAGCACCATGAAACAGAAGGATGGGACACAGACATCCAGCATGCCCTCCTCCATTATTGCACTAGTACGCGTACTTGCCTAGAGGTTGGTATTATTGCATCCCAGCAGCCTCAGTTGAGGGAGACTGTGGACAGTTTTTCCCCCAGCAGCCTGCATGGCACCTTTGGGTACCATGAGGGTTAAACATCAGGGGGGAAGCTGCCATCTCAGTTCCAGTATCCCACGATAAAGGCACAAGGCAACTGTACATCTGACAGGATTTCTCTCCAAGATCTACAAAAATTCAAAAGCCTAAAGAACAAGGAAGCAACCAAATTAAAAAAAAATGGGCTGATGAATGAACATAGAATTCTCAAGAAAAGAAATATCAAATGACCAATAAGTATTTTAAAAAGTACTCAACATCCCACCACCAAGGAAATACAAATTAAGACAACTTTGAGAGTCCATCTTAGTTTAGTTAGGGTGGCTCTCATCAAGAAAAATAACAAGTCAGGCATGGTGATGCACGCCTTTACTTCCAGCTCTTGGGAGGCAGAGGCAGGTGGATCTCTGTGAGTTCGAGGCCAGCCTGGTCTACAGAGTGAGTTTCAGGATTTCCAGGGCTGTTCCACAGAGAAACCCTGTCTCAAAAAACCAAGAAGAAGAAGGAGGAGGAGGAGGAGGAGGAAGAGGAGGAGGAGGAGGAGGAGGAGAGGAGGAGGAGGAGGAGGAGACAAGCCAGAGAGGGTGTAAGGAAAGAGGAACACAATTCACTGAGTGTAAACTGGTACAGCCACCATGGAAACTAGAATGGAGATTTCTCAAAAGTAAACATAGAACTTCCATAGGATGCAGCTGTACCACTCCTGGGCATGCACACAAAGGACTCCACATCCTACCAAGCAGATACTTGCCTATTCATGTTTATTGCTATTCGTAATAGCTTACAGTCAGTATGAATGCCCATTAGCTGATGAATGAATAAAGAAAATTATCCACACACAATGGAATTCTATTCAGCTATAATGGAGAATGAAGTTATGGAATTTGTAGGTAAGTGGATGGAACTGGAAATTACTATATTAAATGAGGTGACTCAGGCTCAGAGAGATAAATGCAACTCGTTCTCTTGTGTACAGATTCTTGTAGCTCTCTCTAATGTTTGCTTTTACAAATCTTTCTGCAGTGTAAACCGGATGGTATGGTGCATACCTATTACCCCCACCCTAGCACCCAGGAGGTAAAGGAGGGAAGATCAGAAGTTCAAGGCCAGCTTGGGCTACATGATATTCTTGTCCCAAGAAACAGAAACAAATACAAAATCAAACAAACAAAAGCCCAAACATTTCTGCAAGGACTGGCCTCATTCATTACTTTTTTTTCTTTCAGATTTAGGTATGGGAGATATGGGATCCTGACTTAGAAAAAGAATGAACATGTAATGTTCCTTGACATTTTCCCCAAGGGAGTGCAACTTTCTCCATTCCCACCAGTGAGGCAGAAGAATGCCATCTCTCCACAGTCTTACCAAGAAAATTTATTGTAAAACTTGTGGATTTTTGCCAATTGGATTATGAGAAATGAAATTCCCATAGAATTTTAATCTCCATTTTTCTTCTAATGAGCAGGGAACCACTCTTTATTTCTCCAACGGAGATGAGCCCCTTCCTCCATTTTTTTTTTTTTTTGGCCTTTACTTTGTTCCTTAATTATATCTGGGCTTTTGCTTTGCAGGGTCAGCTATGGCATCTTTGGCCAGAAGGGGTCATGAGGGGCATCTGGGGACACTTCTTATGGCTTTGACCTTGACTTTGCTCACTGGGTCTTAGAAGGTGAAGATCAGCACCAAGGACAATGAGAGTGTTGGTCCTCACTTTACATCCTCTTTCAGACAGTCTCTCCCTGCTCATCTCTGTGATACCAGACTAGCCCACCCGTGAGTTCCCACAGCTTCTCCTGTCTGTGCCTCCCATCTCCCCACAGCAGTGCTGGGATTACAGATGTGTGCATGTGTCTGAGTTTTGCATGGGTTCTAGGGCTCCAGACTTGGGGTGTCAGGCTTGTGTGGCAAATGCTTTAACCACTCAGCTATTTTATCCTCCCTACCCCTCCTTTTCTAGGATTTTGAGAGATGATAGATGATTGGTTTGAGACTTCTTGTTCTTCAGTGTAGGCTTCCATATACATTCATCTCTCAGAACTTCTTTAGTTGTATCTCACAAAATTTGATACGTTTTGTTTCCTTTTTCATTAAGTTGAATGGGCTTTAATTCTTTGAGCCTTTCTTTTTGGTTCATGGATGATTTAGAAATATATGATTTAATGTCCAATTGATTAAAGATTTTCATTATTGATCTAAAGTTTTATTACAATGTGGTCCGAGGATACATTCCATGTGATTAAAAACTTTAAATGTGTTGGTGTTTGTTTTATGGCTCAGAGGGTTCTGTCTTGGTACGTGTCTCACAGGCCCTTAGAAAAGAATGTGCGTCGCTGTTGGTGGATACATATCCTACAGATGATCTATTCAGCTGAAGGTCTTCATAATATTTATTTTCCTGAGTGCTTGCTCTATAAATTGCTGAGAATTAGATGTTGGAGTCTCCAACTATATAATCCTGTATGCGGCTGGTGTCACATGCCTGAGAGGATGGTGCCAGAGGCAGGATGGCAGCAACTTTGCAGCTAGCCTGGGCTACACAGCATTTTTGCAGCTAGCCTGGGCTACACAGCAAGATCTTGTCTCCAAAATAATCTGGGAATTGTCCATTTCTCCTTTAATTTCTGTCATCCTCACCCATTTTGCTCTGATGTTTGGGGTGTGTTCATTTAGTATTATTTTATCTCCTCAGTGGATTAGTAGATTTTTGCTCTTACTATTTTGTAAAATCTCATTTTTGCAGTGAGGTCAACTCTAATATCAATACAGTTCCTTCTGCTTCCCTTTGCTTAGGATTTAAGTAGTACTTTTAAAAAGTCCATTTATTTCATCTTATACTGACATTATATATTGAGTCTTTTGCAGGCATCAAACGTTTGGATCATTTCTAAAAATCTTTTTTTTTTTTTTTTTTTTTTTTTTTTTGGTTTTTCGAGACAGGGTTTCTCTGTGTAGCTTTGCGCCTTTCCTGGAACTCACTTGGTAGCCCAGGCTGGCCTCGAACTCACAGAGATCCGCCTGGCTCTGCCTCCCGAGTGCTGGGATTAAAGGCGTGTGCCACCAATGCCCAGCTTCTAAAAATATTTTTTGATAATCTCTTCTTTTTTTCTTTTTCTTTTTAAAAAACATTTTATTGATTCTTCGTGAATTTCACATCATGTACCCCAATTGCACTCACCTCCCTGTCCCTCCATATCCACCCTCCATCCTTGCAACCTTCCCCCCAAAAGAAAACAAAAAATAAAAATAATAAAAAAAAAACTTAAAAAAAAAAAAACACCCCTCATTGTGGAAGCTGCATCGTGTCATGGTGTGACACCCAGTACACCCTTTTGGCCAAATAGCTTTATTTGCAAACATTCATTGCAATGAGTCATTGTCTGGTTCAAGGCCTCTGGCTTCTGCTGCACCATCAACACTGAATCCTCTCTGGGACTCCTCCTGGCTATCCTATTGTTGCCCTGTGTCATGGAGAGCCTACTGCTTTGGTTATGCAGGACCAGTTCCTTCACATGCTCCAGCGGGTCTCAGAGGGGGTAGATGTTGGGTTGGGCCACCTCAAAGCCCTGGATCTGGGCCTGGATGGTAGCTGAGTTGGCTAGCCTGCCTGCTTTCCTGTGCCCATGCCACCAGGGCCAGCTCTACTGCTTTGCCCAGGTGAGGGGTGGGGCCAGCTCTCTTGCCTGTGGCAGCTGGCAAGGGACAGGACCAGCTTTCTCACGCTCACACCTTTGGGCCAGCTCTCCTGCACCCACACTATCAGGGCCAGCTCCCCAGCATTGCCCTGGCAAGGAGCTGGGCTGGCTGACCCAAGTGCCAAAGCCAGCAAGGGGCAGGGCCAGCTCTCCTGAGTGCAGTGAGGGGTGGGACCAGCATCCCAGACCAGGATGGTCTTTGGCGGTGACACGGGCCATGGACATCGACTCAGACCCTCTTGCTGCAGGGCCATGGACCCAGACATGGCCCTTGGCAGCAGGAGGGCCGACATATCTCCTTGGCCTCAGGTGACAGCGCAGGCTACTCACATCAGGCTGTTCTGCACCATCCTCACATCTCCAGTTCTGCCTCTCTTCCTAGTGTCAAACTGTTCTGTGTCTCTCTCTCTCCCACCTCTCTGTCACGTACTTGCTCACTGTAGTGATGCTGACCCTGCCCAGACCTGTGGCTGCAGGTGGAGGCCACTCCGGTATCTCTCACGCCAGACTTGCCATTACAAAGTGCTGGAAACTCAATCTGAACTTAAGTTAGTCTCTACAGTGGCATCTCTATAAGGTACTGGGCCTCTTTTTAGGGAGTCGATCCTATTTATCATTATTAGCTCTCTGAAATTTGTCTTCAGCAGCTGACTCCAAGCTCCACAGAGCAGGAAACTGCATCTGCCATGTTTCCCAATGCCAAGAAGAGGGCTTGGCCAGAGTCAACACCGGCCACCACCATCAAATCTCCGTTCCACCTCTCTCAATAGAGCACACCATGGCTTCGTTTTTCTGTCTTTCTCACTTCTTCTTCACATATTTTTTCTCTGTAGTGGTGTCTGGCATTGATGTCCCAGGACCTGTGAGGGTGCATGGCATGGTGCTCAGTTGTCCTTCCAGCTGGGTTTATTTAGACAAGACAACATTTAATGTAATTATTGATATCTTAAGAAGATTTAAATACGTTCTGTTTTTTTCCTTCATTTTTCTTTTCTCTGGTTTTTCTTTCCTTTCTGTGGGCTAATTGAACATAGTTTTGAATTTCATTTTGGTTTATTTATAGATTTATTTATTTTGTATGTGTGTTGCATTTAGCTATGTGTATATGTGTGTGGGCATACATGCATGCCTCTGCTTCTGAGTGCTGGGATTAAAGGTATGAGCCACTGCACTGGGCTATTTGTTTATAATCTACTTATCTTTTAAAAATCAGATTGGGTAATATTTTCCACTTCATTGATTTTTTTCCTCTCTGTTTTCTCCATCCTGCTATTGGATCTATTTATTGAGATTTTTATTTTAGTTACTATATTTTTAAGTTCTCAAATTTCTATGTCTTTCCTGAGGTATTCTATTTCTTTCCTGTTGGTTTCTTCTTTTCATTAAGGATGTTTGTAATTACTCATTGAAACAGCCAACCAACCAACCAACCAACCAACCAAACAAACAAACAAGCAAATAAAAGAAAGCTTAGCTACTTTAAGATTTTGGGCCAATACCTTTCTCTTGAGGTTGGCATCTTTTGATCATTTTTTTTTTAATGAAATTAAGATTTCTTGGTTCAGCCAGGCATGGTTGTGCACACCTTTAATCCCAGTATTTAGGAGGCAGATGCAGGTGGAACTACATGAGTTCAAGGTCAGCCTGGTCTACAAAATGAGTTCCAAGACAGCCAGGGCTACACAGAGAAACCCTGTCTTGAAAAAACAAAAAACAAACAAATAAAAAGACTTCTTTGTTCTTATATGAGAGATTTTCAGTTAAAATCTGTACTTTTTTTTTTTTTTACATTATGTGATAAGACTCTATTTGGATTATCCAAAATTTTTATTTTAAATTGTTTTCTCTGACACAATTTTGGCAAGTGGAAGAGGCAGAGGCTCCATTACTATTAAGAAGAAAAGTACATATTCTCTCTTTGCTCTTGTTGACCCTAGAGGTAGCCTTGTTTCTGCAGGGCAGCAGTGGCAACTTGGACTCTCACTAGGCTTCCCTTGACATCCTGCTAGTGACCAGTGGAAGGAAGCCTTTCTCTTGCCAGACAGGGATAAACATTCAGAATTCCCACATGGTCTCCTCTCAGAGAGGAGCACGGCTGAGGTCATTGCTAACTCTTCTAGGTGCAAATCTCAGCTTTCTACCTATCCTTGGACACTATCATGGATGTGGTCCTAGGGTACTTGATGATTAATTATGTCAACTAAGTTAAGAGATGCTCAGATAATTAATTGGTAAAACATTATTTCTGTGAATAGCATTTGAATTAGCAGACAGAGGAAAAAGACCTACACTCATCAGTGTGGGTGGCATCACTGATGACCCAAATAGAACAAAAAGACAAAGGGACGTCAGTTCTCTCTCTTCCTTAGTTAGGACACCCTTTTCCTGCTGCCTTTTGGATTTGGATTGAACTACAGCACCAACTTTTATGGTTTTCCAGTTTAAAGATGGCAGATCCTTGAATTTCTCAGTTAATTTTCATAACCACGAGGGCCAGTTCTTTTAAAAACACCCAGGTACTATGTATGTGCTACCCATTGGTGTTGTTTCTCTATACAATCCTGACAGACACAGTTGCCTTGGTACAGCCTCGTAAGACAGAAGTCGAGGCTCCTGACTTGGTATTTGTTGCCATGAGTGAGATGTGACCAGAATAAAAAAGAGAGCGCTTATTACTAAAGGTTTTTGTTGCTGTTTTTCAAAACGGGATTTCTCTGTGTAGCCCTGGCTGTCCTGGAACTCTCTCTGTAGACCATGCTGGCCTTGAACTTAGAGATGAGCCTACCTCTGCCTCCCAAGTGCCGGGATTAAAGGCATTGTACCACCACAGCCTGGCTAAAGTTTTCTGTCTTACATTGTTGCCCTCCCCCCCCTAGAAAGTGTAAATTTTTGTCACAACTTTTATTATCTACATTGTTTGGCATTTTCAAGCTGCCTTCATTTGCTCCATATGATATATGAGGCAAAAACTATAAACAGAATACTCACCTCCCTGCTGTCCCTTGGTTCCAAGCTCTACTGATCTGCCCACTTCTCTCTAGCTGTCAAATTCTTCTTTGGTTTGTCTCTACACAACATTAAGAATTGTTAGTTACACATAGGAGTGTACACATATAAATGGCAGACCTTCTCTCTGGGGATAGACTTTTGGATTCAGAAAACATTAGTGCAAGGTTCCAACCCAAGTGAATAATGGGTGCCTTTGTCATGAAGTACTCACTGAGCACTATTCTGTGACAGCTGTGTTTGGACGCCCTCATCACCTCATATATCAGCAGCTCAGGTTTTCCTGCTTGCTTTAGGAATTGGCAGAGTACAACATTTTCTTTCTTGCACAGAGGACAGCTTCAGCTGCAGGAACAGAACTTTCTGATACTGAGCTGTTTGCTGTGGGAAACTCCTCCTCAGAGAGTGTGAAGTCTCCATCCTCAGAAACATCCAAGCAGAGGCCCAAAGCCCCTAGGATAGAGGGAAGACACACTAGATAATCTCTGAGGCCTCCCTACAGCTAAGATTGTGTGAGTTTACTTGTTTGTTTGTTTGTTTGTTTTGCTATAAGAGAACAGAGGTGGGTGAAATCTCCACTTTTCTGGCCCAGGTCCTCATGTTGAGCTTTGCATACAGAATGTTCAGTTTGTGTGCCTGATGGAGTAGCTGAATGACTGACAGTATAAGCTTTAACTGGTGTCCATTCAGACTCGCCAGATTCAAACATTTGGTGGGAAGGTAAGCAGAGTTGACTCATATTGTTATCTAGATTATGCTGTAGATGAGAGAAGAGTACTGGTAACAACTCCCCCATGTTATATATTACATAGTGAATAGTCAGTGCCACATAAGGCTGACTTAAAACTCACAGCACAGTAGGTATCCTTAGAGAGGCTGTAAGCATTCATCTTACCTTGCCACATCATCCTGGCTCAGGACATTTGATCTCTCCCAGATCTTATAGCGCAAGGGTCAAAGAGACACCCAGGGCTCTGATGTAAAGATTTAGAAGTCCATTAGGGAGAGAAGGGAACCAGGTGATGGAGAGAACTGACTCAGCATTTTGTCCTCTGAGCAATGTGCAGACATCAGCTAATTAAATAAATCCATTAGAAAAAGAACTCGAGAATCTTCAAGAGCATGCAGGCCTTCTGCAAGAGGGCTTTGTGTCTAGGAGAAGGAGAGCCAAGTGTCTGGGGGGTGTAAGATATCTCTTTAAAAGCATTTTCTTGGAAGGAGGCAGAGGATCAGCTATGCTCCAGGGAGTTTCTATATAGGTTGTCTCAGCTAAGTCTCAATAGCAAGTGGGTGAGGGCATTATTATATCAGTTTTCAAGTAAGGAAATAGGCTTAGAGAGATTAAGAAATTTCTCCAAGGATGCGGTTGGCAACTGGCAGAAGCTGCAATTTACGCATGAGTTCATCTGACTCCAAAGCTTATACTTCCAGCATGTCACTGTGTGGGTGTGCTAAGAAGGGACCAGAGGGACAACGTCCTGGAGATTTACCTTCTAGGTGCCAGGCTGAGAAAGATTAAAGAAGGGCATGACTGCTTTTCAGATTCTCTGGCTCCCTTTCCTTACTTTGCCCCCAAACCACACATTACTTTCAACAGGAAAAGTTTAGTAGAAAGAATTGTTGCCTGTAGTAGGAATTGAGATAACTAGGGACTGGCTAGTAAGCAATAAAGGGAAATTAATGAGTCTAAATATAGTAGCTATATAGGCTGGCAAGATGGCTCAGTAGGTAAGGTATGGTGGTTTTAAAGAAAATGGCCCCCAGGGGGAGTGGCACCATTAGTAGGTGTGGCCTTGTTGGAATAGGTGTGATCTTGTTGGAGGAAATGTGTCACAGTGGAGGCGGGCTTTGAGGTCTCATATATGCTCAAGCCATGTCCAGTGAGACAGTTCACTTCCTGTTGCCTTTGAGTCAAGATGTAAGAACTCTCAGCTCCTTCTCCAGGACCATGTCTGCCAGCATACTGCCTTGCTTCCTGCCATGATGATAATGGAACTGTAAGTGAGCCACTATGATCAAATGTTTTCCTTTAGAAGAGTTGCCATGGTCATGGTGTCTCTTCACAGTAACAGACACCCTAACTAAGACAGTGGGTAAAGGCACTTGTGGCCAAACCTGATGTTTGCTCCCTGGGACCTACGCGATTAAAGGAGAGAACAGACTCCCAAAAGTTGTCCTACGACCTTTGAACTTACATTGTGTGTGTGTGTGTGTGTGTGTGTGTGTGTGTGTGTGTGTGTGTGTGTTGGCACATGCACATTTATGTATATATACACATACATGGACATACACAGTAAATGTAAACAAAACAGAGAGGAATGGCAGATACAGGAAGAAACCACTTCTCCTAGGGCTGAGATGTAGCATTTGAGGACCAAGTCCCTCAGGACTGACGTCCAGAACATGGAGTGAGTATGGCAGCCTGCTGAGTGGCAGAGTTACCACTGAAGTATTGTATTCATGGAACTTACTGAAAACATTCTCAGATTTATGTGTCCTTATTTTTTTTTAAAGATTTTTTTGTCTTAGATGTTTTGTAGATTAACCATTCTTTTTTTGTGATTATCTAAGAGCAGACCTTGTTTTAATTATTCTGAATTTGCTGCATGGGAAGATGATTGGCCTTTCATGCTTTGAAAAGCTGCAGCCGCCAGTCAGCTCATCTACTTTCTCTTCTCTTCTTTCCTCTTTGAAAACTTGGTGAGATCTAAGTTAGATGTCCCTCCACCCTGCAAACCTCAAACTCTCATCAATGAATTTTTTAACCTTTTTTGCATTTTCAGCATTTTTTGTAGATTTGTGGTTTTCTCTTGAAGTTCAGAATAATCTCTTTATGCATATCTAATAATGTTTTACCCATTTATTAACTTTTGATTTCAAATCTTACATTTTTGTTTATAGATGGTATATCTCTTTCTTTTTGATATGTTTTGCTTTTAATTGTCTTGTCTTTTTAAAATTTATCTTAAAGTTACTTTTATGTATATATTTATTTACGTGTGTGTGTGTGTGTGTGTGTGTGTGTGTGTGTGTACTGTGGCATACTATAGAGATCAGAAGACAACTTGTGGACTGGGAGTCAGTTCTCTATCCAGGTTGTCAGGCTTGCTGGCAAGCCTCTTTACCTGCTGGGCCAGCTCACGTACCCTTTTAAAAATTTCCAAGCAAACCATACTTATTTTATATTTTGTGTTAGATGACAATCTGAAGTCTTTATGTATGTAATAAGGCTGGTGTAGGTTCTGCTGGCTTTTGTTCATGGGTTATATTTCCCTGTGCATTGTGTCTTCTTCTTGTTTGTTTTTTTTTTTGTTGTTGTTGTTTTTTTTTTGTTTTTTGTGGGACAGGATTTCTCTGTATAGTTTTGGTGCCTGTCCTAGATCTCACTCTGTAGACCAGGCTGGCCTCAAACTCACAGAGATCTGCCTGCCTCTGCCTCCCGAGTGCTGGGATTAAAGGCGTGCTCTACCACTGCCTGGCTGCATTGTGTCTTCTTTAACATAACAAGACAAACTGGAATTTTGTAGGAATTGTCTGAGTTCTGGATTGAAGATGTTTATCTAGGTATTTGTATTTCTTTTTACCAGATGCCAAGGCACCATTAATGAAGTACCCTCATTAAACTTGAGGTTTTGTGGAAAATCCAGCTAATTTCATTTTGAGCTTCAAATACCTATTATGGTCTGAGTTTGTAATTAAAATTCTCAGGAATGTTTGACATTTCCAAATGCTGAAGGACACTGTCTTCAGTGCTCATACCCCACCCTTGCACTGGGAACGTGGCCCTTTGAGTCACAGGCTTTACACAGGTGTAGATTTCCCTCCAGACTCACCATGACAGATGGTCCAAAGTCTGTCTCTCTTATTTTCTGTAACCTGCTGGGACTGAAGTCACCTGGGATTGACAAATGTTCTTGAGGATAATTTGTTCCATTGATCTCTGTAGGGTTCTTCTTCTAAAAAGATTTTTATTTTTTTAATAAAATTGTGTGTGTGTGTGTGTGTGTGTGTGTGTGTATGAAAGCAGATGACTTTGTAGGTCAGAAGATGTCATCAGATCGCATGGAGCTAGAGTTATAAGCAGTTGTAAGCTGCCCCACATAAATGCTGGCAAAGGAACTCTGGTTTTTAAGGGCTGTGTGTGCTCTTAACCAAGGAGTCCTCTCTCCAGCCCCTAAGTTTCCATTTTTGCTTAGCTTTGTTACTGGGAAATTCTGATTCTTATTTGTTTCTACACTTACTGAGCACAGTGAGAGAGCCTGTCAGAATACCTAGTCTGGTGCAGAACTAGCAGCAGGAGTTTGAGCTAGGCCCCAGACTGCTTCTCAGTTCTTAAACAATCTGGGGGTTGTTTGCTCAGCATTGACCGGGGAAACTGAGGCTCATGGAGGTCATACAGAGAATAAGCACTGGAGCAGAGGCCAGTTCCCTTCTTGCTTCCATACTACTCTAGTTCCCAGGCTTTCTCTGTTCAATGTAATTACAGCGGCTGGGACATTCCTGCAGTGCAGAAGGCCACTGAAACTCGAAGGACTGTCTTACTTTGAATCTCCTCTCACCATGCAGTCCAGCTTCTCACCAGGGCTCCCCCTTTTATTGAGGTGGAAGACCCTGTCAGAACTGACCACACTGATAAGTAGGCTTCCTAGTTGCCGCTTTTCTGTCTCTGGAGAACTATGATGAAGTACAATTTCATCATCAGAATGTCATCATTCTCCTACTCCACATGGTATTCAGAATTTCTTATGATTCCACAGACCCCTAGAGAGGAGTGTGCACTGTAGTATGCCTCCTGCCTGACAAGACCCTTCCTTCTTTTTGTCTTTCTTCCCTACCTGTCTCCCCACCCCATCTTATACAGAACAAACTCTAGGGACCAAGCGTCTAACAGACGTCACCACTGGGACATCAGAAGCGTACATTCTGTTCTCCTCTCAGACTTGGAAAGGACTGAGGCCAATTAAAAGTGAACTTTTAAGAGAAATGAACATCTTGTATGCCAGGTTTCAGCTGAATGTCACCACAATTGCCTAAATTATAACTATCAGAATAAAAATGCATTCTAATTATGGAAATGCCATTAGAAGGAGCTCCTTCTGCCTGCAACCAGCTTAAAAAATGACTACCACCCACCCCTTCCTCCATCCCATCTCCCAACAGCAGTTCTACATTTCAGAGAGATTGAAAGGTGATATCCCACGGTGAAGAGAACTGTACCCCAGTCTGGGTTTGGATCCTACTTCCATCATCTTCCTACCATGTGGTCTTCAGCAAAAGCCATTATCTCTCTCTGATCTTCCTCTGCGTAGTTATACAATATAGACAACCATACCCAGTCCATGAGGTTGTTGGAAAGATTCAACAAAGGGTGGTACATACAGAGGTACCTACTACTTGGCCTGGAGCATTTTGAACTCCTGAGTGGAGCAGGTGTAGGGGTGGAGGAGTGGATGGGCAAGGCCCATTGTGTTAGAGACTTAGTACTATTGGGAGGGAGGTGGTTGAAATTTTAAGAGGAGGTGCCCAGGGGAAAGTCTTTGGGAGTTTGGCCTTCAGGGGCATAGTCTAGTAGTCTCTCTCTTTTTCTCTCTTTTTCATCACAATTGTCTTAGTTAGGCTTTCTATTTCTGTGAAGAGACACCATGACCATGCCAACTCTTATAAGGAAAACGTTTAATTGGGGCTTGTTTACAGTTCAGAGGTTTAGTCCACTATCGTCATAGTGGGAAGCATAGTGGCATGCAGGCAGACATGGTGCTGGAGAAGGATCTGAGAGTTCTACATCTGGATCTTCAGGCAATAGGAAGAGAATGTCACAATAGACCTGGCTTGAACATTTGAGACCTCAAAGCCTGCCCCCTAGTGATGCACTTCCTCCAACAAGGCCACACCTCCTAATAGTGTCACTCCCTATAGGCCTATGGGGACCATTTTCTTTCAAACTACCACAACAACTATGAGGTAGGCAGTTTTATTCCAGTGTGTGCTGTGTTATGCTGTGCTGCCCCAGCTCCAAAGCTATAGGGCCATTTGGATATAGACCAGAGCCTGAAGAGCTGGTAAGCTGATTATCTTTGGTATGTGTTACACTGATATCAGGCTCTCACTGTATTTCTATTATATTGACATTTCTTACATGTTGGGCGAATGTTGTCTGTCTGTGTTAGTGAGCCTTCTAACATGGTGACAAAATACCTGGAGAAGCCAACTGAAGGGAGAAAGGTTCATTTTGACTCATGGTTTCTAAAGTTTCATTTTATGGTTATTTGGCTCCTTTCCTTCTGGTCTTGTGGAAAGGTAAAGCATCATGGAGGATGGACCGTGCATTGGGACGAATCTCTCACTTCAGCTGGGAAGAGAGGGAGAGAGGGGGAGAAAAAGGAGGTGGAGAGGCAAGGAGAGAACAGGAATTATGAACTGAAACTTCAACTTAGGAACTAAAAATTTAATCATAACTTATTTTCCAAAATGCACATTCTGTTCTGTATTGGGAGCCTTTGTATGTCTTTTGGAATGGCTTTGTTATGTGGACCTGCCTTTCATCTGTAGATCATATGATATCTGGGTATTTCCCTTGACAGTGTAGCAACTGGGTTGAGATGAACTGCAAATGTAACTGTGCAATGTATTTTGAAAAGAAGTAATGTAAAAGATCTCATCAGCAATTTCTATATTGATTACATTTTGAAATGATACTATTTTGATTAGGTTGGGATAAATGAGTTATGTTATTGTAGCTAATCTTATTCCTGATATGGACCATAAATAAATTGATTTCACAGATGTAAAGAGCAGAATCATGGTTACCAGAGACAGGGGAGGATGGAGAGAAGTGGGGGATGCAGAGAGGTTGGCCAATGGGCACCAAGTAAAGCGAGGTAAGTGGGTAAGTTCTGCAATTCTATTGTGTATTAGAGAGACTAGAGTTAAGAATAATGAATTGTATAGTTCATTAACCTAGAGCTGATGTTTGAGGTAAGGAATATGCTAATTATACTAATTATTCTGATCTTCATAAAGCAATATAAATTGTATTGTATCCATCAATATGTTACTAATTCTATGTCAAGTAAAATGAATTGTAAAGCTATAGTTAATTTTAACCTTAGATCCTACTTTTGAATGCGGATACCAGTACACTTAAGATTCTGTATGTGGCTAGCACTGGTTTCCCATGGGCATGTGGTCCCAGAGGCTAGAGACACTGGCTTAGTGAGGGGAGCAGGTCTGGGTTTCAGCTCCAGGTCTGGGTCTGAGCATCATAAGTTGGCTGGCGTTTTCACCTCCCTCTGTGCTCTCTGGGCCTGTGGCATGTCTGGTGGGGGACTGTGTGGGTCTCTTGGTTTTCCTTATCTGTAACCACATGGTTATGGTCTTCTGGAATCCCAAGAGTTTATTGCCATGTGATTTGAATGAGCGATGTCCCCGTGGGCTTGGGCATTTATTTGAACATCCGGTCCCCGGTTGGTACCAGTTGGGTGGGTTTAGTAGGTGCAGTCTTGCTGGTGGAAGTCCATCACAGGGGACAGGCTTTGAGATGACGTAGTTCCACTCCACTTCCAGTTCACTCTTTGCATACCTGTCGAGGAGAGAAAATCTCTCAGCTTCCTTCTCCAGCCAGGTGTCTGCCTGGCCTCCATGCCTCCCCAACCACAGTGGACTCTTCTCCATTTGGAACCGTAAGCTCAAAGGTACGATTTCTTCCACAAGCTCCTTTTGATCATGGTATTTTATCACAGCAACAGAAAAGTAACTAATATAGTTGCTATCTGCTTTTCATTTTTTCTTTGCTATCCAATATATATAATTGTAGACTATATATGGGATTTAAATAATATGCAGCTGCTTTAGTGGGGGTTTTAGGAAGCAATAGAAATAAAAATGCACATGTTTGATCTATCATCCTGAACTGGAAATCCTAAATACTTTTTGATTCTCTCTTGATCAAGTCTGCTTTGTATCATCATTTCCTAAGAGGAAGATTGCATTAGCCTCTTCCTGGCTGGAGCTACAGGCTCTCCCTGGCTCTCCCCAGTTCTCTCTGCTCTTCCCAGCTCTGCCCTCCCTAGCTCTGCTCTCCCCAGCTCTGCCCTCCCTAGCTCTGCTCTCCGCAGCTCTGCCCTCCCTGACTCTCCCTGTGCAACACTTTCTTTTAGGCCAAAAATCTGATTATATGGCTTCTCTAATATCTAGCAGTTTCCAAAGCACAAACAAAATACCCAGGCTTCTCAGCATGACCAAGAAGATTCTCTATGGAATAACTTTTGTCTGTCTTTGTCTTATCTGCTACTTCCACTTATTATCCATCATCCCATTGACACATGCTAGACCATTTAATGTATGTACACACACACACACACACACACACACACACACACACACACAACATGTCTTTTAGTGCATGTTCATGTAGACATGCTGTTAAGTATAAGACCATGTATAAGCACACCAGCTAATGTGTATATGCATAATATAACATGCCATCTAATATATGCACATAGGGATATGTCAGTATATATATATATATATATATATTTACATGTATACATCATGGTCTTTTAAAAATTATTAATTTATTATTTATTTATCTTATGTATGTGGGCATTTTGCCTGTATATATGTCTGTGTACCATGTGCCTGTGGAGACCAGAAGAGAGCTTAGAATCCCCTGGAATTTAACTTGGATTCTCTGGAAGAGCAGCCAGTACTCTTAACCACTGAGCCATCTCTTCAGCCCCCACATCATGTTATTTACTGTGTATATGCATACAACGTGTCCTTTAATCTATGCACATGTGGACAGCATGCCATTAAATGTGTGCACATATATAAAGCATATGTGTATATGCAAACAACATGACACTTAATGTATACTTATGCCCACAATGTGACATTCAGTATAAACATATGTATACAGGATGCACATTAGTGTACATTCACATATATGACAAGCCATTTCATGCAAGTAGACAGAGACAAAGTGCGATGTCACGTCTCTGCTTTGTCATTGCTAGGCCTTTATCTTCCTGTCTGCTCCACTTGGCTAACTTCCCTATTGATGACACAGCTTTCTGCACCTTTGCCAGACTCTGCCATTGGGTGAGCAGCTGGTGACTGAAGCACATGTCTTACCTGTGTAATGACAAGGATGGCTAGCCTGCTTAGGACATAGCAGATACCCTTCTGAGCCCTGTTACATGCTTGAGCTCCTTGCTACCATCCTCATTTTCTGAGCAAGAAAAGGGAGGCATGGAGAGGTGCAAAGACTTTCCTGTGTAAACCAAGGAGTGGGCAGCTGGGCACTAGGGCGGCTCACTGCACACGTGAAAGGTACCTGTGCTTTCTCACACTGTGATTGCTGGCTCATGAGTCTGTGGCCCTTGCTAGACTGGTAATAGCCAGAGGCCAAGGACCTGTCTTCTGTTTAATCTTTGTTGCCTTGCACAGGACTTCAATGTATATTTATTGAGCAGATCTTTTATACCCAGATCATCTTATCATGTCCCATCCCATCTCCCTAATGAACACTGCAGTCCCCCTTTATACTAGTTCTTCAGAAAACTGTGGCTGTTAGCTTCTGTTGGTGCTGGAAGAGAGAGACCCATCCAAAGATATCATGAGTGATTTCTCAGACACTACTTAAACTTCTGTGTGTCTCAGCAGGATGGTATTATTATTATTATTATTATTATTATTATTATTATTATTATTTTGGTTTTTCGAGACAGGGTTTCTCTGTGTAGCTTTGCACCTTTCCTGGAACTCACTTGGTAGCCCAGGCTGGCCTCGAACTCACAGAGTTCTGGGGCTCTGCCTCCCAAGTGCTGGGATTAAAGGCATGCGCCACCACTGCCGGGCCTATTACTACTACTACTACTATTTACTACTACTACTACTACTACTACTAACTACTACTACTACTACTACTATCTTATGAACTCCACTGGTTTAAACCATCAGAGAGGGTAAAATGTTGTGAAAAATTCTAAATATGCTCTTATTTACATAAAAATGTATTTCCCTCATTTTAGCATAATTTTCCTGTGAATCATGCCAGAAAATCTTAAGATCAAAGCTCCCCCTATTGCAATTCTCCTCCTTTTGGATGCCATGCCAATGAACCATGGGAGGAAGAAGCTTCTAGCATGTATAAAGGAATGCTTCTGTACAAGGCAGTCTGGGTGCAAAATACCCAAATTTGTGAGCTAGGAAGCTAGGGAACCTTGAGGAGAGAACAGACTGGCCTGGGCACAAGGTGTACAGGTTGGTCAAAAGTTGTTCTGGACACATGGTAGTTCTATGAGGATAGGTGTTGGTTAGTGTTAACTGTTGACTTCATAGAGACCAGAGTGACCTGGGAGATGGAGCTCTGCGTATGACTGGGGAATTACCTTGACTGTATTAATGGAAGATGGAAGACCTGACCACTGTGGGTGGTGCCATTCCCTAGGCTGGGATCCTGGACTCTATAAATGGAGGAAAGGAGCCAAGCAGCAGCAGGCACTTGTTACTCTGTGCCTCCAGACAGCAGATGCGATGTTATTGGCTCCCCTGACTCCCATCGTAGTGGCTTCTCTGCCCTGACAATGTGATAGATGGTAACCTGGAACTGTGAGCCAAACAAACCCTTTCTCCCTCAAGTTGCTTTTGTCTTTTTATCACAGCAACAGGAAGAGAAAGTAAGACAGTTCTGTTAGCAGATATGCCACTTCTTGCACATTCTCTAATTTGAATACAACACACCTTCTTGAAAAAAAAAATCCATCAACTGTTTATACTTTAGTATAAATAGAAGTCACAGAATCACAGAATTTTCCCCTAGAAAGAATACCTTAAATTATAATCAATTTTACTTTCTAAAAATGCAGACATTTTCTGAACAATAATTCCACCATGGCCATCCTGGCTGTTCTTTACCACTTCCTTTGGCAGGGAACTGATTGTCTATCATGTCTCCTAGGCCAGAGTCCTCTAATTGCTAAATCACATTGAACAGAAATCAGCCTCTCTTCAGCTTTCCACCAGCAGCCTTCACTTTCTTCTCTGGAGCAATTATGAAATAAATTGCTTCCCTTCTCCCATGACGACCTTGCAGGATGTGTGAGCTCCCCTGTCCCTTCTCTTCTTCTCCAGGGGGAATACCTCTGCTCCTTTATAGATCCCCTGTGGGACTAGCTTTGCATTCTCTCCACATTCTGGCCACCCGATCCCCAGTACATACTCCAATTTGAACAGCACAGCACTGAACATGTTCCCACAGATGTGGGCTCACTGTCAACACTTACTTCTACTGGAAACATTTGAAATTCAAGCCTGACCTCTCATGAAGCTTCCATAATGGAGGTCTATGTCCCTTAATACAGAAATTCCAGTTAGAAATTTATACCGGTAACTAAGTGCCTTTTACACATGACCACCCCTTGATTCATTTCTATAATGTGTTTTGTGATATATGCATTGATGTGTGTGTGTGCGTGTGTGTGTGTGCATGCACGTGTGTACATGTGAGCACCCTCATACTCATTGTGCGTGGATGTGTGTTGTCTACTTCTATTGCTTTCCACCTTAGTATTTGAGTTGGAGTCTCTCAATGAATCTGGAGCTCACTGGTTGGTCTACCCTGGCTGGCGAGGGAGCCCTGGGCATCCACATGTCTTTGTCCAACCCCTAACACTGAGGTTACAGGCATGTATCATCATGTCTGGCTTTCACACAGATGTTAGAGACCTGAGCTCAGGTCGTCATATATGTGCAGCAATCACTTTATCTCGGAAATAGCTCCTCAATACCCAATCATCATCCTTCTGCCCTTCCTTCCTCCCTTCCTCTCCCCCTTCTTTCTTTTCTTTTTAAAGCTTCAGGATAATTTTATTAGTCTTTAAAAGAAAAACTTCAAGTCAGGAAAGCTATAAATCTAAACAGCTGCCAGAAGGAAGGAGATGGAGATGAGGAAGAGGAAAAGCCATGCTATTTGAGTTAGAACAGAAGTCGGCCATGCCGTGGACAAGCAACCACGTGGTAGGGAAGGGGGCTGTAGGGGAACAGAGTGGAAGGCCAGAGTCTAAGGGGGGAAGTGCCAGCATCCAACAGAAAAAGACCCAAGAGAAGAAAAAGGAAAAGTCATTGCAGAACGATGGGCAGACCCAACAGGACCGCCCAGCAGCACTGGAGGGGCTGTACTTGCGTGGAACATTCTAGAAAGGAAAATTATTTTATCTCATAAAGGGATAATTACTCCTCCTGTCTCTTTAGTAGAACTTAGAGTGGATGTGCCTTCCAGTGGGGTGGTCTCTTAGCCAGGTGATTGACCTGCCTAGCTGAAATGTTAGGCTTCACTCAGGCCGGAGATCCCATTTTCTTTACCAGAAGGGAAGTTTGTTCTTAATAGACTCTTACTACTACCGCCACACTGCCCTCCTCTGAATAGCTAACCCCACAATCATTTAGGAGACATCCCAGTCCAAGTTCTTATAACTTTTTAATCTGATGGAGATGATGAGCATGGCCCTTGACCTTCCCCGTTAATCTACTCTTCCATCTAGGCGGGCATTGCATCTACTCATTCTGAGTCTTTCCATAGTCTCTGCCACATTGGACAGCTGTCAAAAAATGCAGTTGATTGATAGACTCACTGGGGCCTGGAAGTCATTTTCTGCTCTGCTGCACTTCAGAATCCAGCTGTGTCCAGTTGGAGCCAGATCCCGATCACTTATTTTCTCGGTGAACACAGACTCAGGTCTGGTGGCTTGCTCATACATGAGAGAAGATGAATTTCTCTTTGGGGTGTTACTGTCATCAACTCTTAGCTAGAAGGAAACCATGGCATATCCCAGTCTCTGAAGATCTCAGGATGTCCCCTCTGAGCCCCAGGAGTGAAAACCTCTCAGGTGAGGGTGTGTCTTAGAGGGGTGTGTATGTGTGTAAGGCACCTCAATGTATCAAACAGCTGCTTCCAATTGTGTGTTCTTAGGGGGCCTTTAGCCTCTCCCTCTCCTCCTCCTCCTGGCTGTCACCTATAAATCAAGCACCTCTTCTTAAAATTGTAATCACCAAAATAAGGGGGTGATTTATAGGGAATTCTGAAATACCAAAATAATCAGCGAACACTTCAACTTAATGACGGCAATAAGTCAAAAGGCTCTGTGCTCATCTGGGGAGGAAGAACACGTGGATCTTGGTGGCTTCCGAATGACAAATGCTCTCCTGTGAGTTGTAACAAATCAATTATCCACATGTTGAAAACCCAGCAACTCCCCCTTTAAAGACACACTCCTATGGATAGATTTTACAAAATCAAAACAAAAAACCTGTCCAAAATAACATCAGTCAGGGATGCGGGTACCCTGTGCCTGCAGAAGGTGTCCACAGAATCCTAGTGTGGGCAGGTAATGAAAAATCTACCTTCACCTGCTGTGGTGTTTTCAATCAAACCTGCTGGCTCCCACTAAGAGTCCTGTGGGGACATTCAATCTTCAAGTTGTCCCAGGTCCATTTGTCTGCTGTGTACATCTCATTTGAAGGAGAATGTCTTTTCTTTCGATGAAGGAAGAAGTCCTTCCTCAGCAGCTGGCTCTGAGATGGGAACCTGCATTTGCTCATTCTGTACGATCCTGTCTGTCAGGCTGCCCAGAAAGACTCTGTGCCCTTTCTCAGGTTCTCTTTTCCTCTCCTCCCACACTGCATCCATTTGTCACACAATACAACACCAACACATCTGCTGGAATGTCTCTTGTCAAAGCAGGCGGGGCTGGAAGCCATTCCTGACCTTCCCCCAGCTGGCAACTTTGTCAGATTCAAGGACTTGTAGAAGGTCATGCTTAACCACTTCAGGGTTAAGGGGCTTTGGCCATATCTGACAATCTGGGTACCACAGCAGGTAACACCATCCCCAGGAGAACTTAGCAAATGGGCACTCCATGTAGTGGTGTGCTCTGGAGGGTGGAGAGAGGGAGGGCATGCTCACCCTTCCACTGAGAACCCTGAAGGCATGGAGGGTACTTTGAGCAGTTACTGTGCATGTGGCTAAGTGTCCTGGCAGAGGACAGTTCTGGGAAGGCAGCAGAGGCCTGGTCGGCCTTGGGCCTGCACCTCAGGCTGTGCCAGTTTCTGTCCATCTGAAGCTCTGTGGAGCCTTCGCTGGCACACAGCATGTGGTGCAGCCTTTTCTTTTCTTTAGTGTGTGTTTGGGTAAATGTATGCTACAAGTGTGTGGGTGCCAGGAGAGGGCATCCGATCCCCCAGAACCAGAGTTCCTGACAGTTGTAAACTGCCCAACTCCAGGGCAGGAAACCACATTAGGGTCCTCTGAAAGAACAGGAGTGTTCTTCAGGCCGAGCCTTCCCTCCAGCACCCGCACCAACAACAGAACCAATTGTTGTTGGATATCAGAATCTGTCTTCTGCCCACTGTGCTACCTGGCCTGTCTTCCGCCCCCCTCCTACTCCCTCTGCTTGGCTTTCTCTGGCAGATTTCCCTCCCCTTTCATCCTTCCTCAGCTCCTGAATTTCTTCAATAACTTCCTTTATATTACACCCCCCCCTTCCAGTCTCAGCCCCTGGTTTGGATGCTCCATGAACAACTCTCATTCATCTATTGTTTCATCTGTTCCACACTTAGTTCTGTGTGTACTTTTGAGTACTTTTCATTTAATTAAAAATGTTGACAACATTGTATTCGCATACAACACACTGTGATTACATTCACTTCTCAACACCCTAGCCATCCTGCCTCACCTCTCCCACTCCTGCCGATGCCCCCTTCTTCTCAACTAGTCCACTTCCTCCTCTGTGATTCTCCTTTCCTTCCTTCCCTCCTTCCCTTTTCCTTCCCATTTCTTCTCTGGTCCCATGCAGGAAGTCACAGCTGCTGCACGTTCATGATTGCAATGGCGACGCCATTTCCAGAAGACACCCCACCCCCACCTTCCCATCCATCGGCTCCCACAGTCTGCCCACTTCCTCTTCTGCACTGTTCACTGAGCTTAGGGGCTGACACAGATGTTCCACTTGGAACCAAGCGGTCATTAGTCACTTAGTCTCAGCACTTTGCCGTTCTCTGACCGAGGCTGAGAGCTGGGTATAAATAATATTTACTTAGAAGGTACTTTAACGACCTGCCCATTTGATTAAACATCAGTAGTAGATTCCCTCATAGAATCTGTGACCTACCTAGCAATAGTCTTTTGACCTATTCCGTAGTGACAGGCATGTATTCCCTCCCGTGGAGTAGGTCTCAGATCTAATTAGCAAATAGTTGGTTACTCCCAGAACATGCCACTACTGCACCCGTGGGCACATCTTGCCAGGGAGGGACTACATCTGAGTGTGATCCTTTTCTCCCCCAGCAGCCTGCGCAGCGGCTTCTGGCATGAGTCAGCGGGGAATGGCTTCCAGCTCAGTTCCCATTTGGTCTGTGTCCTGAATCCAGGATGTGTGGTGTCTTCAGCAAGAGTCTTCCATCTTGTTCCCATGGGCATCCAAGAGCCTGCTATTTTCCGTGTGCGTTTTTTCATATGTCAAGTTGAAACAGTTATATTCAAACAGTTATGCTTTGTGAGGGTTAATCAGAAGCTGCCACAGTGAAAAGGGAGGACTCACCAGAGGCTGGATAGTCACTGGAGAAAAGAGATCTGGGATTTAGATCTGAGGGGTCACTCAGGTGAGAACAGGAAAGAGTAGCCCAAAACAAAGAAACAGAACGTGCAAAAGCTATGATGCAGAAAAGAGCCTGGAGAGTTCTAAAACTGAAGAGGAAATAATCAGAACCTAAAAAACAAACCAACAAACCCCTCACAGTAAGGACTCTGTGATGGGAGATTTCCTAGTGGAGAACTTACATTTTATGCCTGCATTCCTTCTGCCTCAGCGCCTTGCTGTTGTTCTGGTGGTCAGATGGCTGCTTCCCTCCCATAGTCCCTGCTTCTGCCCAGATGTTACCTCCTTCAAGGGGTATAACCTTTGACATGACCTGTATTAGTTACTTTTCATTGAAGTGCCTTGAGGAAACAACCCTCAGGAGAGACTTTGTTTACTTCCTTTCTGAACCTTTGATTTGTGGTTACTTCATGTTTCTGGGCTTGTGAGACCGTCATGGCAGGTGGGAGAGTACACTGGAGAAGTCCTTTACCTCATTGCAGACAGGAAGCAGAGTAAGGCAGGAAGGAGACGCTAAGGATATCCTCAAGAACCCGATGACCTACTTCCTCCAGCTAGGCCCCACCTCCAAAAGTGCTCACAAAATCCCAAAACAGCAGCACCACCTGACAACCGAATGCTCAACAATGCACCTGTGGAGGGTTATTTCATAGGGAAATCACATCTCTCTACCTGCCCAAATGTATGTGTATATATCATATCACTAAATGAGATTGATGTTGATTGGATGGCTCTTCATAGATCTTCCTCCATTACAATGGAAAACACACAAATACAATGTTCCCAGCACTCTGCAAACAAAATAAAATGGAAAAAAAAATGCAGGCATTTAATAAATGTTTTGTGAGTTAATGGATATGAGGGATAGGCTGGGAAGCAGAACATTGCTGAGGAAACATTTCATTATGATCTAGCTCTCACAGGAACAAACGCTAGAAGGGAGAGGGTGAACGTGTTAGAGCCATGCTGGGATATTATTAAGGGGAAGGAAAAAAGTGTGTGTAATGAGTATGTTTATTACGTGAATGCAAAGGCCAGAACTTCAGCTCTCAGCTCTTACGCATGCTAATATCATTCCTGTTTGCATTACTGGTTGGCCTAGAAACTCCTGTTACTTCTATGATAAATAAATAGACATATTTCTGCGAAAGGTACTCTGAATGAGCACTGCAGACCCCCAGGTATGGGCAGTGCTTGTCACTGGTGGTGGTGGCCCCACTACACAGACTCTGACCAGCATACATGGACTTTCCCATGACCACACCCTTCTGGAGGCTCCCCTCTGCCTGTTTTGTGCTTACACAATCACGTGGACCTCACCAAAGTTCTCTGTGGAGATCTGAAGTAGCAATGGCTAGCTGGGCCCATCTGCTTCTGTCTCTCTACAGTTGCTGTTCACAAAGAAGATGTAGTGTGATTGTTAGAGTCCTCTAGAAGTCAGATGAGACAGACAGCCAAGGTGAAATGTTGGGAGTGATGGAGAGATGGTTGAGATGTGCTACATCTATTTAGGGGATTGGGTTCATGTTAGAGGCCATAGAAGCAGAATCATTAAGATTTCAACCAGTTTCTAATTCTGTGCATCTATCTAGCTATCATCTTTCTATATCTATCTTATCTTTTTCATCTTATCTTGCATTTTCATCTATCTCTATCATCTGTCTATATCTACTTTATCTATTTTTTGTCTATCCTCATTTCTATCTTCTATCTCATCTGTCTATCTCTATTTTCATCTATCTATCTATCTATCTATCTATCTATCTATCTATCTATCTATCATCTACTTATCCATTCATCCATCTGGACCATGTACCCATCTGCCATCTATCTATTTGTGTTAGTTATCTTTCTGTTACTGTGACAAACAGAGATAATCAGTTTTTAAAAAGAAAGGGCTGTTTTGGTTCACAGTTATAACAGTTACAGCTCACCATCAGTAGATATGTTGCTTCCAGCCTATGGCAGCACATCATGGCAGGGTGTGAAGAAGCAAAACCACCCACTTCATGGCTAAAAAGCAGAATTTGGAGAGAAGAGACTAGGGGTCCCAAAATCTCCTTTAAGGGCACACCCCAGTGACCTAAGGTCTTTTGTGGCAGTGGGGACTCAACTGAGAGCCTCATGAGTGCTGTCAAGTGGGTCTACTTCATCCATAGATCCCACCTCTTACAGTCTCCACCATATAAGCCCCAGTCTTTATCACAGTTCTGGGGACTTTTAGCACTGTCTATCATCTACCCACTTTTCAAGACTACCTCCAAGCCTGTGGCTATAGATACAAAGAACTTATTGACTCTGGGACTTTGATTTCACACAATGTGGGAACTGCTGTTCCAGGGCAGGATGTCAGGAAATGAGTCTGGATATGAGACAAGGAAGCAAACAGAGCCTGCAAGGATCAGCCAGATGCTTGAGGCTGGAGTAGCACCTGCATTTATCTGTTCCCACCTCCAGGATTTCATTGGAGGAGAAGCTACTTTCCTGCACTCCAGATCCAATGCATGCCTGAATCAGGAGCTGGACACCAAAGAGTAAAGTCTAGCAGGGAGGAGCAGCTGCCTGCCTAGCTCTTGTCTTGCCTGAGTGAGGAGGGACAATGGACACACAGCAAGGGCACCTGAGGCCCTGCAGAGGCTTTCTGAGAGTGGGACAGAAGTCACCTGTCTTCTCTTCTTCCAAGTTTCATGCAGAATGTCTCTTGTGGCTCACACCAGCCCAGAAATCTGGAGGGGAAGGGAATTATGGGAAACAGAGTTTAGTTCCAACCTTGCTAGGCTGACAATTCTCATGCACTGTAGGAAAAGCTATGGTTATGGACGAGATACCAAGGGATTGTTGGTACCAGAAAAGATCATCATTCAAAGGATGAACAGAAGATAGAGATCCATCACGAAGAATGGGAAACAGAAATCGTAGAGGCAGCAGGTGTGTGTGTCTGTGTGTGTGTGTGTGTGTGTGTGTGTGTGTGTGTGTGTTTTGTTTCTGGTGTTACTGTGTGTGAGACTGCGTCCCTAAATGATAACAATGACAATGATGATAGAGGTGATTCTGATTTCCATGACTGGTATGTAAATCAGTAACTGGAACAGAGGCTGGCCTGTGAGGTTCTAGGGTACCAAGGAGGAGGTACCTCTCATTGAGATAGCGTTAGTAGTAATGGTGGTAGACATTTGATGGATTATTCCCTAGCTATGTGCCATTTGGTATGGGAGACACTTCGCATTTTGACAATGGCACTGTCTGCTTTGGAGCAAATTAGCTGAGTACCAATGCTGGTGAGAGGCGATGTTAACTCAGTATCTGCCAAGGGCCAGGTGTTTAGCTGAGTGCTCACAGTCTGTAAGATAGTGCTGTTGTCTCTTGGCTGCTTCATTCTGCCCTGCCAGCCTCTGGGAAGAGTCAGAGTCTGAGGTCCTGGCAGAGCAAAACTGTTAGAAATGTCATTAGCAAACATCTGCCACCATAGCGTGTACCTCTTTTGAAGCAAGATATATTTTAGGAGGTTGCATGGGCCTGTTCTGTGTGTGTGTTGGTGGGCGGGTGGCATTTGAACACACAGCAGCTGTTAATGAATGTCACACTAATTAGGACATTGGAGAGGAGCAGCTGCCCTGCACAGTGGTGACTTGGAATGACAAAGACATCAGTATCTAACTGATGCAGTTCAGGGCACCGAGTTCTGTCTGTGGGACAAAGCCAATGCTAAGGAACCCATGTAGACTCTGGAAGCATTGAACTTGGACATTCTTGGCTGGAAAGATTGCATGTGGTTGTCCAGGCAGATCAAACACAGTAGAGGATTTTCCCAAAGTATCCTTTGATTCATCAGGGATGGACTCCACATTCCATATTAGGTTTGATGCTTGGATGGCTGGATACTAGGAGCAATCTGGAGGCTGATCCCTAGTGACTTCATCCCTCCAGTGCAGCATGAGCAGTTTTTGGGTCTCCCCTTGACCTCTTCTTTTCAGGACCCAGGATTTGTCCTGCTGTCTTCCAGTTTTCAGAGCTCCTCCATGATTTCTACTCCAGGCTCTTGCCTTGAGTTCACTCTAGGATGTGATCTGGAAATAGAAGCGTTGTTCCTCTGGGTTGCTTTTGTCAGAGTGTTCTGCCTCAGCAACAGAAAAGTAACCAATCTGACGGACATTAAGTCTAACTCCTGGTACCAGCTTCTGAATTAGTTAACTTATTTATTTATTTATTTATTTTTGGTTTTTCAAGACAGGGTTTCTCTGTGTAGCTTTACACCTTTCCTGGAACTCACTCAGTAGCCCAGGCTGGCCTTGAACTCACAGAGATCCACTTGCCTCTGCCTCCAGAGTGCTGGGATTAAAGGTGTGCCCCACCACTGCCTGGCACCTTTTTTTTTTTTTTTTTTTTTTTAAATGTTGAGATAAAATACCAAGAAGAGTTAATCTGGGCTGATGATTCTAGAGGGATAAGAATCCATGATGGCAGAGAAACATTGCCTAGACTAATATTGAAGAAGTATCAACATGTTGTTTTACTAGTTTCTTAAAGATCTGAGAAGACCTATCATCAATAATTTAATTGACTGAAATTGTTCAGGAGATGCAACCAGAATCGACCCTTCCCCAAGTTGTCTGTTGCCATTTTACTTGGCACTGGTGGAGGCCAAGATGGGGTCTTGTGGGTGCTGTGAGTGCTTACTGGGTTTCTCACCTCAGCCACTAGGGGCAGCACAGAGCAATGTTTTTTGTTTTTTTTTAAACTGGGCCGATGTGTGTCAGACCTATTAAAGAGAGGCACCATTTCACTAGCTATTCCCAATCTCATGCTCATCCCTTGGGTTCCAGATAGAGTAAGGAACCAACAAAAGGCAGAAAGCTTAGGTTTAGAGTCTCACAGCTTTTGCGATTTTTATTCTTTACTCTGCAGTCCTGAATTGGCAGTGTGGCTCCCTACCAGCAAACCACAGTCTTCAGAGCTGTGATATGTGAAACACCAGGGTCTGAAGCTGGAACTGGGCCTGGAATTCCACAGGGCAAGGACACAGTTGATGTGCCGGGGGCTGAGGAAGGCTAGTTTGTGGCAGAGTAGCCGTGTGAGCCAAAGATAGGATCAGCCAGATATCGGGCTATGACCTGTGATCTCCAGGCAAACTTTATTAACATACAAATAAAGTATCACATTTCAGCACAAATAAAATATCACCACACAGTGGAACACTAGTAAAGCACCTAGGTTAATTTTAATATCTTTAAAATTTTTAAAATAGTTTTTTTATTTGCATATATTAATTACAAATAATATTGAGTTGATTGTAATATTTTTCATACAAGTATATAATTTATTTTTTATCACATCCACTCTGTTGTTTTGTTTTGTTATGTTTTTTGAGACAGGGTTTCTCCATGTAGTTTTGGCGCCTGTCCTGGATCTCACTCTGTAGACCAGGCTGGCCTCGAACTCATAGAGATCTGCCTGGCTCTGCCTCCCAAGTGCTGGGATTAAAGGTGTGTGTCACTGCTGCCTGGCCACTCTGCTATTTTTCCTTTTAACATCTTCAAAGGAAAGACTGTCAGTTACTGTCTAAAACTTCTCAAATAAATAACTGAGCTCTTAGATGGTTGATCAGCAATAAATTTTAGACAAAGAAAAGAAAAGAAAAGAAAAAAAAGTTAATTATTGTGTATGGTGGTTTGAATGAAAAATGTCCCCCATAGTACTGGGATCTGAATGCATGCTTGTTTCCCAGTTGATGGTACTGTTTGGGAAGGATTAGAAGGTGTGGCTTTGCTGGAGGAAGTGTGTCAGTGGAGGTGAGCTCTGAGAGTTAAAAAAACTCACACCATTTATAATTCACACTCTCTGCTTCATGTTTGGAAAAAAGATGGAAGCTCTCAGCTTCCTGCTCCAGTGGCAATGTTTCTCTGCCATTGTAGATTCTTATCCCTCTGGAATCATCAGCTCAAATTAACTCTTCTTGGTATTTTATCTCAACATTAAAAAAAAAAAAAAGGTAACTAATTTAGAAGCTGGTACCAGGAGTCAGACTTAATGTCCGTCAGATTGGTTACTTTTTCTGTTGCTGAGGCAGAACACTCTGACAAAAGCAACTCAGAGGAACAAAGCTTCTATTTCCAGATCACATCCTAGAGTGAACTCAAGGCAAGAGCCTGGAGTAGAAATCATGGAGGAGCTCTGTTGCTTTTAACTAAGTTTCTATCAGTCTAGTTATCAATAGACTTGGGAGCCAGATGCTGGGGTGAAAGCCTGCTAGTGCAGAGAGGCAGAGAAAGTATCCAGCTGCTTCCTCCTTGGCTGTTGTCCCAGAAAGAGGCTTTCTCTTACACTATCTCAAACAAAACTCCTCCAGCCAGATGTCCCTTCTTTCTACTTCCTGTGATGCTCTCTCTCCATTCCCCTGACTTCCTCTTACTCTCTATGGTTATTTCCTGTCAACTGGCTTCTTGCTCTGCTGCTTGACCTAAGGCTGATTTTATTTAATCCTGTTTACAAGGATTAAATCTGTTTTCAAGCAGAAAGCTCTTGAATTAAAGGTGTGTGCTAGGGCTGATCCATACCACAGCTAGAAGCAGGTTTGTCCAGTAAATAATGCAATCTCAGGGTTCTCAGTGTGATCAAATATCCTGCCACAGAGCACTGTTTACTGGGTTGCTCATAGCTTCACGGCTAGCTAGCTTTCTTATATAACCCAGGACCTCCTACACAAGGATGATGCTGCCCATGATCGACTGGGACTTCGTACATCAATTAATAATCAGGACACCCCTGCCATACACACAGAAATGCTCAAAGGCCAATTTGATCAAGGCAATTCCTTAGTAGAGGCTTTCTTCTCAGATGGTGCTGGGTTGTGTCAACTTGACAATTAAAGCTATCCAGGGCAATAATCTGTTTAGTTATGTTTGAAATGAATAATAATTAGAACACCGTGATGATGTTGCCCACACTGCTTATGTTTTTATGGCTTGCTGTAATGATCTGAAACATGTTTTACCACTCCTGATATTCATATACAAACATGAAAGGTTCCATTTCAGGTGGGTAGAAACAAGCCCCGTCAAAACAGTTTGACAGGAAGATGGCCCTTATCTCTCTATAGAACAGCAGCTGAGAAATTTGTCTCTAAAGCAGAGGATAATCTACTTTCCTTTTCCTGAGGACCTGCCTCAGTCTGATTTGTAAGCAAACAGATTCTTTAACTACCTGAGCAGTAAATAATCTTTATCCCCGACTTCTCTTATCAGCCAAGAAAAGCAATTTACAGTATAATGCCTGAATAAACAATGGCACTTTTCTATGCCACAGTTTGCTGCAGCTTCCCATTGATTACAGCTCGCTTTCTTCTTACAAGGTGATCCATGTCTCATCTCTCAGCTTTAATTTCTTTAAGAGTGTGGACTTACAGGATTATTTTTTTCTGACATTAGCTTCTTTGCCATGTAATTATTATTATTTTGTGGTTCTTAGTATAAAGTAGAATTTTTTTAATGTGCTTGCAAACCTCTTTTCCAGGCCTGACTGTTGCTGCCCTCCTGTTCCTGTCCCTAATCTTTGACCTGGCCCTCTTTCGAGCCATCCCTTGGGACTCGCTCCTCTTCAAAGCAAAGCCCTACTGTTGAGGGCACAAGGTCCCTGTGCTCACAGATAAGTACTAGGGAAACTAGGAATGTTAAACATGCAGGGGCGTCTCTTCACAAGAAGGATGTTTAACCTATTTTCCACCCAGAAGGCTGGGAATGGATGTGGTTAATAGCCTGGTGACCTTTGTGCTATCTACGTGGCCAGGCCACATCTGGCTTCCCCAGACTCTTCGTAGATCTTTACCTTGAGTCCTGTTTCTCAGTCGATAGAACCAATTTTTATGGGAGATGTCAAATGTACTTTACAAATGGAGCAGAGGTGGTTAATAGCCTGGTCACCTCTGGACTATCTGTATGGCCAGGCCATACCTGGCTTCCCCAGACTCCTATGTTTAATCTCAGTCATCTTCCTAGAGCCTTACCTTTACCATTGTTTCTCAGTCAATAGAACCATTTTTTTTAAAAAAAATAATGTTTTTTATTGATTCTTTGGGATTTCACATCATGCACCCGAATCCCACTGATTTCCCAGTCTTTCCATATCTACCCTCTACCCTTGTAGTCCCCCCACAAAAGAAAAGAAAAAAACTAATAATAGAAAAAATGCCATTTTGTTCCTCTGTCTTGCCTGCCTCTCATCACATATTTGTTTGTCGCAGTGGTATTGGGAGCTGTGGTGTGTCATGCAGCACACCCCCTTACCCAAGCAGCTTTACTTGCAAATGTTCATTGCAATGAGCTATTGATCAGGTTCAAGGCCTCTGGCTTTGGTACGTAATCAATACTGCACCCTCTCTGAGACTCCTCTCAGATATCCTGAGTCATGGAGATCCTGTGGCTATGGTTCTGCAGGATCAATCCCTTCATGCACTCCAGCAGGTCATAGATGGGGTAGATGTTAGGGTGGACCAACTCAACCCTGGATGTGGGCCTGGGTGATAGCTGACTTGGTCAGCCTGGGCCTCTGCCAAGAACATGCCCCCTCAGGTGAGGGGCAGGGCCAGCACTCCCATGCCCACATCATCACTGGTTCTGCCTCCCTGTAACCTGCAGGAGGCAGGGTCAGTTTCCCCTCGTGGAGGCCAGTGAAAGGCAGGGCCAGCTCTCCCAAGCTCATGCCACTGGGCCAGCTCTCCTGAGAGGGGTGGGACCAGCTGTCCTGTTGCAGCTACTGGTGGGGGTGGGCAGCTCAGCATGACCCTTGGACATCACCATGGCTTCAGGTGGCAGTCCAGACCACGGGCATCCTTATGACCTTTGGTGATAACACAGATCACGGGCATCCTCATGACCTTTGGTGGTAGCACAGGCCACAGACATCAACACAGCCCCTGGCTGTGGTAGGGCCATGGGCCCGGACTTGGCCCTCAGTAGCAGCACAGGCCTGGACATCACTGTAGCAGGAATCTTAAAAGTACTTATTAATAAAATCAAACCTGAGGCCAGTTATTGGGGTGAATACTGGAAGGTCAGAGAGACAGAACAAGCCACAGCTATCTCACCTCGCCGGATCCTCAGCTGGTCTTGTTTCCTCCGACTGGAGGCCTCTGAGTCCTCATCCGGAATCGGTCTCAGCTGAATTACTGCTCAAAAGCCTGAATGCTTAACCAGCCAAAATCTTAACCAGCCAAATGCTTTTAGTTTCTGGTCCTCACGCCTTATATATCTTTCTGCTTTCTACCACCACTCCCTGGGATTAAAGGCTAGCTTTCTGGGATTAAAGGTGTGTGTCACCATGCTTGGCTATTTCCAATGTGGCCTTGAACTCACAGAGATCCAGAGGGATTTCTATCTCTGGAATGCTAGGATTAAAGGTGTGAGTGCCACCATTTTCTAGCCTTTGTATTTAGTGGCTGTCTGTTCTCTGACCCCAGATAAATTTATTAGAGTACACAATATTTTGGGGAACACAATACCACCACACATCACATGGCCTCAGGTGGCAGGACAGGCCTCTCATGTCAGGCTTTTCTCCACCACTGTTGTGTCTCTAGTTCTGCCTCTCTCCACAGCACGTGAACTTCCACGCTTCTCTTTCTCTCCCATTTCTCCACCACACATTTGCTCACCGTAGTGAGCAGGTGGGACTTTGGCCACTGTCTCAATCGTTCTGGAAGACGTCACATGTACTTTGTAAAGAGTTTCAATGTAATCACATCTTAAACTTTGTGGTACACACAGGATTGAGTTAATTATCATTAGGAAATTTTTCTCCAGAATTGTTCTGTGCTTAATTATGCCTTAAACAAACTGCCTGATGTCAGACTGTCAAAGTTTGAATCAGCACCAGTTACTGAGTCATGTTGAACCAGACTTCCTTTTTGCCTCACTTGGATCAACACTTTCTGGCCTCCATGGTCACAGAGACCCCCCACCATTCTCTTTCTCATTGACAAGCTTATTTACATACAGTATTTTTTTGCCTAGAACTGTGTGTGTGTAGCTTTACGTTACTATAACAAAACACCCAGGATCATTAATTTATAAGGAAAAAAGATTTATTTTGGCTCATGGTTTTGCAGGTCTGAGATTGGGTTGATTCCATTGTTTGGGGCTGCCATGGAGATAGCACAGCTTGACTTGACCAGCCTGCCCACACCATTGTCAGTAGCAAAGATAGAGAGAGGGAGAAGCCAGGGTCCCAAAGTTCCCTCAGGGAAATCTCCAGTGACCTTCCATTCAGGCCCTCCTCCTAAAAGTCCGCCAGTTCCTAACAGCATCACCTGTAGACCAAGCCTTTAATACAGAAGAGCCATTCAATTTCCAAGCTATAGCACCTTCCAGCACTAACTAACTAGCTAGTGTTTATCTCACACAAATAACCTTTTCCATAGGGAATTTGCTTTGGATTCCCTCGCCCATCACTCTATGTACTTAAGTGCTCTTCCATTGCAGGATTTTTCTCACTTGTGATCATCCAGGGCTTTATCCTAATTTACTTAGTGTCTTAGAGTTTCTATTTCTGTGATGAAACACTGAGCAAAAGCAACTTTGGGAGGAAAAGGCTTTTTTTTTTTCTTTTTTCTTTTTTCTTTTTCTTTTTAATGGCTTACACATCTGGATGGATCAATCATAGTCCATTACGCAGGTAAGTCGATGTAGAAGCTCAATGCAGGAGCCTGAAGGCAGGAACTGAAGCAGAGGCCATGGAACAACACTGCTTACTAGCTTGCACCCATGGCTTGCTCAGCCTACTTTCTTATACAACTCGGTACCACTAGCCCAGGGGTAGCATCACCCCCAGTGGATTGGACCTTTCCATATCAATTATTAATCAAGAAAATGCTCTACAGAGTTGCCTACAGGCCAATTGATGGAAACATTTTCTCAGTTGAGGCCCCCTCTTCCCAGATGACTTGAGCTTTCGTCAAGATGACAAAATACTAACCAGAGCTTATAGCAATTGTTTTCTCTGTTAGATTTTGAATTCCTTGGGGAAAGGGACAATATCTGTTCAGTCACCTCTGTGTCCTGTTGTGTTCACAGTGCTGAATTATAGTGATTGCTTAGTATGTGTTGGCTGATGACTGACAAAAATACAACTGTTCACTAGAACAGCATTAGAGTAGAAAGAAGCCACACTGTGAACTATAAAATAGTGACACCAAATATTTGAAACTAAGACTTGATGTCATGAGGTCCAGATACATGGACCTTACTCTTTACTCACCATAGAACATCACTTGCTGATTTATTCCAGAGTCATCTTGAAGTCCAGAGCATCATTGAGACAGGATGTTCTTGGACTCAATGATTTCAAGAGGTTTTGATGATGAATGCCCTTCTATCTTGGAGCTGTTGGTGGCATTTCCCTGTTTTGGGTTTCATCACCTGCTCTTGGGTTCAAATCTGACAGCTGTGGTCTCAGTTCTCTTCCTAGCCTCCAGTGGGAAATCACTCCAACGTGGGCTGTCAGGTACCAGCAGGGCAGCCTTCCTCAAGCCATGAGGAAAATTGTTTTTTGTACCTCACACATTTTAGGGACACATTGAATTGACTTTTCCCCTCCTCTACCTTCCCCAGTAGTTCTTACAGTAAAGCCTGAGGAATTTGGGGATTTTATGATGTCTTACCAAGCTCCTGTCCTCAAAAAATTTACCAATATTTAGGTTCAAATAAAAAAAAAAAACCAAATCAGAATAATACGTTTATGTATCAGAGATGTGTAAATCTGACACACAAGTCTGGGAATACGTGTGTGTGTGTGTGTGTGTGTGTGTGTGTGTGAGAGAGAGTGATGTGTGTGTGTGTGTGTGAGAGAGAGAGAGAGAGAGAGAGAGAGAGAGAGAGAGAGAGAGAGAGAGAGAGAGAGAGAGAGAGAGAGAGAGAGAGAGAGAGAGAGAGAGAGAGAGAGAGAGGCGGCATATAGGGGTTAACCCAGAATTTATGTTGATGTCTGATGGAGCAGAGGAATTTGAAGCTCTTCCCCAAAATTTCATATAAAACTCTGCTCATTCACCTTTCTGACCCAAGTGCTGTCTTTTGAGAAGTCTTTCCTAACCACTCTGTCTGAACCACACAGACATTGCTCCATCTTTCCCCTCTCCTGCTTTAGATCTTCCTCTTCCAGGACAATGTAAGTTTCCCCATGATCTGTGGGGAACTTTAAGGAGTTCTCAGTACACAGTAGGCACTCATTCATGCTTTTTGAGTGCATGCATGGGGAGGAGGCATGTGAACACAAAGAGAGAACATGACGTGAGCCAAACCGTGGCAGCTAGCTTAGACAGGAGCCAACACCAAGGTATCAGGAAGTTGCCATAGGAGGTAGAATGGAGCTAAGTCACAAAAGGCTTTGAATAGTGAGCTGTGGGTTTGCTATAATTGAGGGATACGAATCCCAGGGCTCTGGTGAGGAGACATCTTACGGAGGTCATCAGCAGGATCTTCTCAATGGCTGGGTTTGGGGGAAAAAGAAAATCCCAAGAGGTTGCCCAGCAGCTGCTGATCCTTCAGAACTGTTGATGCTTTGGACAATGTTAGTGAAGTTGGAAGTAGAAAATGATTTTGGAGTCAGGCATGTGGGCTCTGTTAGAGTAAGATGGACAGTGAAGAATAACAGGCCATTCATCAGAGGTCACCTGAAGCCAAAAGTGCTGCTGTGTCCACACCAGGAGAGGCCAGGTCTCATCTCTACCTGTGCTGGGGCCATCTCAGGGAGTCATGATTCCCACCATGGTTGTCAACTGCTTCCATGATTAGCCTCACCTGGCTCTCTCCAGCCCCAGCTGCATCATGCTGGAGGTCCTTCTCTTAGCCTTCCAGTACATTCTGATGAGGCTCCCTTCAGGCTTTGTGCAGAGCTGACAGGCAGGCATGCCTAGTCCTTGCTATTAACCCCAGGCACGACTTACTGTTCACTTCCAGATCTTTCTCTCTTGACCAAAGCCAGAGAAAGAGATATTTCCAGTTTTACTTCCTTTTTGATGAAACTCAACGTTCACTCTGACTTCTGGACACCTCACTTGGAGAACCAGACCAAAAATCTAAAGCCATCCCTAGCTGTTCTACATCTAAGCTACGATGCTCTGTTTCTAGTACACCAGCATTTGTCCTCTGGAAGTGATCTACCCTGTCCTGCTATCCTCAGCAGCACCCTCCTTCTTCCGGAAAGTCTGCTTTGGAGAGGGTAGGTTTTAGAGACGGAACATCAATTATATCCAGAGGCCACAGTAACACTGAATGGACTTCCTTAATTCCTCTGAACCTCATTCCATTGCACCTCAGACAACCACAGATATTGCCTCCCAGGTTTGGTCTCCTTAGCAGTGTCCACTTCAGCACTCTACAAAAGTCTGCGTCCCTTTTAATGGGAAAGCATCTGGTGAGCTAAGTGTAAGTCAAACTCATCTGTGGGAGAGACAGCGGCCACAGAGAATGAGGCATAGCCTGGAGTATCTCTAAGCTCTTCAAAAGCTGAACACCTCTGATGCCCCTGCCTCCCATCTTGTGGCATACATCTCCAGTGGCCACTAAGGGCATCTTCTTCCCTTTCCTCTTTTCTTTTTTTCTCTGATAAAGACACCAATGACTGTGCTGTTTCTGAGCATACACTCCTCAGGTTCCCAATAAGGCAAATTTCATCCTTAACCCACTACCTCTGGCTCAGTCTGAGGATGGGATTTGGGAAACTGCTTTATGAACAATCTCTCTGAAGGTTTGTTTGCCTCCCAGTGGCAGATCAGATTGTTAAATATTAAGTGGGTGAAATGACAGAACCAGGGATCTGAGTGTATCACGACCCTCAGCAGAGACATCTAAATACACAGAGGAGAACATCTGGCTTTGGGAGACTCTCAGGATGGACAGGAATTCTCATTCTCTCAGATCTTTCCACTTTCCTCCACCCCAAACCTCAGTTTCAGGCATCTTGTGTCTCTGATCTGCATTGACCCCAAGTCATGTCCAGATTGGATACACCTGCTGGAGGCAGGGATGCCTCTGGCTCCCAAGGAGGTTGCTTAATTTACCATTGCTTAAAGCATCTCCTGATGCTTGGCCTTCATGCACCTTTGATCTATCTTCTCTTTCTACTTTCTAAGCACCTTATGCTTCTTCCTTCTCCCTCCAGTTTCCATGGAGATCTCCATATGCTGGCATGTGCACTACATGTACCTGTACCAATCTCTTCTTGGGCAGCATCGGTAGCCCCCATGACTCATTGAGTCAGATGCCCACTACACAGCAGGTGCCTAATAAATGCCAGTCCTCATGACCCATTTCTATTCCCCACCTGCTCCATTTGATTGCAAAACTCCCCAGAAAAATATGGGACATTTTTACATTATTACTAAGTTTCTAAATCTGATCAGTGTGTGAGGCCAGCAGCTGGGTTTCCATGCCTGCATACCAATGAGGCCGTGTCTGGAACAGAATAGCGTGTGTCCATAAACCGTGACCTCTATTATCCAGGGAGGCAGGCAGCAGTGGCAGCTGCCCCTGTAGACACCTTTCCATCTCCATTGTGGGGATGGCAGGGCCAACACGACATGGCTATTGTCTCAATGTGCTAGCAAACACTTCCTGGAGTGTTGTGCATGGAACACACTTGCTCTATTCTTTCCAGCTGGGATGGGCTTTTTTTTTTTTTTTCCAATTAAGAATTAAAATAGCTGCTGAATTTATATTCATTTCCTGGACCCACGATTCACGCTCCATTTCTCACAGCAGCCGGCACTATCTCCGAGCTCATCTTCTTACATCAACCCTTGGAAACAGCAGCTTAAAAATCAGCTTGGTTAAAAATGGCTCCCCCATACTAGAGATTGGGAGACTCGGGTTGAGGAGAGCAGGATGAAGCCACGCAGCCCCAGCCCCTTCCGGGAAAGACTGCCTCCTGCTATGGCCCTGTGCTTTCCCTGGCTTAGCTTCAGGGTGGGTGTACAGTTGTTTCAGCTTGCATTCTTAGAATCATCTATATAAGTGCCTACAGTTTGTACCCACTAGTTCCTCCCATTCTGTGGTGTGTGTGTGTGTGTGTGTGTGTGTGTGTGTGTGTGTGTGTAGGCCAAAGGTTGATCTTGGTCGTTTTCCTTAGTTGCTTTCCACTTTGTCTTTTGAGACCTTAGCATGTGGCCTTGTTGGGAAACTGGCTCCTTAGAGATATACTTGGTTTATGTGAGGGCGCACTGAAGTAGCCTGGCTCTTAGTCAAACATGCCTGTGTCCCTCTAAGGAGACATAACCATACAGAAGAAGCAAGCAGAAATTAGAGTGATGTTGCCGCAACCCAAGGGATGCTTGTGGGCACCAAAAACAGCAGACACAGGGAGGACCTTCCCCTGGAATCTGGGGAGGGAGCATGGTCCCGTAAACAACTTGGTTTTATATTCCTGACCTCCGGATCTATGAGAGGACACAGTTTTCTTGCTTTAAACAACTCAGTTTGGGGCACTTAATAACTGCTACCCAAGCAGACTAACACATCCTCGGAATTCTTTAGGGTTCTAGAGGGGCTGAGATGAGGCCACTGGGCTGCAGAGAGTCCAGCTCTCCAGTGGACGTGGCTGTTGTCGCCTCTGGCACAGAGCTTTCTTCACGGCTTCTGCACTTCTCTTTACCTGCCATTCTCAGCTGCTATCCTGATCCCAACTGCTACAGGTTGACTATGAAATGTCCCCCGTAGACTCATGCGTTTGAGCAGCTGTTTGAGAGACTGTGGTTCCTCTGGGGCTGAGGCCAAGCTAGCAGTCAGTGCAGCATAGCCTGTGGGTGGGTGTGAGTGTGAGGGGGGTGCAGTGTGGGCTACTGAGGACAGGCCTTGAAGGGGCGGACCACTTCTGGTTCTAGCCTGAACTCAGCTTCATGTTCCTTGAGGATGCAGATGCTGTGACACACCCGTGCTGCCAAAGACCTTCTCTACCACGTTGTCCTTGCTGCTATGGAACAGAAGAACTGTGGACCAGAACAAAGCCTTCCTTCCTTAAGTTGCTTCAGTCATTTTTCTACAGTGACAAGAAATGAAAATACCAACTGATAATCTTTGCATGTTCTTACTGAAAATTAAGGTGGGAAAACTGTCTGTCTCAGTGTCCATCATCCTCTGAGAGCTTTGCCCCTGAAGCTACATCTGTGGGTCCTGTGGATGTGTCTGTCATGGTTCAGTCTATCTGACACATAGACACAACCAGAAACTGAATCTTTTGGCTGTGTTTCATTCTGAGAGTTGCAATCTGAGCAGACAGTGGATTAGCCTGCCAAAGATCCATCTCCCAGGCCTGGTTACATAGAAGGGGGAAACAGAGTCATTCCAAAGATTGTCTTGCCCCTCTGGTCAGGGGGTCAGTCTGTGTCTGAGATGCATGGTCTTGGTGCTTTTCTCTGTATTGTCTTCTCACTGCAGCAGGGGCAGGGGCTGCAAACACCAAGGCCACCGAGTCTTGCGTTTTTCCTGGGTTAGTCATTTGGATGTCATCCAGATTGATAGTTGATTCAAAACGAAACATCAGCAGCTTTCGGATCTGGAGTCCGTCCTATAGAAAGAAGTACAGAGTGCTCTTAAAATACAGAGTAGGCTGTGCCCTCATCATCAGATGAGCTGATCCTGCCTTAGCACACCCGCAGCTCCAGGCCAGCATCAAGGCCTGTTCTATCAACCAGACTCCTGGGTGTGAGGGAGGAAGTTAGGGTCATGGGCATGTGGTTATCTTGCCAAGGGTTTGTTTCCTAAGCATTTTCCTCTCCTCTCTCTCTATTCTGAACTTCTCTCTCGTCCTTTCATTATTTAGACTGGACTGTCAACAGCAGCCTACAGCCTTGGTCTTGCTTCATTTCTCATGGATCATGTCACCATGACCTTTCCAAAATGACATATGACATCACCCCATGTCTAAAATCTTTCAGAAGCTCTCAGTCATTTTTTTTTCCTTTTTAAAGAAACAACCACACTTCCTTTGCTCACTAGTGCCATGATTCACCATGAACCTTCTGGATCCATCTCTCTACCTCTTATTTGTCTTTGCTGTTCCATCAAGCCCTAGCCTGAGATTCTGCTTCTCAAGTCTGTAATTTCTTTCCCTCCGTGAGTGCCAGGAAAGCCCTTATTCCTGTTCCAAACACACTGTGGGCATCGCCTTCCCAGGGAAGCCTGGATTGGCAGCAACCTCTGCTTCTGCCTCAGAGCGAATCACTTCCTCCTCTGCATGTACAGGATTCTATTGTTGTACTTATCATGCTGTATTAGAATTTCTTTTTAAACGTTTCTTTCTCTCTTGCTCATTTCGCATTCACGGGCAGAGCAGGAGCTGTTTGTTATGCTGTTCCTACTCTGGCGTTCAGCAGCGGAGCTTCGCCTTTATGGAGTAAGTGAATGAGTGAGAAAACGATGGAGTCGAGATAAACTCATCCACTGGGTACTGGGTACTGAGCACTGTGCTAAGTGCTTCCCATGTCCCCTTCCCATTGGATTCTCACCCGGGAGGATCTGGAAGCACGGGGCAGAGAGGAGATCAAACACCTCTCCCAACCAGGGTCATGTAACGGCAACACAGTGGGACTGGGCTCTGGGCCCGGCTTTGTCTGATTCCAGAGCCCTTGCTGTTTGTACTGAATTAACAGAAGGAGGAAACTGTAGAGACAGATTCTAGCTGCATAAAAAGACCATTCTTAAAAGGACCAGTGCTGTCCAAAGAGGAAATGGGCTACCGCAGAGTTCCATGTCAAACAGACCAGGAACAGCCAAAGTATGGGAGCAACTCCTAGGGGAATGATACAGAGTTACTTTCCAAAAGTGGAGAGCGATCATTTGCATGCTACTAGAAAATGAATATACGAGCCAGGCAGTGGCGGTGGGCACCTTCAATCCCAGCCTCAGGAGGCAGAGGCAGAAGCCAGCCTGGTCTAAGAGCTTTGGCTTCCAGGACAGCCAAAGACTCAGGAGGCCCCTCCCCAAGGTCATAGAAACAGTAAACAACCTCTGGGGCGGGGTTGAGGGGGGCAGGGAAGGCTCTTCAGTGGAGCTGTCTACAAATTGGGCCGGGAGATCTGGGAATGCAGCTCTCACAACTCATGCAGGGGTGGGACTGTTTGGTGCAGCAGATGCCTGAAAGTTACACCCAATGTACCAAGCCAGATTCCACCCAGGCTGGCTTGATTCACCAAGCCAGACTTCGGTGGAACTGGATTATCACCAGTGCCCTCATATCTACCCCAGGAAAAATCAGCAGAGCATATCTGTCAGTTAGTGAGAAGGCCAGCAAGTTGTTAAAATCAGTGCAAAGCGCATTTCATAAATTAGGGTTTTGGGGGGTGGTGGTGGCTAGGGGTGCTAGGAGATATGCTAAATGCAAAATGGATTAATGGCCCACAGCCTCACAGATCTAAACTCAGGGGTTATCGTATTCACTGGATAAAAATCATTTGTGTCTCTAGTGGGTAATATCAGCAGGCTTGGATACTTCTTGACTGAGCTGCCCCTTACCTCAGAGCCAGAACCAGCAGCTTCAGGACATGCCTGAGGGTGGGATGGAGGAAGGTCATTGTCAAAGAGAATCTTCCCATGCTCTTGGTCATTACACGGGGGCACTCTCTTCCCATCCTCATGGTAGAGGAAAAGGAGGGAGAGAAGGCTGGATCAGAGGTTGGGTTACAACAACTGAGTTGGTACATATCAGGGGTGGGAGGGCAACTTTATAGCCTCATAGTAAAAAAGTACTATGAAGGTCAAGAGAGATGGCTCATCAGTTAAGCGCACCTGCTGCTCTTACAGAGGACCTCAGTTTGATTCCCAGCACTTACATGGCCGCTCACAACCACCTGTAACTACAGTTCCAGGGGACCTGATGCCCTCTTCTGGCCTCTACAGGTATTAGGCATGCACATGGTATACATACAAACATGTAAGCAAAACTCATACCCATAAAAATTTTTTAAACTGTCATTAAAATATCCAAACATGAAACAAAGCAGAGAGGCAGGTGTGGTGGTGCACATCTGGAATTCCATCACATAGGAGGCTGAGGCAGAAAGAATCTGAGTTCAAGCCAGCCTGGGCTATGTATTAAGACTGTCTCCAAACAAAACTACTACCATCACCTCCAACAAGAACAAAGTGGAGTTCAATCTCAAGGCCTCCCCTCAAAATTTGATAAAATACAAAGAAAATCCCCAACATCATGGTATCTCATCCCTAAACTACTTTAGTTTAAACCTCCCCTAAAACAACAACAACAACAACAAAAACAAAAACAAACAAACAAACAAAAAAACAGAAGGAGCTAAGCCTGTTGAAGGCCTAATCCCAGTTACTCAGGAGATATCAGGGTGGCAAGTTCAATGCCTTCCAGGGAGAAGAGCAGAAAGCTGGCTTGAGTAACTTAGAGAGAGACCCTGTTTCAAAATAAAAAGAGTGAAAAGACAGCTGGGAATTGGGCTCAGTTAACAGAGCACTTGCTTACCATGCATGAAGACCTAGGCTTAATTTCCAGTGCTACAAAAACAAACAACAAAGAAACAAAAAAAAAAAAAAAAAAAAAAAAAAAAAAGAAACAAAAAAAAAACAACAACCAGAGAAATTCAACAGTCATTTCTTCACCCATCAAATTCATAGTCACCTTTAAATTTCTTTGGCTCTCTGAAACAGATGTTTTGATATCTCTGATCTCTACTGTTTGTTGCTTGACTAATCTGGTCTAATCTTCCTGCTAGGGTTCCTGGGTTCTTGGTGAGGAATTCTTTGGACAATATGACCTGAAGTTGTGAGGGTGTGCTCTGCCTATAGTTTGGGCTGTGTAGGAGCTAGGCCTGACTCAGTGAAGTTATATCGGTCTGGGGTGACCCCAGACAGTATCTGACTACTCCAAAGTCTACTGAAATCACGAGATTTAGTTTGCTGCCTCAGTTTGGCCGGGAGATGTCTTACATGGGCTCTGGCTGCAGCTTGCCTGGATAGAGAGGGTTGCAGAGGGCACCATCCGAGAATACCTGTGGTCCTTCAAGAAGTGGAAGAGTCTCGGGTCTCTGAACTGTGCTCTCTTGCTTTAAGAATGCCAGAAAAGGAGAAGAGCCAACTGAGGAAGAGAAGAACTTGAGGGCTCACCATTGGGTAGGCACAGCATGTAAGGGAGCAGAGGGCTGGGCAGTGGACCGTAAATGGACTTGTTGAAGTTTGAATGTGCAATGTCCCCCTTGTGTCTTTGAACTCTTGGTCTCTAATTAGTGGCATCATTTAGGAAGGCTGTGGGATGTTTAGGGGGTGGAGGTTTACTGGTGGAAGTGGGTCATGGGGAACAGACTCTGAGCTTTTATAGCCCAGCTCCACTCTCTGTTAGCGCTCTGTTTCCTGACTGCAGATGCACAGTGATGAGTCGCCGCCTCCTCCTTTCTGTTACCTATGTCCCCTTGAAGCATAAGCTGAAACAAACCCTTCTTTGCACTGATTGCTTCTTACCATTGCAGTGAGAAAAGTCGCCAGCACAGGGCTCTCACACTTTTTGGGACCTCACATGTTTTTTATATATTTTCTCTTCTACAGTTCAACATGACACCCTGGGCTCAGGCTGAGAAATTTATTCTGAGTTTGATCCTACTGGCCTCTCTACTGTGTTCTGGAATCTTCCTGTGGAATGGTTAGGATTTCTTTATCTTTCAAACCTGGTTGAGGGCATTGAACAAGACAAGATAGAACAGAGCCTGTGTCAATGCCTAGAGAAGTTTCTTGAGGTTGACAGCCAACCTTGAAGCCTCACAAATGTCTGGTCTATAGACACTATTTTTGTCACACATAGTCAATGCTCTTACAGTCCTTTTTAATGTAAATCCACATTTCCACCTTTTTTTTTTTTTTTTTGAACCTTTGGTTATAACTTGCCTAATCCCCTTCATGGCCACAGTAAACTGAAGTTGGGTGATAGTCTCTGCTCCCCGTGGGGTGATTATACCCCTTTTCTGCTGACAGAGTCCTTACTTCTCCCTTTCCTTCCATATAGACATCTGCATTCCTCTCTGGCTCTTTCTCTGTTAGATCTACCAGCCGTGGACCTGCCTCACTCGGTCGTCTGTCAGCCTTCACCTCCCCAGATGCTCTGTAGGGCTGGAAGAGACATCTCAGAGCTCAAACATATGCTCTTTGTTGGATTCCCCTAGCCTGCACACTTAATCACTCATGACAAAGGAAGGGATGTGAGCTGCCGTGGCCAGCTTTTGGCAAATCTGCACAGGTTCCTGGAAGCCACCGCTTCATTATTAAGTTTTAGGAAGTGACCCCAAGCAGAAATTGAGGGTGAGTTGCAACTTAGGGTTTGGAGCTGCAAAACAAATACTTCCCCAATGAGGATTATGTTACGAAGGAGAGGATGGGGGCTTTAGTTTAAAATTAATATAATAAACATAACCCAGTGTCCACATTTGGATCAGGCACTAAGTGTCTTGGGAAAGTTCTTTCTCTCCTGGCTGTCAATGTTATCCACAAACGGGAGCGGGTTTATTCAAGAAGATTCAAACTACTGTAAAATAAAGCAAATCGTTCTTAGCTGAAAAAGGAGGGGGCCAAGGAGGGGCTGAAACATGATGAAGCCAGAATGCCTGGAAGTCTCTGCCCTGGCCCATCTCTCCAACCTGCCCCAGCACGGCTGGGATCTTCCTCATCACCTGATTTAAATGATGACATCCAAGTCTCCACACTGCACACCTCTTCTTCATCCGTCGTCAGGGAAACATGTATAGAAAGAAGCAATGGCTTCTGAAATCCCTAAGGGGAACTGGTGGCAGAATGGAGATTTTTAAACCATGCCCCCGAGTAGGATTCCCTCTGCTACACTGGCGTATCTCAGCCTTGCCTGCTCTTGACTCAGATGATGGAATACTTTTCTCGTCACCATCTAAAACACAGCTACACAGTTATTTTAATTGTAAACAATATTTTTACTTATTCTTTGAAGATTTCATGCAACGTATTTTGATCACATCTGTCTAGCACTACCTTTCCCAGCTCCCTCTAGTGCCCCCCCCCACCCCATCTCTCCCTTAACTTCATGTTTCCTTTATAATTTGTTATGAAAGACTCCCTGAGTTGAATTAGTGCTGCCTGGATTCATACAACTATGGGGTCATTTCCTGGAGCATGGGTGACCTGCTGGTGGCCATGTCTGCAGAGGAGATTGACCCTTCCTCCCTCAGCAGCCACCAAACACCAGGATTCTTCTACTAGAGGTGGGGCCTTAGAGGCTCCTTCCCCATCCACGCTGGCATAGTTTTTGACTGATAGCTATCCATTATTGGCCTTCTTGGATAAATATATCTGTTATAGAATATCAATAAAACAATGGTTATTTCTCTATGGGGGTCAACTCTGAATATTCTGTCCTAGTCTATCCTCCAAGGCCCCACTCCCTCTCCTCCATGTCCCCATTGTATCCTGTGCCCCTCTGTCTTATGCTACCCTACCCCACCCACTCCATCCCAAGCTATCTCATTTAATAACTAAAGTTCTAGTTGCCACTTGAATTTGTATTCATTCCTCTCAGGGTAAAGCTGGTAAATAAAGTTTTATTGACAACTGTCATACCTCTTATTACATATTAACTAAGGCTGTTTTCCTACTAAAGCAGAATGCTTTCTGTGATCCTATTATGATTCTATAGTAGAATGCTACTATGATCCTCCTATGATCAGTTACAGTGAAGAGAGTATGCCCCAGAAAGCCAAACCCCCTAAGCATATAGGCATTTACACTTTCAGACGCCTGCCATTATCAATAGGGGGACCTGATTTCCCCCAAGATACTGGTATAGGAACTCAACACGATTAAGCATTGGCAAATACTGTTAGCCACCGCTAACTGCTGTTGAGAATGTTGGTTTTGTGTGTTTGATTTCTTTTCTCTGAATGAGTGACATCACTGCAGTGGAACAGTGGTGGCGGCCGCAGCAAGCAGCCCTTAGTGGTAGCAGCCGCGGCAGCAGGGGCAGCAGAAGGAAGATGGTGGGCAAGGAGCTCCAGGGAGGAACCAGCAGAAGCAGCTCCAGGGGGGCACCTGAGGTGAAAGAACACTGAGGGGTGTGGACGGCCAAGACTGTGGAAGGCAGAGGCCTGTGACGGGCTGAAGCTGCAAGACTCCGAGTCCCAGTCACTAGAACCAGGACACCAGGTGAGAACTAGTCACTGCTGGGGGCTCGGGGGCCATTGCCTGCTGCCACTGCTAGCTCTGTCCTGAGTGGGAACCTGGATGATCACAGTGGCCTGACTTGAGAACCTAGAGGTGTAAGTATTTGGCCTTTCAAGCTTAGGACTACTTGTTCTTAGGATTAAGCTGCTGTGGGAGAATGCTCTTGTACATTGTAAAGATTTGTCACTGGAATTGGCGTAATAAAACGCTGGTTGGCCAGTAGCCAGGCAGGAAGTATGGGCGGGGCGACCAGACTAGGAGGATTCTGGGAAGAGGAAGGGCAGAGTCAGGAGATGCTATCCAGCAGCCCAAAGAACAAGATGCCAGCAGACCAGTCACACCACGGCCATGTGGCAAAATATAGATTAATAGAAATGGGTTAATTTAAGATGTCAGAGCTAGCTAGCAATAAACCTGAGCCATAGACCAAACAGTTTGAATGATTATTCTGTAAAACTGGCTGCTGCCCAGCAGGACTGAGAAACTTCAGTCTACAACTGGCACCCAATGTAGGGTACGGACCATAACCCTGAGATTAAGAGTCTCATGTGCTACCCACTGAGCTAGCTGGGCTACACTAAACCATAAGCATCTAGGTCTGTTAGTGTCCCTGTAGCTCTTAGCACTGGAGGAACTGGAATTTGACAGCATTTAAGATAAATAGTCTTTTGCCTATTCACATTTCCATCAAGACTTAGCAAGACAGACAAATAACAAAACCAAAACCATACAAAAATCCAGACAGGGCTGGAGAGATAGTCTAGTGGTTAAGAGCACTGGCTGCTCTTCCAGAGGATCTAGGTTCCATCTCCAGAACCCATACTGCAGCTCACAACTGTGGGTAACTCCAGTTCCAGGGGATCTGATGCTCTTTTCTGTCCTCCAGGGGCACTGCACACATATGGTGTACAGACATCCATGCAGGCAAAACACCCACACCTGTAAAAGAAATAGTAATAATTAAAAAAAAAAAAAAAAGAACCCAGAAAGCCTATTGGTTACAACCTTACTGTGCCAGGCTGAATCTTGCCATGAGTGAAGTGTGACTATGGGTGAGAAAGAAAGGAGGAAACAGAAAGGCCTGTGAGCCCCGAGTTCCACGTGCTTCCGAGTTTAACCGCATAAAGAGGGGACAGAGAATGGGCGCCATCTGCAGGCCTGTTGTACGCTGGAGGCTTTGTGAGGGCTTTGGCTCTCATAACTCTAAGAGCCAAAGACTACTGCTTCTGAATTGGCTTTAGGGAGCAGGTGGAAGGGGGAAGAGACAGGACCCCATCTGGTTTCCAATCCCAGATCCTGCAGCTAGGGCCTATGGAGAAGTCTGTTCAGGAGTCACTGATTGGCAGTTCCAGATTCAGACTCTCCCAAGCACAGCTCCTAGTGGAGATGCTCTGGCTTTCCTCTCCACTGGTCCATGGTCTGACAGGTACGAGGTTGTTACCATGTCTTTACACAGCCTGTTGTTTGACTTGCTGCCTCATTAATGCGTGATGGAGGGGAGCTGCCATCTTGTATGCAATACAGAGACCCAGAGTGCGTCCTGGGTACCATGGAGATGTAGTGATGGCCTTCTCAAATGAAACATGACAGGCAGCACCTTAGGAACTGGGGTTTGGATTTATTGGTAAGAATAAATGAGACAGATTTTTTTGTTGTCGTTAATTAGGAACAAGTGTTCACATGTCCCAAGTTTCACTCACGGAGACAGTGGCATAGAAACCGTTCTTATGATGTGACACAGTTGCTTTTGTACTTGAGGATCACAGGTTTCTGGACTGGATCTACATTATGGAAATGCAGTCAGTTCACTCCAGCTCCTCGCTTGCATGTATTACAAGAGCAGATTGTAGAGTTCAATGGCACACATAGTTCGTGTGTTCATCTGTATGTGTGTGTGTGTGTGTGTGTGTGTGTGTGTGTGTGCATGATGCAAAGTGTACTTCAAAAATACCATCTGCTAGTGACTGAACAAATGCAGTATGTTTCTGTTTATGTGGCCATTGCTAAAGCTTACTACTACCTTCCATTTGGAGACAATGAAGGAGGAGAAACTTCTTTGCTGAGCACCTACTATGTGCCAGGTACTATGCTAGGTTCTGTGTATTCCCTCACTTAGTTGCTCCAGCAACTCTTTCACATGTTTGACACATGTTAGACATTTTGTCATATGTGACATATATTTATTATGCTGCTATTATATGTCATGGGCTATGTGAGCAACAGCAGGGTGCAGGAGGAAGCAAAACTAACATGCCCTGTGTCCTCTGGAATCTATGCTTAGTGGGGATGCTGAATTATAAAGCATAAAAAGGGAGAAAGAATGCAAGGCTCCATCATAGTGACGACTGGGGTGACCTGTTCTAGACCAGTATATGCCACAGAAGTGTATTGTAAGCCAGAATATAAGCTATATGCATCATTTGAAAACTTCTGGGACTGCAGAGATGGCTCAGTGGTTAAGAGTGTTTGCTGATCCTGCAGAGGACCTGAGTTCATGTGTCAGCATCCACACTCAGCAGTTCAGAAACACCCATGACTTCAGCTCTGGGGAAGCTGGTGCCTCTTTTGGCCTCTGTAGCCACTCACACACATGTGTGCATAGTCACACACAGATACAGATACATACAGTTTTTTTTTTTAATTAAATTTTTGGTAGAACAGGAAGAAAAGTAAAAAGAAAGGAGAAATTATATATTTGAGTCAACATACCTAAAATATTATCATTTTAAACACATAACTGACATTAAAATTTTCAGTGATGTATTTTGTACTTGTATAGTCTAATCAAGCTTTCAGAAATCTAGCTTGTATTTCCTGCTCCCAGTACTTCCCAGTTCAGATTCACCTGTTTCCGGCACTCAATGGCTGTGTGTTTGATGATTGCCCCACTGGACAGCCTAGCTGCAGACTAAGGCATCATGGGAGAGCTCCCTAAGGAAGGGATCTCCTTGGCGAGCTCTGAAGGATGAGTACAGGCTGAAGAGATACAGGAGGTATAGGCAATGGGTACAGAGAGGCCTGACTGAACACAAGTTCCTGTGGAGGGATGGAAAGGCAGCATGGCTGGATGTCAGTAGATCTGAGTAGCCTTCAAGAGGTCAGGCTCAAATGATCTCAACTGTATTGGAAAGTAAGAATTCTTTTTAAATATTAAAAAAAAAGTGGAAAGTCACTGAGAACCTTTAAGGTCAAATGAATTAACCTTCAACACACAGAGATAAATGAAGTCACTAATGCTTGGAGCCTATGGTGGTTTGGATGAGACCCCCATAGGCTCATAGTAAGTACTTATCCCAAGTTAGTGAAACTGTTTGGGAAGGATTGGGAGGTGTGGTCTTTTTGGAGAAGGTGTGTCACTGGGGGTTGGCTTGGAGCTTTAAGCCCATGCCAGACTCAGTGTCTCTCTCTTGACCTGCAACTTGCAGATCAGATGTGATCTATCACTATGCCTGCCTAGCTGCTATGATGTCCACAGCCAACATTCTGAAACCATAAGCAAGGCCCAAGTTAAATGTATATATATATATATATATATAGTCATGGTGTCTTCACAGCAACAGAACAGTAACTAAGATAGAGACTCATACAGGTGGCCAACTCTACCCAGTCCCTGCCCCTTGCTATGCAGGTGCTGAGCTGCCCTGATTCTAGACAGCATCTGGGGATAGGACCAAGTTTTCTTCTAAAAAATTACTAGGTTAGCATATAAAAAATGGGTTTCATCAAAATAGATAAGAATCTTATAAATTAAAAGAAAAAAGTACAAAAAAATTAAAAAAAAAAAAAAAAAAAAAAAAAAAAAAAAAAAAAAATGGGTTTCATCATGATGTCTTCATATGTACAAAAAACAGAGTACAACACATTTTCTCTTCCTCTGCCATATCTTCCCCATGCTCCCCACCTCCAGATTGCTTCCTTTCTTCCCCCAGAATGTCCTCCATTTCTATCTTCCTAGTACATGTATTCCTGTACTCTGTTTCCACCTCCCATAACATCTCTTCCTTCTCTTATGAGTCCCCTTTCATGACAAATACACACACACACACACACACACACACACACACACACACACACACAGCCTGTGTGCACACATTATTTTAAATTTGGGTTCTATACATGACAGAAAACATGCAGCATTTGTCTTTTAGAATCTAGCTTATTCCATTAGCAGTAATGATCTCTAGTTACATTCATTTCACCTACAAATGTCATGATTCCATTTTTCTTTATGGCTGTATAAAATTCTGTTGTTTATAGGGACTACATTTTCTTCAGCACTCATTTGTTGATGGACATCTAGGTGGTTTGATTTCTTGACTATTATAAACAGTTCAACACAGATGTGCAAGCATTTCTGTGGCATGTTGACCTAGAGTCCTTCAGCTCTGTCCCCAGGAGAAGTATAGCTGGGACATGTAGTAGCTTTATTTTTAGCTTTTTGGGAAATCTGAACACTGACTTCCATAATGGCTGCTCCAGTTTGCATTCTCACCAGCCGAGAACAAAGGTGTCTCTTTCCCTGGATCCTCATCTGCCTTTGTTCGTGTGATTTTTCCATGAGAGCCATTCTGGCTGGGGAGAGATGGAATCTCAAAGCAGTTTTAATTTGTATTCTTCTGATGACTAAGGATGTGGAGCAGTTTTCAAGTATTTATGCCATTCTTATTTCTACTTTTGAGAACTGTCTGTTCAGTTCATTACCCATTTTCTGGATTGGATGATGTTTTTCTGTTGTTTACAGTTTGCAACTCTATTATGGGTATTAACCCTCTGTCTGAGATGTAGTGGGCAAAGATTTCTTTTCCCATTATGTAGATTACCTCTTCACACCACTGATTGTTTTCTTTGCTGTGCAGAAGCTTCTTAGTTTTGTGTAACCCCACTTTCCCATATTTGAGATTGTTTTCTGTGCTGTTGAATCCTGTTCAGAAAACTCTTGCCTTTGCCCCTGTCTTCACATGTTTTTCCCTAGTAGTTTGTACTGTGGAATATTTCTTTATGCTGTGTGAATATATGTCTGTGAATGGGTTAATAAAAAAGCTGACTGACCAATAGCCGAACAGGATAAAGTTAGGTAGGAGAGCCAAACTAAGAATGATGGGAAGAAGAAGAGAGGAGTCTGAAGTTGCCAGCTGTCTAGATCATGGGGACCCCTCAAAAGACCACCATGGAGACTGACTGTATGCAAATTCAAAGAGCCTTTATTTAAACTTGAGCTTGGACCTTCTGCATGATTGGAGAGCAGAGAGCCCTGAGCCCGGGTGGGGTAGGATTTTTATCATAGCAGAGGTTGGGGTGAGGGGATTTTCAGGGTTGGGTTCAGTACCCTGATTGGCTGACATTTGTCTAGAGGTATAGGTGTTTGCTGGGAATGTTTGGAATGTCAGGCATTTCCTCTTAGATGTTGGCCCCTCCTGGGTGTCAGCTTATGGCTCTTCTTGGGGACCAGGTACTACCTACAGGTAAGCCTTCCATGGCAGCTGTGACTGGGCCCTAAGCATGTGGTCAAGCTGTTTTGGGCCTCCCACACGCAGAGGGAGATGCAGAGGGAGCAGGAGATGAATGTGACATGCTAATAAAGGTACCACCATGTGGCAGAGCATAAATAAAAAATATGGGTTAACTTAAAATGTAAGAGCTAGTTATTAATAAGCTTGGGCTATTGGCCAAGAATTTATAATTTATATTGTCTCTGAGTCAGTTATTTAGGAAGTGGCTGCTAGTTATTTTGGAACAGGTGGTCAGGACAGGAAAACTCTGCCTACAAGTTTCAAAGTTTCAGATCTTATATTAAGGTCTCTGCTCAATTTTGAATTAATGGATGAGAGATACAGATCTAGTTTTGCTATGACTGGAGCTACTCCACTCTGTCTGACATGTCCATCAAGAGCCATGAACTCGGAATTCACAGACAGCTGTGTCCTGGGATAGATGGTCCCAGAGGACAGTTGGTTTGCTTCCAATCCTTGGAGAAGACACAGGACAGCTGGGGCTTCTCAGGCATGTCCACTCTCCACCCTAAATAGCCACTGGAAGCTGGCTATGGCAGTGGTGGGCAGTATACTTTGACAGTCCTGGTTATGTATATGGGTTTGCTCATGTCCCACAAGGTTCTGGGGCTCCCTCTGTTCAGGGGTCCCACCTCCTATGGGTGTCTGACACCTTGCTTTTGCAGGTATCTTCTGGTTCCTCTGCATTGGAACAAGTCTGGGAATTAGGAAGCTAGGGAAGACCTCTGCCATGCGCACATCGTCCCTTTCTCTTTGGGGTTCTTTCCCTCAACAACCCGGGTGGAGGGAGGGAGGCTCTGACACAAGCCTCACACATTCCAAGGGAGGCTAAGGGAAGAACCAAGACTGAGGTGTGCAAAGCTTAGGGAGATGGGTTTGTTTCCCTGAAGGAGGCAACATCCAAGCATCTGGGCTGTCAGATGTTTGGCTGCCAGATGGAGAGAAGTTGAGTAGAGGCACAGAACATCAGGGAGACCTTAGTCACCCTCCAAGAGTAGTGGTTCCTATAATCCAGGCCCTGGATTAGCAATAGCCCATGAGCAGTTTCCACCGGATCCTGATGAAATAGGGAAAGTGCACACTTTTTCTCATAGTGCTCACTTTTTTTTTTCCAAATGCTAAGATCGCTCCCTACCCCCTTTTTTGTATCAAGTTGCAATATCTTGGGCTTGAGGTACAGCTCAGTTGGTAGTGCTTGCCTAGAACACATGAAGCCCTGGGTTGGATTCCCAACACTACATGAATTTAGATATGGTGTTGTGTGCCTGTGGTCTTATCACCTGGGAAGCAAAGGCAGCAAGTTCAGAAACTCAAGGCCATCCTCAACTATACAGTGAGTTCAAGGCCAGCCTGGGCTACAATGAGGCCCATCTCAGGAAAAGAAAAAAGATGTATCATTTTGCATGAAGTGATGGCAATAACATATCATTGTTAATTTTTTATTGCCTCTTACTCAGTCACCAACATTATCAATTCTCCCAAAGAGTATTTTTGAAGTCGTAATGGTCCATGAAATTCAAAACTATTGACTGCATGTGCTGTCTTGTTTGTTGTCCCAAAGCCAAGCCATCAGAGTGGCTTCCATACCACTCCACCAGTATAACATCAAGGGAAGCCCCAGCACGTCTCACCACTTATGGGAGAAGATAGCAGCAATCCCAGTGAGCATTGCAGCTGCAGGAGGTTCCAGGAAGGGACCAAGGATCTGGGGCTAGAACACTATCCCTGGAGAGAAGGTGCCAAGAAAGGGACACAGGCCAGGAGTCTGCCTGATAGAGTTGGGCTCGGGTCTAGCACAGAAATCAAGTGCTTGATAGGGAACTTGGACAAAAGGGGTCCAACTATGTGGATGGAGCCAAACTATGGATAGAGAGGATTGTGAGCCAGAGTGGCCCCTGGGAGTCCAGTGCTACTTAGCTATTCATGAAGCTTTCTCAAGGCTCCTGGAGAACATTGATGTTCTCCTTTACCGATCAGGTTGCTGCCGACTTGAGCTGAATGGAGTATGCTGGGAGAGGCCTCAGCAGCTAGAATATTGAGGAGAGAGAAAGATTGGAGCTCATGCTGCAGACAATAGCACCTGTGTGTCCCATGTGGCACCACAGGGAAGGGAATTTGGTGATTTTGTTCTGTTATCCTCTGGAGACTCATTGCTATATGAATACATTCCAGGCCCTAAAGAGTTTGGTGAGATACAGCTGACTTTACTTAATCCCGAATTCCCGAGATGGTTATCAAATGGGACCTTGTGTTAACTGCAAGCCTAATGACCTAGCTCATCACCAACAACCTAGGAGACATGCTGTGCAAATCCAGAGGCCAACTGGATTCTTTCTGCTTTGAGTGTGTGTGTGTGTGTGTGTGTGTGTGTGTGTGTGTGTGTGTGTGTATGAGAGAGAGACAGGGGTGGTGGTGGTGTGGTGTATGTGCATGAACAAGCAAGCAACAGATAAGTCTTCCAATTAACAGTGGACATTCCATGGAGCTACCATCTGCTACCTAAGATGGTCACCTTAATGAGCTCTGACAAGGATACTGAACCTTTCTTTGCTTTGGCTGTGATTTCAGCTTTCGGGGAGGGGCTTCTTGGCTTACTTTCACAACTGTGGGAAACCCACCAGAATGGGTTTCCCACCAGTGCCTTGAATTCTTTCATTTCTGCTCTGTGTCCAGGCAGTTTGGTTGCTATTCATTTTCTACAGTATTTATGACCAGCTGGTGCTCTGTGATATGTCCAATGCAGCTGAAAAGCACTCAGCTCAGCGTGGCAACACTCCCTACCTGTGTACAGAGCATGAGCTATGAACGGGATAATTTTACTGGTCAAAAAGAAGAGAGAGAGAGAGAGAGAGAGAGAGAGAGAGAGAGAGAGAGAGAGAGAGAGAGAGAGAGAGAGAGAGAGAAGAAAAACAAAACAAAAAAACCCCACCAAAATTGGTCCAGGAAGAGTATGGAACTTAGAGATGCTTTGCCACCTAGATGTGACCTAATTGTTACCTTGCCTTCTTGGAGAGGGAGGTCAGTGTCTCCTGGTGGACCCAAGTCTGACTGTCTGCATCTGTTACTTTGGCCTTGGGCTAGTTATTTAACCCTTCTCGGCACCAGTTCTCTGGTCTTCAGCAACATCTGTCTCACAGGATTGTACAGAAGCTTGAACACGCACAGGTAAGGAAACATGGAAAGTGCCAGTCACCACTGTCAGAGGAGGACTTCTCACCCTTCGTAATTACTGATATGTTTCTAGTGTGGCATTTAGAAGTGGAGGAAGAAACTGATATGGAGTCACAACTTGCCCCCACGGTTGGGCATGGTCGCGTATGTCCTGTGGGACCTAGTCACTTCCACCTAGTCATTTCCGGGTCAAAACATTTTGCATGACCAGGACCCTGTGGCTTTGCATGGTTGCATAAAGTGCGCAGCACAACCATGTGATCTACATACATGCGTGGAATAGCCAATGGGCCTGTGTGCACAGGCGCGGCCCAGCCTTTATAAGCCGGCGCCATGATTCCCAGCCTCATCTTCACTCACATGTCTTTCCACAGGCCTGTGCACCTCTGTCTCTTTATCTTATCTTTTATTTATTTATTTTTTTAATTATATTTTATTTTATTTTACAATACATTCAGTTCTACATATTAGCCACGGGTTCCCCTATTCTCCCCCTCCCTCCCCTATCCTCCCCCTCCCCCCCCCCCTTACTCCCAGCCCACCCCCCATCCCACCTCCTCCAGGCAAATCCCCCCCTCCGCCCCCAGGACTGCGATCAACCTGGTAGACTCAGTCCAGGCAGGTCCAGTCCTTCTCCCAGACTGAGCCAAGTGTCCCTGCATAAGCTCCAGGTTCAAACAGCCAACTCATGCAATGAGCACAGACTTGTCCACTGCCTAGTTGCCTCCAAACTGATCAAGCCAATCAACTGTCTCACTATTCAAGGCCTGATCCAGCTGGGGCCCTCAGCCTTTGGTTCATAGTTCATGTGTTTCCATTCATTTGCTATTTTTTCCCATAATTGAGTGAAACCGAAATTTATTATAAGCCACAGTCGTCCTAGGACTCCATGCATATATATAGCTCCATGTTCTATGGTTGTGGTTTGATTGTTCTTTATTTTATATCTAGAATCCACTTATGAGTGATACATACCATGACTGTCTTTCTGGTTTGGTTACCTCACTCAGGATATTTTTTCTAGTTCCATCCATTTGCCTGCAAATTTCATGCTTTCATTGTTTTTCTCTGCTGAGTATCTCCATTGTGTATATGTACCACATTTTTTTTTCATCCATTCTTCCGTTGATGGGCATCTAGGTTGTTTCCAGGTTCTGGCTATTACAAATAGTGCTGCTATGAACATAGCTGAGCATGTATCTTTATGGTATGGATCAGCATTCCTTGGTATATGCCCAAGAGTGGATGCTAGGTCTTGAGTAGTTCGATCCTAATTTTCTGAGAAACCGCCATACTGATTTCCACAGTGGTTCTTTATCTTATCTTAATAAAACTCTTGTTAGTGGATTCTGTTGTGTTTCGTGATGTTTCCTCACAGGGTAAGAGCGCCGCAAGTAACCAACAGAAACTGATTCCCTTTTAACGTTTATCTCATGTCCATAGAGACTCCATCTTGCTTTCTGAAGAAGGACAACAGAGAAGACAAGGACGAGAAGAAGGACAACATACAAGAAACATCATCACAACCCAGTGCACATGTACTGTACACAACACAGCCTTGGACTCGGTGTAGGGGTCAATAGGACGGCGTGTGCAGAGTACTCAGCACTGAGGAGCTGTGTAGTGAAGGGTTACTGTGACAGTGTGCGCAGAGTACTCAGTACTGGGAAATATGCACAGTGAAGGGTTATTAAATTTAATTAAATCCCCAGGGTCACCAGTGGGTAGATCTGGGGAGGAATTTATGTGGTGTCACGTGTATTTCCTAGTTTAATTCCCTGTAATAAAGTGCTCTGATGGAAGATCGGGGTTCACAGTATGGTCAACACCCATTGTCTTGCCAGGACCTGCTTTTCTCCATTAATATGTAAGGAGACTTGGTTTTCTAGCAGCTGCCATCAGAGGCTACAGGAGGAAACAGACCAGGACAAAAACTAGGACTGTTGTTACTGCCTGGCCTTGAGAGTGTCTGAGTGCTGAGCTCAGAAGGTGAAGTCAGAAGTGGGGACACTTTGACAAGCTGGGGTGGAGTCTTGGGGGAGAGATGAATACAGAGTTGGATGCTTTGCTCTGTCCAGCTCTAGGTGGATCCCACTCTGTTCTGGCTGTGGAATATTCTGGGCACATTGGGAGATAGCAGTGCCCTGGTTGGGAGATGGCAGCTTTTTATAATGTGTACCTGCTGCTTGGACAGCAGGAAGGAAAAATTAGAGCAGGAGGAGAAGGTATGGGGACACTCTCGGTGACCGTGGGGGTATTTTTGTAGATCTGTGTGCATCTGAGTCCTCCTACATGTACCTACACCAGGAGAGCAGGCGCTCTGGCAGAGATGCAGATCCACAGCATTCTTATTGCCGCTTGTCACCCTCCACTCGGTGTCACAGCAGACATCACTAATCCATCACTAGCCTCTTCCCCATGAGCTCAGTGCTTTTCAACCTTGAGTCTCCCTCAGACTCCACCAGTGAAGTCAAGAGAGATGAGAAGCTGTGCGGTCTCTGATACATCACCTGACCTGAGCAGAGCCTTCAGGGCTCAGCAGGGCCAGGTCCTGCCTGATGGCCAAGCCTCTTTCCCCAGTCCCTTATCACCCAAGCTTTCTGAATCTGACCACAGCATACAACCCTACTTCCATGATTTTGTCCTCCAGACAGAAATATTCTTTGCCATCCTTCCAATCAATGTATGGTGTGTGTGTCCTTTAAGATCCCTCCTCTGTGACACTTTCCTGGACCATGATAGGTCTTTCCAGCATCTTTGGAAATCTAAGCTGCTCTGTCTCCACTGCTGCCAGAGTTTACTCCACATAGTCACCGAGACAGTGGGGTAGCCTGCGTCATTACTATGAACCTAATCTTGTTGTCTCTGCATACACATTAACCTCAAGTCCTTAGAGCTGGGCATGTGGCTTAGTAGTAGAGCTCTTACCTAGCACTCCCAAGGTCCTGGGTTCAATTTCCCATTCTACACATCTAACCCTTAAACCTCAGTATACTGAGGTGGGTAAGATTAATTAAGAGTGTAAGAATGCTGTTTGAAGCAGTAGAACTAATGCCCTCTAAAAGGAAGAGGAGAATCAGGTGTTCCTGCTCTTTGAAGACATGGCAAAGAGCACCTGCTGGCTGGGAAGAGAAAACACAGATACCAAACCCCACTGGAACCCGTATCTTGGAGTTACCTGCCTCCTCAAAGCCAATGTCTTCTGTTGAAGCCCAACACTCTGTGTTAGTTTGTTATGGCAGCTGAACTGAGCTAAGACACTCATGTCATCCACTTCTCAGTTAACACACAGAGCCCTGGGCCATGCACAAGGGCTACACTAATAAGAGGCAAAAAGCCCTGGATTCAGGGACTACATTAGTCACTTTTACTAGGAGGGACAGGTAGAGACAAACACATGATCCAAGGCTAAGGGCACTGGAGATAGAGCCTTGTAAGCACAGTGTGCCATGGGCATGGAGACTGTACCATCATAGTTGGAATGCTGGAGTTTCAAGTCACAGATCTCAACTTGATTCCTGTAATCAACATGACCTTGACCACGTTACTTGACCACCCTGAACTTCAGTTGTTTTTCCTATAAATAAGGATAAATAGTAATAGTTCTTGAAAGGTTAATTAAGGATGAAAGGAGGTGAAGCCAGGAAAATACTTGATGCACACATGGGGAGCACAGATAATTATTTAAAATATCGCCAGCAGCACATAGAAAAGATGCTTCAGTCACAGTGGAAGTACAGTTAAGAAAAAGAAGAGATTCAATTGGAAATCACTTTCACAGGATGGCTAGCAGCTAACCAGAGAAGGAGTGTGAGAGACACCTCCTCAGGCAGAAGAAATGGGATTTACCAGTCCAGGGGGACAGGAAAGAGCATGCTGTGTTCTGGGGACTTCTGACTGGCTGGTAAGATCTGACAAACTTAATGGGTGCCAGGAATGTGGTCAGATGAAACAGGTGTGGCTGGGGAGTTGTCAGAAGCCTGGCTTGGGGTCCTCAGATTTAGGGGAAGAGGGAGGTTAAAGACATAAGTACGTTCTAAGAGGACAAAGAAGCAGTGATGTCCAGTTGGTTTGGATTCTCTGTGGGGTAAGAGGAGAGGAGAGGCCACCAGAAGAGGTAATTCTGACAAGAGACCATTTGTAAGATGACTGCAAGGGATAGGTAGAGGGTTTCTCAGTAGCCCCGAAACCTCGGCATTTGTAAAGTGGTCTACGTGGGCAGCAGAGTAGATACTGATGAAGAAAGACACTGATAGATGTGGGCTTCTGGCATGGCCAATGCTGCAGAGGTCTCCCTTAGAAATGAGCAAGGGTCACATGCTGGAATTTTTACAACAGAGAGCAAAGAAGGAAGATTACAGAGGTGGAGGAGAGCGTAAGAGTCTAGGAGTCAATGATCAGGAGGCTGCTAGATAGGGATAAGGATAGGGATGAGGTACAGGGTCCTGGGTGTGCCTAGCAGCACACCAATGATTCTTAATTTTAATATGCTTTGGAGGCACAGGGACTTTGTGAACATGCAAATTTTCTCTCTGAGGTAGGGACTAAAGCTGGGGATTCTGCATTTTAATGAGCAACTCTCCTCTCCCCAGTTGGAGGGGCTGTGCCTACAGGGACAATGAATGGCCAGGATGCAACGCGCTCAGGGAGGAAAGGAAGCCCAGGCTTTGGGCTTCACTCAGGGAGGAAAGGAAGCCCAGGCCTTTGGCTTCGCTCATCAAATTGTGCCTGGCTACTATCATGGAGGGGAGATGGAGTCCAAGACAGGAGACATGTGGGGAGCCAGCCCTGCTTGGCTGATCCCATAGCAACCTTCCACAATAAGCAAGAAGGCTGCTAATTGGCCAGCGGCACTCAATATTAATTAACGCAATATAATAGGTCCCCAGAAGCCTGTTTTGCATAATTAATGAATACTCAGCTATAAGCTGCTGAAAACACTGAAACCAGAGTGTTACAATTTTCTGATCAGCTAAGCAGAAATACCACAATCCATACCATTTGTGGACACAGCGAAAACCTTAACTCCTGCTAATTAGTGAGGCTGGCTGGAGAGCCCTTGGCTTCGCTGGATCCTGGAGCTGGATGAGGACATGTGGGCACTCCAGGCAGGCCAATAATTTGATGCCACTTCTGCAAACTAGTCTTTAAATATTTGTCCAACGCTGAGCCCGAGACATTGGGCACTGCTGTGAGGAGGGGCCAGGTAGGAGAGACACCGGTCTGGTAGAATTTTTCCTTTGGTGAGTTGGGTAGTTCAGCTGTGGCCCAAACTTTTGTGATACACTTAATAAGTCAAACTGCCTCATAGTCCAGCCTCCTTTAAAGGAGGTGTGCTGCTGTCTCCAAAGAGGAGACTGTTCCTGAGAGGGTCTACTTCCTGTCCCCAACACTCACTGCAGGCTTCTTTTCTGAGAGTCCTTAAGTTTTAGGAAAACAGTTCATTACGGTAAATATGCATTAGACAATGTATTGTCTGTATTAGTTACTTGTATCAAGGTGGTCATAAACTACTTAGCAGAAGCGATTTAAAGGAGGAAGGCCTTGTTTTTTGCTCGCAGTTTGAGAGTACCGTCCATCATGGTGGGGAAGACATGGAGTGTGGGGCAGCTGGTCACACCACACCTGCAGTCAGAACGCTGTGGGGGTGGGGGATGGGGAGGCTGACTGCTGGCGCTCAGCTCAGCTCCTTTTTATTCAAAGCTCCAGCCATTGGCTGCAGCTGCTCACATTTAAGGACGGTCTTTCCATCTCACTTAGCTCTTCATGAACAAGCCCAGAGACTTGCCTCCTAGGTAATTCTAGAACCTGCCAAGTTCACAATATTAACCACCACATTATCATAACCATTTTTTTTTTTAAGCAGACAGTTTAGAATTGCTAAGTGCTGTGTTCGTGTTGTGTAATATGTTTTCAAACCCTTCATCTTGCAGAACTGAAACTCCACCCTCATTAATAACACCCTTCCTGCTTCTCCAGCCTCTGGCAGCCCCCACTCTGCTATTTTATAAGTTTTGACTGTAGTTACTTCATACGGGATTAGCATATTGTTATTGTCCTTTTTGTGACTGGCTTATTTCACTATATAAGAGCCACAAGGTTGATCTTTTGTTGTAGTGCCTACATCAGAATGTCTTCTCGTTATTATTGTATGTATGTGTGTATGGTGTACATATGTGAGAGCAGGTACATGGATGCCAGAGTAGACGTTTGGAGATCAGAGGACAACTTTGGGAGAGTCAGTTTTTCTTCTACCATGGGTTCGAGGGGTCTGGTCTTCAGGCTTAAGAAGCAAGTGCCTTTACCTGCTGAGCCATCTCGCCAGCCTGGAATTGGCTGAATAATGGTCCTCACTTTGTGTCTGCATCCATCTGTTGATGGACACTTAGATTACTTCCTTTATTGACTTATTGAGAATAACGATCCTGTGAACTTGGCTGTACAGACATCTCTTTGACACCCAACTGTACAATTTCTTGACATCAGGTCTTATACTCAGAACATAACAAATTTTTGTTCAAATTATGCTTGAGCTTTTGTTTTTTTTTTTTTTTTTTTTTTTTTTTTTTTTTTTTTTTTTTTTTTTTTTTTTTTTTTTTTTTTTTTTATATTTTTTTTTGATAATCAGAACACTTACTACAGACCCCCCCCCCCCCCCCCCCCCCCCCCCCCCCCCCCCCCCCCCCCCCCCCCCCCCCCCCCCCCCTCCATTTGTGTCATAATAATTCTGACTTTGATATCTTGAAGAACCAAGACACCATTTTACAGAGAGTGTCCTATTTTAATTTCTGTGACTAGCTGATGAAATCTTCAGTTTCCACATCCCTTCTACCATTTATTTCTATTTTCATTTTTAAATAGTAACCATCCCAGAAAATTGGCTACCATTTCACTGTTTTTGTGTTTTGTTTCTCCTCCTCCTCTTCCTTTTCGTTGTTGTTTTTTAAGACAGGGTTGCACTCAGTAGCACTGGCTGGACTGGAATTTACTCTGTAGACCAGCCTGACCTCAAACTCACAGAGATCTACTTGCCTCTACCTGAGTATCCTGAGTGCCAGGATTTAACTGTGGTGATTGTGTTTCTCTAATATTAAAACGGAGCGTCTTTTGGGATACTTCAGAGAACTGTCTAAGTCCTTTGCCCATCTTCAAAGCAGGCTGGTTGTCTTTCCATGTTGAGTTACAGGTACACTCTATATATTCTGGATGCGAGCCTGACTGGCTGCTCAGAGAGCACTTCCTCTCTTCCCACACACTGCTTTTCCTTGTCTTCTCTGCTGTCCTTTGATACAAAGGAGGTTGCAATTTCAAATTAGTCCAATTCATCCATTTCTTCTTTCGTTACCGGTGCCTTCCATACCAGTTGCTCTGTACAGGTCAGAAAGCAGGGGCCCACTGACCTGCGTGTGGGCAAACAGGCTTTCCTACACTACTTTTGAAAATAGACACCTAAATATGTTTTTGTTTTTATCTTGCTACGTAAGAGGCTTAGCTTCCCTTTTGTATTGAAACCATGGATGGTTGAAGAGAAAGTCTTGTCATTAGAAGCATGGATTCTAAGCTCCACTGTCTAGATTCAAAGTCTACCTCTGTTTGGTACAAATAGTTACCTGGGAAGTTATGCAGTTTCTTTGAGGCTCACGTTATCCACCTATAAAATGGGGATAATAATAGTAACCTTTTCTGACTGCTCTCCTATGGACTGAGTTAATAGTCGGGACTGTATTATGATATGCTTTTGTGTTAGTTTGTAGTGCATGCATGTTTGTGGGGCAGGCTGCATGTGCATGTTTGGGAAGGTCAGAGGCCCTTCTCAGCTATTGTTCCTTAGGGGTTGTCTGTCTTGTTCTTTGGGAGGAGGTCTCTCCATAGCTTGAATCTCACCAAGTAGGCTAGGTTAGCACCAGTGAGCACCAGAGATCCATCTGCCTTCAACGCTCCAGTGTCAGAGTTACAGGTGTGTACTACCACACCAGGCTCTAAAAAATAATTTATTTCTTGAGATTTATAATGTGATTACATAATTTCCCCCTTTTCTCCCTCCAAGTACCCTTCTTGCTGTCTTTCAAATTCATCACTTCTTTTTAATCAACTGTTGTTACATACATACATATATACATACATACATATGCACATGCATATTTCTAAATACACATACATACTATTGTATAATATACTAATTATTACATACATACATATATACAACACCTACTCAGTCTGTAAAATATGACTGGAATGTATGTTTTCAGGGCTGACCACTTGGTATTGGATAACCAGTTGGTGTGCTCATTCCAGGGAAAGACTGTTTCTCCTGTTCTCAGCATTCCATAGTTGCCTGTAGTTCTTTGTGTGGCGTTGAGACTTCAGGAGTTTTCACCTGTTCACACAGCATGTCTATTGTTATTGTCTTTGTTCAGCTCATGTTTAGTCAGTCGCATTGGTGAGATCTCACGGGTGCAGCTTCTGACATCCCTAGGAGAGTACACATCAATCTCACACAGCAAAAAAACCTGCTATGATTCTTATGGCCCTTATTATTCACAACCCCTTTTCTCTTTCCATGTGTTTCCTTCCGAGAGGTATGGGAGTTGTTTTGTAGATGTATCCATTAAGACCGTCTGTAACTCCAAGATCTGACACCCTCACACAGAAGTCTTGGGTAATTCTGACCAACATCTCAAAAGGGGATTTTTCATGTCTGGTGTTGGGGTTTTTGTTAGATGGCCTTTCCTCCAGGCTTTTTATGTGGGTTCTGGGGGTTGCTCTTAGGTCCCTGTGTTTGTATGGCAAGCACTTTACCAACTAAACTGTCTCCCCAGCCCCATACTATACACTGGATAGCTTTAACTATTACCGATTTTTATGCTTCATTCAAAACTATCACAAGTATATTGGTTTAAATTATTAAACCCAGATAAAAATCTTCATGACCTTGGGTTAGGCAATGGATTCTTAGATATGACATCAAAAGCCTGAGCAACAAAAGAAAGAAAGAAAGAAAAGAAAACTGGACTCTAAGCTAAAATCCTTTGAATTTCAAAGGATACCATCAATAAAGCAGAAAGACAGCTCCCAGAGTGAGGGGAAATAGTTCCACATCACACATTCAATATGTCACTTGTATCAAGACCACATAAAGGTTTCTTAATAATGAAACGGCCAACAATACAGTTAAAAAATGGATGATGAGCATGAACAGACATTTATCCAAAGCAAATATGCTTATGTACAAAATTCGCCACAAACATGAAAGACTGCTCCACATGTACCAGGCACTGAGTCCACAGTCTGCCACCTTATTTTTCCTGTATTTTGAAAGAAATTAGGACGTGGAAATGGGTAAAGGAAAATAATTTTATTTTTAATTTGACCAAACCAAATTTAGTATAGAGAAGCCAGTTGCTTCCCCCCCATACCTGTGGCCATCTTATAGTTCATAGAAAACCATAAATCAGGCCAGAATCTCTTTGAGTTCAGCTACCAGACAGGCTAACTGGTCCTTCCCTGGGGGGAGCTGACCCAGGTTGCCTTTGCTCCATTAAGAGACAGCTCTCTCTATATATATCATTTTTTTTTTAAAAAAAAAATTATGTCTGACTGAAGAGAATGGGTTTTAAAGATTCTCTGTTAGGAAGGAGACAAGAAATGGGTCCTCTGGGAGGTACAATCCCCACTCATTCCAGGACCAGCAGAGTTCTTTTTCTTCTTCCTTCCTTCCTTCCTTCTTTCCTTCCTTCCTTCCTTCCGTAGGATTAGTGTCCAAGCCTTTTATAGCTTTTCTTTGGAGGTCAACATGAGCTCTAATTATTTTTTTTAAAGATTCTTTTTAAAACTTATGTATATTTTATTGTCTGTATGTATGTCTATATACCACATGGATGTCTAGGTCCCAGGGGGCATCAGATCCCTGGGAATTAGAGTTATAGGCAGTTGTAAGCTGCTAGATGTGGGCAATGGGAACTGAACCCAGGTCCTCTGCAAGAGCAGCAAGTGCTCTTAACCACTGGACCTTCTCCTCAGTCCAACTCTAGTTCTTGAACGCCTATTAGACACACCAATTTTGCAAGTAAACAATAAAATAAAAGCTAGTAACCTGCTAGCCTAATGGAGGGGCACAAGTGTCTCTCTTTAGAATATCTCTTCTCCTGCTAGGACTTCAGTACAGGAGTGTGATTACAAAGTGATTGCAAACATTCTCTGGTCACCAGGGAAATGCAAATCAGAACTGTGATGAGATATTTCACACATTAAGATGACTGTAGTTTAAAACAAAGGCACAATAACAGATGTTGACAAGGCTGTGGAGAATACAAAACAATGCAGCCACTTTGGAAAACAGTCTGTTCGTGCTTAAGGTCAAACACGGTTATATAACTCACCAATACCAGTTCTGGGTACATTCTCCAAGTCATGAAAACGTATCTACACACACACTTGTATATATAAATCTATTGAGGCATTATTCCTAATAGCCAAAAAATTGGAAAAAAATAGAAACATTCTCTATCTAATGACTAGACAGACAATTCAGTATTACTCAACCATAAGAAGCGATGTAGCACAGTGCAGACATTTGCTCTCTCTGCTCTCTGGCTGCCACAGGGTGAGCTGTTGTCTGCCTTGCATGATGGACTGAAACTTTGGAGACAAATGAACCCAAATAAATCTTTCCTCCCTCGAGTTGTTTTGCTCAGATATTTTTTTAGAGAGGAAAACTGTTAGTACCAGAGAAAGGGGTCATTTCCATGACTACCTGAACATGTGGTTCAGAAGAAGCCTCTGCAACTGGTTTGTAGGAGGAATTTGAAATATTTTAGAGGATGTAGACAGAGAAAGCCTGGAATTCTGTAAGCAGTACTTAATGGACAAACACAGTATGAACTCAGAAGCCCAGAGTGTTGTTGGGAATGCAAAAGGAGAGACTGTTCACGAAGCATCAGGTGGGAACAAGGGTCTGTTGAGAACTGGACTAAGGATAGTTCTTGTTACATTCTTGTCAACATTTTCTCTGTGTCCTAGAATTTTGTGAGAGGCTGACTTTATAGGACATGGTGGAGGAAATTTCAAGGTAGCCCAGCAGAGTTACCTCTCATTGCTTTTAGCCAGGTTTATGGTGCAACCAGAACAAAAATCAGAGCAGAAAGATGTGAAAACTTGCCGTGTATTCAGAGAGGGTTGTGTGTAGGAGACAAGGAGCATGTTAGTCTGAAGATGTTAGGAACCATCACGAAGATTCTGACTACTTTGTATTGGAAAAGATACATTTGAGGCATCTCAGGAATTGGCTACATTCAATAAAGGCCTAGCCTTAATACCACAGTGGGGTGAGATTGAGCAGGACTGGATGAACTATGTGATGAGTCACATGTGGGCAGGAATGTATTAAGTCTTCCTGGAAGGACTTGGAAGCCAGGTGGAATGTCATTTATCCTCCTTGGGAGTAGGGGAAGGGAGGCAAAACCCCAAGCTGAGCTCACAGTATGCTGAGAAGAGGGTGCTGTAGTTTAAAGGAGGCATAAACATGAGTGCTGAGAAAACGAAGGATACAGAAAGTCCTAATTATCTTTCTGCTTCCCACACAGTGTATGAACTTGCCTTTCTTCAGATTCTTCTTTTAGATTTTACTTACTATTTTAATTTTATGTGTATGGGAATTTTGCTTGCATATATGTCTACATACCATGTGTGTGCAGTGCCATGGAGGTCAAGAGAGGGTCAGATCTCCTGGAAATGGAATTACAGATAGTTGTGAGCCACCATGGAGGTGCTGGAAACTGAACCCTGGTCTTTTTCTGTAAGAGCAGCCAGTGCTCTTAACTGCTGACCCTTCTCTCCAGCTCCATTTTCCAGATTCTTGTCCGTGTGGTAACTGATTTGAAGCAATGTATACACTGGGCCTAAAAGAGACAAAAGGAAATGACCTTTCCTCCGAATAAAGTTTTGGCTACATAGGTTTCAATATACAGTGCTTTTACTTGTTATCTTTCTAGTAGTTTTCACACCAGTTAGGGTTCTTTCTGCAACAAACAATGGAACATTTCCATTCAGCGGCCTCAAGATGTCCTTCCTTATAAAGGGAGTCTGGCGGATGAGGATTTCAGGGCTGATCTGTTCAGAAATTCAGTAGCTGTGGACTTGGTCTTCCGGTGGTCAGGCTCTGCCATCACTTGTACTGGGGCCTTGTCTCAGACGAGCTCCTCTTCAAGGTAGTGGGATTCAGTTTGGGGGGCGGGCACAAGCTCCTCACAATTTCTAGGTATAGGAAAGGGGCCTTTCTAAGAAAACCATTGTCAAACTTTACCCTTCTGATGATGCGCCTTCTAAATTCTTCTGCCAGGGTCCCTGCCCCCACCTCCCCGCCCAGCAGGTGGCTGGGAAGAGGAGAGGGAAGCTACGAAAATCATTATGCAAAGTACAAACTGGGTAGGAAGGAGAGGGAGAGGGGAATATTGAAAATGCAATTGATAGCGACTCTTCTCACCAATTGTCTCATTTCGTCTTGAACAGTTATAGGTTTGGTTTGTTTCTATTTAAGTTTGAACTGTGGCTATATATTAGTTAGGTTTCCATCATTGTAACAAGATACCAGAAGCAATTAATTTATAAAGAGAAAGGCTTGTGTGACGGAGCTTGCGAGGGTTCCAGTACAAGAGCAGATGGCTCCAGCTCTTTGGCCCTCTGTCAGGGGTGGCAGATGGCACGGGGGCATGGTAGAGCAAGCCAGGGAGTGAACAGGGAAAGGAAGAGACTAGAGTCCCTTAACCTCTACTAGGGACACTCCCACAGTGACCTAACAACCTCCCACCGGGCCCATGTTCTACAGACCCACAGCACTCCCCAACATTACCACTCTGAAGATCAAGCCTGAGTATAGACTTTCGAGGTACACCACCCATATTTAAAACTCAGCAGGATGGTAGTGTGGTTTGATCTTTTTACATTTTGAAGTTGCTCTTACACATTCTCTAATGCAGTTGGGTGTATTTTGGGATTTTTGACTGGTCTCTATGTTCGCATTCATTTCTCTCAGTGTTCTATCTACCCTTCCCCAGCACTGCAAACCTGCTGAGACTTCTGGGTGTGACAGCAGAAGCCACCATTCTCACTCGGGTGCTCTGTCCCCTCTCCTCACCCTGTGAGCTCTCTTCCTGCTGGCCTCTTGAGTGCCCCTCACTCCCAGGGGCTTCTGAGTCTGCTCAAGCTTCCCATGAAGTCTCCAACAGCCCAGGCGAGAGTTCTGAGAGGACAGGAAGACTTCCAGACCAGAGGACCTCGCAGAGTGCAGGTTTCCAACCATTGTCTACCCCCAGGGTCACCCACCTCTTGCTCCCAGCACAGCTTGGCCACAGGGAAGCTGACACCTCATGATGGTCATTTCGTCACCAGCAAGCTCTGGTCTTCCGACTCTGAGACTATGTACTGTTGAGTTTCAAGGGGAGACTCAGCTCCTTTTCTAAAACCATTTGTTCATAACTCAGTTTCTCCCAGTCCCATGCATGCATGGACAATTCCATAGCCCCAGGAAGGACGGCATATAAACTTTGTGATGGGCCTGTGTAGGGTTGCCCAAGGACCCTCAATCTTTGATCTATTTCAACTTTCCAGGAATTCTTAATCTACCGGAGAGGAGACATTGACAGGAATATAATTTTTCCTGTTTCATTTATAAAAGGCAATTTTAGGGAAAATTGAAATTTATGGTATAGTTACTTTTTTAGCACTCCATAAATCTGAAGCCATCTTGATAGCTATGGAACGTAAAAATGCATTATGGATAACTTGGTTTGCTCATAAAAAGATCAGGTTTGGCATATTAAATGTCAAGATATAGTTTATGAAGATAACAATTATATATTTAGTAATTGAATTGGCCTTCTAATGCACTCCTGTTTGTGACAGGAAGGATGAAAGCAGGGCAGTATTTAGGGAACAGAGGACCTCAGAGGACCTACAAAACAGCACATTTCTGTTTTCCTCCCTTCCTTCCCTCCCTCTTCTTCTTTCTCTGTCTCCCCTTTTACTCTCTTTCTCATTGTTACCTGAGATCATTATAGATGCTCATGAGTTCAAATGATCCTCCTGCCTCACTCTCCCAAACATCTAGGACTCCAGATGTGAGCCACCACACACCCAGCTAAAACTACAACAGTATTTATTACTATTTTGAGACATCATCTCACTATATAGCTCTGCTTAGCCTGGAGCTCTCTATGCAGACTGGGACAGCCTCAGACCTACAGAGCTCTGCCTGTCTTTGCCACCATGGGGTTAAAAGCATGCACCACCATGCCTGGCTTAAGACTATCCTTCTTTCTGTCTCTGTGGATTGCATGGTTCCCAATCAAAGTAAAACCCGGTCAAGAGTTTTAGGGGCTAAGGAAATGATCCAGTGGGAAGAACAGTTGTGTGAGCGTGAGGAACAGAGATCAAGGCACAGCACCCACCTGGGAAAGCCAGGCATTGTCTCTTGTGTGTCCATAACCTCAACACTGAGAGGCAGACAGGTGGGTGGCTGGGGCCTGCCAGCCAGCATAGAAACAACAGGGAGTGCCTCGCTTAGTGAGAGATCCTCTCTCAAGGGACTGGCAGAGACGGTGACAGGGCAGGACACCTATGTCCTCCCCTGGTCTCTGTCTGTATGCATGGGTGTGCACACCCTTTACACACCCACATCCACACATACCCCACTATGTAACACCAAAGGGGAAAGTGCCAGCTTGCCAAACCTCTAGCCTTCTTCCTCTGTGTACCCGAATGCTCTGTCTGTGCACTGGCTAAGACCACAGGCTCTGGACACAGACCAGTCTGGTGTGAACCCAGCTCTGCTGTGGACAGTGGAGGGGCCTCTGGCACCCTTTATCTCATAGTGCTTTGCTTTCCTTGGATATAAGGCAGATTGTAAGAAGCGTCTACATGGGAGTGAGATGTGGAGTTAAGGCGTGTGAAGCCCTTAGAGATTCTAATCCTGTAATAGAGACTTTATAAATAAGCTGTTGTGAAGCATCAAGATTTCACAGTCATTATTTATGATCTACCTTGTACTGTGAATAAATGGAAGCCACAAAGGGCAGAAACATGTTAATCATACATGGGACCACAAGTGTATGGCATTGGGAAAGCAAATTCAATCCATAGATACATTTTGTCTGACTGAAAAGAATTTACAGTTTTTCAGTCTGAAGGCCTTTGAATGGGATGTGCTAGCCACAGTCCTACCTAGCCCCATTACCTTATATTGGTTTAATTTACTGGTTTCTGTTTGTAGACCCGGGCCCAGTAGAAAATTCATTGGAGCCAGCCAGAGGGCATCTATGATGAAAAGATTTCCAAAATCCCTCATTCTTCCCTCTTAGCACTGGAAATGCAACTGAAGAAATAATTGGTAACAGTAATAATCCTATAGGCATTGAGAGAGTGACGTTAGTAGACAACACTTAAAAATAACTAGAGCTATTATGTTCTGGAAGAGATCGGGGCTGAGGCTATTGCTCAGTGGTGGAGTGCTTGCCTGGCATGCATGAAGCCCTAAGTTCAATCTTCAGGACTGCCAAAGATGGGGTAAAACCCAGAAAATCAAGAAGATAACAAAAATTTGATGGCATCGGCAGATATTCGGGAACTATAAAAAGAAACAAAGTGGAAGAAAATACAACAAGCAAAATTACTATCTCAGTTGACTGGCCACAGCAGAGGGGAAAATCAGAGAGTGGAATACAGCTTAAAGGAAAACATGGAGAAAAAGACAAGAGAGAGAAAAGGATGGACATATGCAACTAAAGGTAAGAAGCAAAAAGGGGGATAATTGATGAAAGACATTTAGTTGTAAGAATTGCATTAAAATATATGATTGAGAAAAAGAAGTCCAGAAATAGAGAAACATCATAATAAGCTATGGAATGAACAATAGTGAAAACAAGAGCAGCCAGAGGAGATAAGTTCCTTCTGAAGATACAGTCACAAGATTGTTGGCTTCTCAAGAGAAACAATGGAAATCCAAAACAATGCCATGTAGATTTAAAACACCAGAAGAAAATAACTGCCAATCTAGAATTCTATACCCAGTGAGACTATCCCCTTAAAAGTGCTCTGGGGAGTCACAAGCCACAGAAGCATCCCTACCCTTTTCCATACACAGGAATAAACTGGAAATGGATCAGGTATGTAAATGGACAAAAATAAAACTGTGAAAGTGCTAGAAGAAAACATGGGTAGAGTCTTGAGAATGTGAGTGTAGAGATTTTCAAATTATGACTCAAAATCCATGTGCAATAAAATACTGATGAGTTGTTTAAAAAATAATCTTATTCAAATACCTCTGTGTGTGTGCGTGCGTGCGTGCGTGCGTGCGTGTGTGTGTGTGTGTGTGTGTGTGTGTGTGTGTGTGTGTGTTTTTGTGTGTTTAGAAACAGGGTTTCACATAGCCTTGGCTGGCCTTGAACTTGCTATATAGCTGAGGATGACCTTGAACTCTTGACCCTCCTGCCTCCATCTCTTACAGGTGCATGTTATCATACACAGTTTATGCAGTGCCAAGGACTCATCGCTTGGCTTTGTTCATGTTAGGCAAACACTCTACCAACTGAGCTATAGCCCCAGCCCATTAAAACATGTTTTAAGAGCAAAATTTTACTATCAGTAAAATCTAAACACAAAAGGAAAATATCCGCAACATGCACCACAGATATAAGTTGTAGCTTTAATATTTAGGTTTAAGTTAGGTGCATAATAATCTAGAGAAATAAACCCAGGAAAGCTGAAGTTCTATGTATCAGTGGGATACAGTTGCCTGAGAAAAGGGATTAGTTGCTTCCCCTGTTGTATTAGTTACTTTTTCAGCTTTGTTAGTTACCTTTCTGTTGCTGTGATAAAATACTAGGCCACAAAGCAGCTTATAGAGGGAAGCAGTTAATTTGGCTTACAGTTAGTTCCAGAAAGACAAGGGTCCATCATGCTAGGCAAGCATGACAACAAGCGGCAGGCATGGCGGCGGGATCAGGAAGCATGCCTTCAACCTCAAACATGAAGCAGAGAGAGCGAACTGGAACTGGGGTGAATTATGAACTCTCAAAGCCCACTCACTTCGAATGACATACTTCTTCCAGCAAAGCTGCGCCTCTCACAACCTCCCCAAATAGAGCAGCTGACAGGGGCCCAGTGTTCCAATACCTGAGCCTGTGGGGACTTCTTGTTTAAATTACTGTAAGTGCAAAATGGAAAAACAACAGCAACAAAACGAACAAACCAAAACCAGGCAGGAGATCCGAACAGACACTTCACAAACGAAGCTATCCCAGTGAACAATAAATGCATAGAAAGGTGTTTGGCCCCAGTGCTAAGTGGGGGTTATAAACCCAAACCCGGAGTTACCACCATGTTCACAAGAATGGAAAAAAAACTGAAAGTTGGCTAACATCAAGTCCTGGAGTGGAAGGGCACCAACTGAAACTCTCCTCATATATGCTGGCCAAAATAAAAAACCCACTTCTCCAGAAAAAGAGTGGTCTGTGTCCTTTATAAAATATGTGCCCTAATGTCCCCAAATACCCTCCCTACATTCATACCTGTGTCAGCTACTTTTATTATTGCTGCAACAGAATACTGGCACAGACAGCTTAAGGGAGAGAGGCTTATCAGCTCATGGCTTCCAAGGGGTCAGTTCATCATGGCAGGGAGGGCATGGCCATTCATCAAGGCACACAGGAAGTAGGACAAAGGGAGTGTCAGCATTTGACACAGCCACCGTTTTCTTTTTCCCTCTTTTCATTCTGTCCAGGCCACTAACCTGTGGGATGGCAACACTCACTCTTTTCCTCAGTTTACCCTATTTGGAAAACCCGAAAGACATACCCAGTGATGTGTCTTGACAATTCCTGGGTGATCCTAAATCTACAGTGACAATAAAGCATCTTAGTACTCAACAGAAATCCATGCCCGCGTGTATGAAGAGATTTGCATGAGGAACGTGTAGCTGCATTATTCATAATGGTCCTGGAGTAGGAGAACACATGTGCCTCAACAATAAAATTTAATGATCTGAAGTGATGTGCTGGTAAATGTTTGGGGAAAAGCCAGACTAAAGAGAGTAAATACTCTAAGATTTCGTTTATATCAAGTGAAACAACTAGGCAAAATACTCAGAGCTGGAGATGTATGCTTAAGTAGTGAAGCTAGGAGGGAGTGTGTAAAAGTGGTTGTCAAGGAGAAGGTTGCTCTCGTTGAGAGAACATGATGTGGCATTTGAGGGTTGGTAGCCACCTAAGTGAAGGGTCAGAGAATCATAGCCTGTATGTCTTTGTGTGTGCATGTGCGCACACATGTGAGTGAAGATGTCCACAGACTCCAGAAGGCAGCATGGGATCTCTCTTCGGGGCTGGACTTTCAGGTAGTTGTGAGAAATGTGATACTGAGAACTGAACTCAGGTCCTCCAAGAGCAGTGCACACTCTCAGCTGCTGAAACATCTCTCCATCCATTTTTCTAATGTGACAACATTAGAAAGCCAGGATTTGGAGAGCTCATTAGGCCATGGAGTAGAACCTCTGCTAAAGAGGGCCTGGCAGGCTAGTTAGTCTTTCCTACCTTGTGAGAAGTAGGTCTTTGTGGAAGTTATTGGGTGATGCCTTCAAAGGGACTGTAGTACTCTGGCTGTGTCTTTTCTTTCAAAAAATGTATTTAGAAAGTTCATGGTTATTTATGTGCGTAGCACATGTGTGTATTGCCCAAGGAGGCTAGAAGAGGGCATAAGCTCCCCTTGAGCTGGAATTACAGGCAGTTTTGAGCCACCTATGTGGGTACAAGGAACTGAACTCTGATCCCTGGAAGAGCAGTATGCAATCCTAACCACTGAGTCATCTCTCTAGTGCCCTGGCCTGGCCTTCTCTCTTTCCTGTCTTGCTCCAGGCTCATGACATAAGTAGTCCTGCTCTATTACCCACTCCTGCTATGCTGTTACCTCAACAGGCCCCAAACAGTGAGGCAAATCAATTATGGGTTGTGTTGGTTAGTTTTTTCATTGACTTAACACAAGATAGAGCCGTCTGAGAAAAGGAAGCTCAAGCGACAGTTTGCCTCCATCAGTCTGGCCTGTACGTGTGTCTATGGGCTTATTTATTTATGTATCTATGTATTTATGTATTTATGTATTTATGTATTTTTATTTATTTATTTATTTATTTATTTATTTATTTATTTATTTATTTGATTAATGGATTGACTGGGAGGGGCCAGGCCACTGTGGGCGGTGCCACCCCTGGCAGGTGGCTCTGGGAATAAGAAAGTAATCTGAGCAAGCCATGAGAGTGAGCCAGCCAGCAGCTTCCCTGTATGCTTCCTCCCTGTGCTCCTGCTTGTTGAGTTGCTGCCCTGGCTTCTAGAGATGACAGACTCTAACCTGTGAGATGTAATAAACACTCTCCTCCCCAAAGCTGCTTTTGGTCATGGTGTTTTATCATAGGAACAGAAACCCAACTAACACAGCAACCTACAAAACCATGAGCCAAAATAAGCTTAACAAATACATTGTTCCAGGTGTCTTATAAAGACAGTGAGATGATGGACACATCTAGCAAGAAGATGCCATCCATAGATCAGGGAATGAGTCCTCCCTAGACACCAAATCTGCTGCATGCTTATCCTGTACTTTCTACGCCCTAGACCTGTGAGCAATGTATTTCTGATGTTTATTAGCCTGTTTATTATTCTGATGGTATTAAGTTATAGTCAGATAGTTGCTAAGGAGGCCAAATCACATAAAGAGAATATTCTCTGTGCTGTCCTGATTTCTGGTCCTTGACTTAAATCTTACCTGGATGTTAATTTCTTAGGTGTTCTGCTGTGACTTATCATAGGTGCTTAGATTTTTCTCTTTGTTGTACATTTTTGGTTTGGGGATATTTTCCTGTCTAGATGTTCTATTTCACAGCATAACAAAATCTGAGTCCTATAATACAGTTCAAGCAGAGACGAGAGCCATGAGTGCTAGGTCATGAGTTGCCTTCTTAGAATGCCTTACACACAATTCCCATTCATATCTGTGCATGTTTACACTTCGTAGCTTTTCAGTTCCTCAAAGAACAGTCAAAACGTAAACATTCAATTTCACAAATGAAGAAATGGATGCAGAGAGGCATTTGCTGTCTTGCTGAGGTCTCAGAGGCTGGCAAGAGAAATAGATGCCAACTGTAAGTCCATAGTCAGAAATTTCTATTTACCCAGAGGCTCCCTCCTACTAGCTATTAGAAATGAAACAAATAAGAAAAAGCCGAGAATGATCTGGAAGCACTGGAAGAGCCTAGAATGAATTGCTAAATTTAGCCAACGTATTTTTTCCCCTCCAGAAACCAGGAAAAATAGGCTTAAGTGGATCATGTTCTTTGGTCTCCTTAATAGATGACTTCATCAAAAATCTCCGTGCAGTTTGGGCCTCTAGAAACTTATAATTCTAGTAGCTTACCAGCATATATGGGGGGGGGGCAACCTTCTAACCCAAGTGGGCCTCCAGGCTGTAGGTGATGCCAGCTCTCATCCTCACCACCCTTCCAGATTTTCCTGTGAACCGCTGCTGCGGAATGGCAGTGCTGGGCCAGCCACCTATTTCCTACCAGAACTTTATCATGTATTCTTCAGATGACACAGAGTCTCAGATGGAACCCTTGCCTTTTCCTGGTGACTGTTAAGGTAAGGTGGCTTTCTCAGGATGCTGTCCCCAAACACTTAATACCTCTGCCCCATCCTTCACCAAGTGTGAGTTATGGCTCCAATGAGTCTGCCTGTATCTAGAATTGTTCATCCGACTCACTGCCAAGAGCCCTCACAGGAAACTAAGCCTTGCAGAGTGCTAACAGCTTCTGGCTGAGCCCCAGCGGGTCTCTCCGAATTTATTTCCATGAATTTTCCATGGAGGGTTCAGAGATTCCAAAGTGATCTTCAGTTGTTGAACTCATCATAGCACCTTCCATCAACATACTCTCTCCCATTATGATGGATGCTATTTATTTAGCACATAGAGTTATATGCAAAACTCATGCTGGTCCTTAAAGGTATCATAGAAGATCTGCAAGTCAATGTGTTTATTTTGACATCTCAGAGTCCTGTGTTCAAATTCCAGTTCTTTTTTCTCAAGTGGGGAAATTTAAAACATGTTAAATAATCTCCCAAGGTTAGCCGGGCAGTGGTGGCACGTGCCTTCAATCCCAGCAATATGGGAGGCAGAGGTAGGTGGAACTCTGTGAGTTCGAGGCCAGCCTGGGTGGGCTACAGAGTGAGTTCCAGGAAAAGCACCAAAGCTACACAGAGAAACCCTATCTCAAAAAACAAAAACAACAACAACAACAACAACAAAAAAAAAAAATCCCTCAAGCCTTCAGATTCTTCATATATAAAATACAGTTAAAATTCAATGAAATAGCAAAGTATAAGACATGCTGTCAAGTCTATATGCAGTGATGGTGCCATCATTGTAGTTGTTTAACTTCTGATGTCCTCCATTGACAGTGCTGATTAATAACACCTTAAATTAGGGTAGGAGGGACCAGGAGAAATGGGAAGCAGGGAAGGAGACTTATGAAAATGAAATGAAAACACTCAGTAGATGGCTTGAGGGTATAAAATTTGCTATACTTCCTCAGGTCTGGGACTTACCATGACTCACATCATCTCATAGCCTAGGGCTGGGTCTTGTTCCTTTATTATCCTAAATCCCTGGCACTGTCCTATGCTCTTTCCTGTCACTGGCTGCATGGCAGTAGAATTTTTCCAAAATACTTTTGACATTTAATAAACATAGTATGTCACTGTGACATTATGTCATGTATCTATGTCCTTTGACTTGAAACATCCCTTCCTGGAGGGAAGCTCATTAACACTCAGGAAATAAATGAAACTCACAAGGCTCAGGAAATACCCAGAAGCCACAAGATTGGTAAGCCCCTTCCCCAAGGATCTATAAGTAGTACTAACTGCCAGGGAGAGGAGACTAGGCTACTGTCTCTTTAGATGTGGCAGAGTGGACTGAACATCTGTAATGGTTAATTTCATGTGTAAGCATGGTCAGATCATGGTGCCCAGATATTTGGTCAAATATTCTGGATGCTCTTATTAGAGGATATTTTAGAAGAGACATAACTTTAAACTTAAGATTTTGAGTAAAGCAGGCCACTTTCCATAATCCATGTAGGCCTCATCCAACCAACTGGAGGCTTTAAAAGTCAAAACTGCTGTCTGCAGCAGAGGAATTCTACTGGCAGGTGCCTTTTGTGTCTGGCCTTAGACAGATCCCAGTGACTCCATTTCTCTGGAGAACACTGACATTAGGCCCCAAACAGGGGTGGCTAAGATTATGGATGTTCCACCCTTCATGGTTTGAATGTGAAATAGCCTCCATGTATTTGAAAACTTGTATCCTGGTTGTTGGTGCTGTTTGGGGAATAGCCTGTGAGACCAAAGCTTAGATAGCAGACGTGGGTCACTAAGAGTGGGTCTTGAAGGTGATAGTCTAGCTCCTACCTGAGGTCTCTGCTTTCCAACCCACCAACCAAACAAGAACAGTTTCTCGCCCAAATGGCTATTTTTGCCAAGAAGAAGATAAACTCCATATAGAGTGTCTTCGATGCCCTTCCTCCTCTCTGAAGTAAATCAGTGCTGCCAGGAGCAGACATGTCTCACTGTCCAGAAAGCCTAAATCTTTAAAGCATTTTAAATGCCATATTCTGTAGGTCTTTGAAGTGTTTGAAAGATTACCTACCTAATTGAATGATATCCATGTATCCTAGAAAACTTAACCTGACTATAAGTTTGACTATCATAGAAGACTAATTATTAATCTGTATTTTTAAAAATTATCTATTACAAGCTAAATGAGTTACATAAACATAATACCTCAAATGAGAGTAGAAATATATATTATAATAAAATTAAGTTTAAACTTGTATCAATAAACTAAAATCCATAGTAATGTAAAACATTTATAAACAAGCTGTTCTCTAAAAGTAGGTTCATTAATCTACCCTTTCAATAGATAGGATATCTTCTTTAATTTTGCCAAATACAAATAGACTAGATATTATAAATAGACTAGATATTATAACTGTAATTCTTGCTTGATAATTGTTTTGTTTTATGTAATTTTACTATGTGAAAGTTAAAACCTTTCTTTTTGAAAAAAAGAAAAGGGAAGTGCTGTGGGTATCGATTGCTCTATATGCTGTAAATGTGTTGCTCTGATTTGGTTGATAAATAAAATGCTGATTGGCCAGTAGCCAGGCAGGAAATATCATATAGGCAGGACAAGCAGAGAGGATAATTCTGGGAACAGGAAGGTTGAGTGAGGAGACACTGCCAGCCACCGCCATGAGAATTAAGATGTAAAGTACCAGTAAGCCACAAGCCACATGGCAACTTATACATTAATAGAAATGGGTTAATTTAAGATATAAGAACTAGATAGCAAGAAGCCTGTCACAGCCATACAGTTTATAAGTAATATAAGTCTCTGTGTGTTTACTTGAGTCTGAGTGGCTGCGGGCCTTGGTGGGACTGGAGAAATCTCCAGCTACACACCAATATGTGATCAATCTATGCTCAAGCTCCTGCTGTGGTCACCATGCCTACCTCAAATACTGTGTTGTTTGCTCTGAAACCATGAGCCAAGGTAAATGGCATAGCAAATGAGAGGCCTATTGCTAGGTTGTACAGTCTGGCCTTAAAGGTCCCAATTGCAAGACCTTCTCACCTGTTCAGCAAATGTACTCAGCTGGAATGGTTATGTCCCATCACATATCTACTCAGCTGGAATGGTTATGTCCCAGTGGACATTTGTGGCATAAATATAGGAACAGAGTTTGCTCTCTCAGATGGTGAAGTCCCTAAGATGTGACAGGAAGATGACTCTGAAGGAACACAGTTTCGTGAGCATCAACAGTTTTCAGTAGTATGCCTATCCTAGAAGCTTTACCTGTCAACTTGATAAAGCCTAGAATCCCTTGAGAAATGAGTCTTAATTGAGGGTTTTCTCAAATCAGATTGGCCCATGGGCATGTTTGTAGAAGATGGTCTTAATTGTTAATTGATGTAGGAAGGCCCAGTCCAGTGTAGATATCGCCATTCCTGAGCTGGTGGTTGGTCCTTGGATACCTTGGAGATACACACACACACACACACACACACACACACACACACACACACACACATATATATTACTAGTTAAATGTGAGCCTATAAACAAGGCAGCAAGCAGTATTTCTCCATGACTTCTGCATCAAGTTCCTGCTTGAGTTCCTGCTCTGACTTCCCCCAGAGATGCACTATGACCTGGAAGTGAAAGCCAATAAATCTTCTTCTCCTAAGTTTCTTTTAGTCAGAGTGTTTTAATCACAGCAATAGAAACAAAACTAGAATAGCAGCCCAAACCCAGTGGGAATAAAGTAATTTCACAGCCCCTGAGCCTAGGAAGCACCATTGGTGTTACCTTGCAGGTGACAGCTCAGTGCACGGCTATGACCTTGGAATACTGTGTGTTGGGGGTACACACTTGGACTATGAATTGGCCCTGGACAAGCCTCAGTCTCCTCATCTAGCAGTAGGGACCACCATCGTGCTTCTCAGACAATTGCATGAGCCATGATGAGACTTACTTCATCCCTGCTGCAGGTCCACCCCATCCCCTGAGGTGTAGGCTCATTCAGGAACATCTTGGCACACTACTTGTAATTTGGGTTTTAATTTCCTTCTTTTTGTTATAAGCATAATAGAAGCAAAAGAGACAGATGGCAAGTCTCGATTCACTTTTACCAAACGTTTGTATGGTGCTAATATAAAACTAAAAAGCGAGAGACACAAGCTGGTTGCAATGATCCAGGGAGCTGAAGGCAGAGAGCCCAGGAGAGCTCTGGCCTGCAGGACAAAGCAAATTGCCTGTGGCTTGAGCAATGCTGTGCAGCCTGGCCTTCACCGCCTAGGCTACCATGGGGATATCACTGTTGATGAGGAGAGATAGCTAGCAGCAGATGGATGTCTTCCTTGACATAGCTCCTTCCCACAGGGACTCAAGAAGTCAGGACACTGGTCACTTCCTGGCTGATAGTTCTGAGTCAGACAGCAAGATGGCACTTCCCCAGCATATGAAAGCCATATTCTCTAGCCCAGCCATGGAAGTGGAGGGCCAGCCTGAGCCTTGGTCCTCAGAAACTGTTAGGTGAGAAGTTCTCAGCTGTGATGTTATTCACATCCTGAGCTGGCTAGTTCTTTGTTGGAGGCACTGCCCTCTGCGTTTGGAGGTCTAGTGACATCCTTGAGCTTTGCTGTGGTGGTTTGAATAAAAATGGATCCCACAGGCCCATAGGGAGTGGCACTATTTGGAGGTGTGGCCTTGTTGGAATAGGTGTGACTTTGTTGGAGTAGGTGTGACTTTGTTGGAGGAGGTGTGTCACTAGGGGTGGGCTTTGAGGTCTCAGAAGCTCACATCTGGCCAGTGTGTTACTGTCACTTCCTGCTGCCTATGGATCAAGTTATGAAACTCTCTGCTACCTCTCCAGCACATCTGTCTGCATGCTACCATGCTTTCTGCCATGACAACAATGGACTAATCCTCTGAAGTGTAAGCCAGCCCCAATTAAATATTTTCCTTTATAAGAGTTTTCTTGGTCATGGTGTCTCTTCACAGCAATAGAACCCTAACTAAGACATGACCTATGTACCATCATCCCTGATCCAGTTGTGAAAACAGAGATGTCTTCTGATGTCACCACATGTTGTGGGGTGAGTGGGGCATGCAAAGCCACTGAACTGATGGACTGAGCCTAACAATTGGGGCCATGCTGAAATAGATGGAATGGACAGGGCAACCCTGGCAGGGCATCTTCTACTCGCTTTCTGCCCATTTCCACCCTGCAAAGGGTTTTCTTGGCCACTGGCCTCTGGTTGGCTTTGGGTGGCAGCAGACACATGGAGGAGACCCAAGGAAGCGGGGAGCGTGAAGCCAGGGCATTTCTCCCTTCCTGTGAGTTAGCAGAAGTCCACTAGAGTGGCGGCAGTTCTACCCGCTTCCACTTATCAGTGTTTGGGGTTCATCCTCTAAATTTCTCTCTTGACTCAGTTTGAATAGAGTCTCCACATACTGTTGTATTTGACGCAAATATGCCATATGACCTTAAGCAGATTTTCACAAACGAACCCCCTTCTCTTGAGTTCATTCATGTGACCGTTCAGTTACCCAGTTGGTGGTTTCCATACTCCTATGGTTTGAAGACATCTTCCTCTTTCCCAACTCCATGTGCTGGGAATTCCACTTCTCCACATTGGCAGATGAAGTTCTGTGGGGGTACAGATCATGGCACCAGAGACCTCCTGATTGGGTGGGATGCCACTAAATGAAATGTAGAAAAATGGAAGAGATTGCTTCTGGGCATATGTCTGAGGAATTAATTCTAAATTAAGTTAATGGTGGTGAGCAGGTCCACTTTAAATGTGAGCAGCACCAACCTTTGTGTGTGTGTGTGTGTGTGTGTGTGTGTGTGTGTGTTTGGAGGAGGGTTCTGGGTAGTATAAAAGGAGAAAGTGAGTTGAGCACCAGCATTCATCTCTCTTGCCTTCCTGACTGTAGGTAAATTGACCAGCTGCCTCAAGCTCCTGTTGCTGTGTCTTGCCTCCCTTACTATACCCTCAAACTGGGAGCCAGAGTAAACTCTATTAGTCAAAGTTTTCCAGAGTCACAGAACTTATGGAGTGATTATATCTATCCATATCTGTCTATCTGTCTATCTATCTATCTATCATCTATCTATCTATCTATCTATCTATCTATCTATCTGTCTGTTTGTCTGTCTATATAGTATTTATTTGAATGACTTACAGGCTGCAGTCCAAAAATGGCTAGTTATGAAAAGTCCAAGAATCTAGTAGTGGCTCAGTCCCAGGAGGCTGGGTGTCTCATCTGGTCTTTGGTATATGTTGGAATCCTGAAGAAGTAGGGTCCAATGCCAGTGAAGGCATGGACTTGTTAGCAAGGTGAGGACAAGCAGCCAAGAGGAAAAACCTTCTTTTTTCCATGTCCTTATACAGACTTACAGCAGAAGGTGTGGCCCAGATTAAAGGTGTGTCATCCCACTGCAAGATCTGGATCAGAAATGTGTCTTCCTACCTCAGAGGTCTAGACTGGAAGTGAATTCACCCACTTCACATCAGGCAGAAAATCTCTCACAGGTTTGCCCTCCATGTCTGGATTGTAGTTCATTCCGGATATAGTCAAGTGGATGACCAAGAACAGCTGTCATAGAAACCTTCCTTCTCACATTTCCTTTGTCAGGTGTCATAGCGACGAGTGACATGACTGACACATTGGTGACTGTCTGAGAGATGGTGCTCAGGTGTTCAAGTTCTGGAGGAGGCAAGGAGAAAGTGTGGTCTGGAAGCCTGGCTTCCCAGGGAACAGGAAGCTACATGCTTTCCAAAGGTGCTGGGTCATGAGCTAGCCCTAGCAGGTGTTCCCAGATCATAGAGCACTCTGGAAGAAGTGGAGAATCTTCCATTCTTTCTTTAGAACCAAAGGACTCTGCAGGGATGCCTGAATGCTCTATACTCATCTCACAAGATGTGGGATGAGTACTCCTGTGGACAGGCCCTGGAGTACTCATTCTGGTCGTGTGTGTGTGTGTGTGTGTGTGTGTGTGTGTGTGTGTGTGTGTGTGTGTGTGATGTCCCTGACACCCCCTAGTCCCCCACACCCTACCCCCCCAACTCCCCCTAACCCACCGTGGATAGGCCCCGAAGCACTCATCCTGGTCCTCTCCACCTTGACTTTTGAAATTCCCGACTGATGCCTTGAAGAAAGAGAACATTCCAGAGCAGAGAAGTCCTTCCCCACTGTGGCTGTCAAACAGGCTTCTCACAGAGGTGCCTGGCAGCCATATTTCAAAGGTCACAGTTTCTTCTCAGCGGTTTCCTATAGAGTGGAAGTCTCTGGGACTCTGAAATAAATTAAAATATTGATTGAATCTTAATATTCTCTCAAATCTCTCAAAATCTCCAGGTCTTACATAAATCAATGTGTCGGTTCCAGGGACTTACTCAATAATCTGCGAAGTATCCTGGTAATTACTTTTGGGTACACCCCGTGGAAGAGGCCGGCCACCTCTCCATCATTTTTAGGGCCCAGGGTACAATAACCGATTAAGGGACTCTCATTTCTTATTTTAATTGCCGAGTTTCTTCCACTGTGTCTCCCACTGTGTCTCATGCAGCATGAGGAACCCATGAGTTGGAGCAAATCTGTAAGACTCAGTCCATGAGTTGGAGTGAATGTCAGACACCCATGGGCTCGAGAGCTCAGCCTTATTTTTACTAAGTTCCCTGCCTCTTCCTCTGTCTTTTTCTCTGGTGTCCTTGGCTTCCTGGCTATGACCGTTAAGAAAATATTACTCCTCTCCTTCTCCAGGCTAGGTGAGTTTGTTTTATTAGGGAAAAATGTACTTCTGATGGTACCCAAGGCAGTTGCCTGGATTTCAGGAGGGGAGGAGGGTGATGGGCCATGTGCCTTCCACGCAGCCCTGGTTCATACTGCAGCTAGAAGAGGAGCGCTTCAGTGTGTTGTGCACTGCTGTGGTCCTTGGAGAAGTGGGTGTGTTTCAGGGAAGCTAGGTTGGGGCTTTCTCCAGGATCTTTCTCATCTGACCTGGGCTCTTCACAGCCTCACACTCTGCTCTGCCAGGGCATCCTCCAACACCCTCCAAATGTCAGCCTGATGGATGGTCAACCAACTGTGGGCCTGGGCACACTGGTGCCACCCTTGCCTTTGAACATATCCTGTTTTGATGCTTCCTCTGCCTCTACTTCTGGTCATCCTTCAGTGTCTAGTTCACATGGGAATTCCAGCGTGAGCTCATAGGCTTCTACGACATCCTATGTTTTCTTCTGCATTTGGGGTCCAGAAAAGCCTCAAAGGTTCTTTCGGACACAGCTGTTGGCCTGACTTCCCATCACAATGCACTAGAGTTTTCATGGTGACCCACATGAACCTCTGTTACTTGCCCTTCACTGACTCCATGGGTTTCAGCCACAATGGACACATGACTGTCCTTCCAGTGCTAGCACACACGCCTGGTCCTCCTAGGGCTGTACTACAGTTCCCTGTTCCTGGGGCACTGTTCCCTGTTGTACCTGCAGGTCTTGATCCTTCATGCATGCCAGCTCTCTGCCCAGATGCTGTCTCTCTAGACCATCCTTCGCTGACCAGCATACTTCAAAGAGTCCATTAGTCTAACTTAACTTTTCTTCCTAGCACTTACCATGATCTGGTGATAAAATACACCTGTTTATTTACCACTTACGTTTCAGACTAAATAGTAATTGGTGTGAGGGAAGGGAAGCCAGTCCATTATTTTACACTATTGGATCCATGGATCTACAGTGTTTGAAACATAGTAGGAACTCTCTCTCTCTCTCTCTCTCTCTCTCTCTCACACACACACACACACACACACACACACACACACGAATGAGGTTGAAGCTGTTAGTGAAAGAGAGAGCTGTCAGTTGCTGTCTGGACCATCACCATCTGCTGGAAAGGTGTCTGACCTCTAGGAAGGCAGGGATGCAGGCAGAGGCTCTGGAGACTGTTTTCAGAGGTGCCATGGAGGTCACATGGTTTAGACCTCCAGAATGAATGTGTCAAGAGACACAGTGTCAAGGAGTGGGGTTTTCTTTCTGCCTCTGCTCACGGGGTGAGCTTTGGACATGAGGCTGAGAGTGAATTGTGGGTCAGCCTCAAGCTACAAGACCTGGTGGGAAATGGGAGGGGTCACCTGGAGCTCAGAAAGATGCTTATGACACATATGCTTGTGATATACCCAAGATAACATATGGGATTCCTCCAACTTTCAAAGGGAGTTTTAGAGTGGGCTACAGTCTTACATGAGCAGAGAAGTAATAAGACAAAAGGGCCCATGTGTTATTCTCGCAGGGACTCCGCTCCTATCTGCAGGATAGAAGAAGTGTTTACTGTGTTAATAAAGTAACTTGGGGTTACAAGAAGATTGGACACTAATACATAGGTGTACCTATTTAGAGTGTCGCGAGTTATTTATGCAAACAGTAGGAAAAGAGTCTATCATGAGTCTTCTTGGAACACAAGGAATTGGGGCTCATGCTCAAACTTATTGTCAAACTGCTGAGTGGGAATGAAGGGAACCTTTGAGTTGATATTTGCACAAGCCAAGCAGTCTTTACCACAGGTAGCCAGGAAACTGTATGATTCACAGAGGAGCTATGTAACTTAGGTGATGTCTTGGTTTACTGTTCTGTTGTTGTGAAGGGACATCATGATCATGGCAACTCTTATACAAGAAAGCATTTAACTCGGGCTTGCTTACAGTTTCAGAAGTTAAGTCCATCATGGCAGGCAGACATGGTGCTGGAGAAACAGCTGAGGAGAGGTATACATCTGGATCCACAGGCAATAGGAAGAGCTGAGCCACTGGACTGGGCCTGGACTTTTAAAACCTCCAAGCCCATCCCTAGTGACTCACTTCCTCCAACAAGGCCACACCTACTTCAACAAAGCCACACCTCCTGATCCCTCTCAAGTAGTGCCATGCCCTGATGACTCAACATTCAAGTATATGAGCCTATGGTGGCCATTCTTATTCAAAGCACCACAAGTACTGAGAAATGTTTCTGTCCCCAGACAGGTGGGAACTAAGGAGGTTCCCATAGAGGACATATGTTTGCTCAACATCCCTTCCTTTACTGAACCACCTGCCCCCTGTGCAATGTGGCCTGGTTGTTGCTGTTTTCCTGCATATCTGTCCCTATCCCAACAGGAACACTGATGCCACAACTGACAGTCCTTCACCTCCTTGATGATGTCATCAGTCTGTGGGGGCACACCAGAGGTCAACCAGAGAGCCTTTGTTTCTTTTTAGATGGTTGTCTCTCAGGAGGATGACTGGAGTTGGCAGTCTCTCTTCCTACAGCTGGAGGAGGTAGCTTGTCAAGGGAAGTCTTCACTTGGAGGAAAAAAAAGGGGTGGTGGGGGGAGTGGCAGAGCCTCGCTGGTTCCATTGGAGCCGGGTTCTAGTCACCCTTGAGTGAAATTCATCCTGGGCTTCTAGGTAAATATAAAACAAGTCCCCATTTCACTTTGGCTAATTTCAACTGGACTTTGTCCCTTACAACCCAAACACTCTGACAAATACAAGTTCTTTCTCCTCCGTAATCCATAAGAGCACAATGGGAGTAGCTGAGAAACCACTCACCAGGAGCATTGGTGTAATCATCTCTTCTCATGCCACCTGCCTCCCCTAGACTCTACATGTATGCAAATGTAGGCACAGGCACACATGCACACAGGCATGCATGCATGCACACCACACCCCTATGCACTGACAGCAGGGGCAGCAGTGAGCCTGGGACTTACACCAATGTAGTAAAATAAGAATCTGAAATGTCCTCAGCCTCATGCGCCCCAGCAGGTGCTACTGTCTGTGCGGGGAGGGGCAGGAATTGGCTCCCTGGGGGTGGGTCCTTGAGAGATGCTATCTCTGGCTACTTTTGAGCTTTGCTTTCTGCTTTCTGTTTACCACGATGTGAACAGCTGTCCTCTGCTGCATATTCCTACAGCCTGCTTTCTGGTCCAGAAACACAGCGCCAAGGGGGTGTGGATTGGACTCTCTGAAATTGAGTCCAAGTAAATCCTTCCTCACTTAGGCTGTTTCTCACAGGTTCTTGGTCACAGCAACGTGGAGCTAACAGTTTCCCTTTCCAGCTGGGAGTCATCTGCCAGCCCCCACCCCCATTTTGCTAATTGAAGCAGACTCTGTGGTCATTCATTTCTGTCCCACAGCTCCACATTCTGAAGAGACAAAAAAAAAAAAAAAAAAAAAAAAAAAAAAGAGTTGACATAACTTCCTTCGTTTTCTCCAGGAAGGAAGTTTGGGTTTGTCTTAGCTAGAGAAAGGGCCTATTTTAGCTCACACTTGCAGGCTGTAGTCCATTGCAGGGAAGCCAAGATGGCAGAAACCTGAAGCCGAGAGTCATGTGACACCCACAGTCAAGAGGAGAGAGGAAGGGATGCATGCTTGCTTGCCTCAGTTTGATCCAATCCCACACAGTCCAGGACTCCTGCCAAGATGACAGTATTCCTCACAGTGGGGTGGCCTCCCAAAATCAACCATTTTTAACCAAGATACACCCTGAAACATGCCAACTAGATCTAAGCAATCCACTGAAACTCCCTTATCAGGCAAGTCTAGGCTGTGTCAAGTCAATCATCAGAACTGACTGTCACAGGAATCAAAACAAAATGTCTAATTTTTTTTTGTTTTTACTTGAGAGTATCTTGGGCCAGGCTGGCATATGGGCCCCATGCACATGTAGAGCTAGAGTAGATCAGTAGGGGATGCTAAAATAATACAGAGTTCACAGCCAAGGAGACAGGCAAGGTCCAAGATGGAGGCTTTGTGTCTAGTCAGAAAAGGCAGAGGAAATGTCAAGGCTGGACAGCAGATGCAGGAATCCCAGAGCCAGTAGCCTAAGATCAGGCTAAAGAAGCTTTAGAGCAGTGGTTCTCAACCCATGGGCTGTGACCCCTTTCACAGGTTCACCTAAAATCATCAGAAAACACAGTTACCACATTTGGATTCATAACAGCCACAAAATCACAGTTATGAAGTAGCAATGAAAATAACTTTATGGTTGGGGTCACCAGAACATGACGAACTGTATTAAAGGGTCACAACATCAGGAAGGCTGAGAACCACTGCTCTAGAGCAACCACCTGGAATGGGTTGAGAGAGCTTCTTGCTATTTCTTGGGCCTGTGAGGATGTGATAACAAGGCTGGAGCGATGGCTCAGTGGTTAAGAGCACTTGCTGCTCTTGCAGAGGACCGGGGTTCTGTTGCCAGCACCCACAGAAGGGATCACAACTATCCCTTAACTCCAGTTCCAGGGGATCAGTGCACCCTTCTGGCCTCTGTGGACACCAGGCACACACAAGACTCATACATGGGCAAACTCTTACACTTAGAATTGAGCTCAGCTGCTGGGCATGGCCTCGAGTGATGAATTTAGGAGGCTGCTAATGTCTTCTTCCTGTCAGGACCATCTCTGTTTCTTTCGCTTTCTCTAAGCTAGGGAAGGGAAGGAATTATTAGATTTGTTTTTCCTAGAGAGAATGCCTGCCTGAACTTTACCCATTTTGCTAATTTTTTTTTTTTCCGTTTTCCCCCTCCCATGGCCACAGACCTCTTTATTCCATGCTTCCTTGACGACATACTCTTGAGACTTCTATTACTCATAGCCTGAAGCAGGGATTTAGGAGAGTGGAGTTCCAGACCCAGCCCAAGCATGGGACCTCAAGAATGTCACTGACCCTCTCTGGACAGTTCAGCTGAGTCACTTTCTGCCTCTTGTCTCCTTTCATTGATCAATCTCCGTGCCACCAGGAACCCCAACCCCTTACCCCCAATCCAGAATGTCACTCCAAATGCTCGCTGGCATGCAGGTGTCTGCCTGCAGACCACACTCCTGAGATGCTGCAGGCAATTTGGGAACTATATTTTTATAACACCACAGATGGGAGACCAAATTGAAATGAGATTTGCTTGAAAGTGCTGCTTTGAGCATTTTAGGCCTGTCCCTTCATCCCTC